>NC_143555.1:62925000-63236250 GCF_054136105.1 Typopeltis vanoorti | reverse complement strand
TTACCTCCCCATTGATTACAATCTCGCCAACTCACAAATTAGAAAACTCCATAGGCTCCTTAAGAAGGTCACTTCTTGGCCTGTGGAGATTACCAACAGACTAAAACCCTATAACTCTAGACCCCCCCGCATATATGGGCTCCCAAAAATACACAAAGAAAATGTGCCATTACGTCCCATAGTGGATGGCATTGATTCCCCCACTTACAAACTAGCCAAGCATTTAGCCAAAGCGCTCTCACACTATACTGGCAATACACCATCACACATAAAAAACTCAGCCCACTTCAAAGCCAGTATAGAAAACCTTACACTCCAACATAATGACATAATGGTCCGTTTTGATGTCTCCTCCCTATTCACGAATGTCCCCCTCAAAGAAACCTTAGAGCTAATCCAAGCTAAATTTCCTCCCGATATCTCAGCCCTATTTCAGTTTACAATGAACTCAGGCTATTTCGTTTGGCAGGAAAAATTCTACAAACAGATAGAGGGGACAGCCATGGGTTCACCACTTTCCCCACCCTTGGCTAACTTCTTCATGGAGATGTTTGAAGAGAAAGCCTTAAACTCAGCCCCACAAAAACCTACCATATGGCTTCGCTACGTTGATGATGTTTTTGCTATTTGGCCACATGGCCCGGATTCACTCCTCTCCTTCCTAACACACTTGAACAACCAACACCCTAGAATCAAATTCACCCTGGAAAAAGAGGAAAACAATAACCTCCCCTTCCTAGACACACTAGTCACCCGCCAACCTGATGGAACCTTGGTTTTCTCAGTTTATAGAAAACCCACCCATACAGGCAGATACATTCACCAACAATCCCACCATCCCCCCTCACAACAATATGGAGTTATTAAAACATTATTCAACAGGGCAAAAATAATCTGTTCTAATGATCAAGCCCTAACCACTGAACTAAATCACATCCATGACACTTTCTCAGCCAACGGCTACCCCCTCCAAAAAATACTTAACCCAGTTATCCACAACCCACCACCCCCTCCCCTTCACAAAAAAGATTACTCTAAATCTATCACGATTCCCTACATCAGAGGCACCTCGGAAAAAATCAATAAAATCCTAAAAAAACATGACTTGACCACTTGTTACAGACCACATAGAAAACTGGCATCCCTTATCCGCTCCACCAAAGACCAACCACTTCCCCTAGACCTACCTGGTGTACACCAGGTCCCTTGCAGCTGTAAACTGTCCTGCTTTGGCCAAACAGGCAGGACAGCAAATATCAGAATCTCAGAACACAAGGATTACATCCGATTTTACCAGTACAGCCACTCTGGGCTTGCAGACCACGCTCTGGATACTCGCCACAGAATAAGATGGAAGAAAGCCACAGTAATACACCGCAGCAAGTTCAAGTATGAAAGACTATTCATGGAATCAGCCTCGGCCCTTAGGAACATGCCAAACCTCAACAAATTTGGATGCATGAAACTGCCCCAAATTTGGGAAACTTTTATCAGAAGAACTTCAGCCCAAAGGCCAAGAACTACCAATATAGCCTGCCAGGGGGCAACATCAGGACTTTAGGAAACGCTAGCTTCCTAGCTTCAGTCTCATTTGCTGTTATTAGTACTTGTGTGCACGTGTCTTTTAGTAAGTTCCCAAGAAGATGGCAACGTGACGTTCGCTGAAATATCGGAAAGTATATATTAAAGTTTATTTAATCTATATTTCTAGTATATGCTGTCAATTCCTTAAATATTAGTTATCACTCATCTAGGAGGTACCTTTGACATACACACAGCTCATTATACCACACCTTAAATACATTCAAATTCTCTGCAGACACCACACTCTCAGGCAAGGCATTCCAATCATTCTCAGCTCTCCATCCTTACAGCTTCCAGGGATGACCTCTTGTTTTGCCCTGATCTCCCACCATTTTATGACAAGCATCTTCCTCATTGATCCTATAACAAACCCTTACCAACTTGTACATCTCTATCATATCACCCATCTTCCTCCTATCTGCTAGACTCTGTAAATTGCATTGTGCCAATCTCTCTTCATATTCAGCATTCCAGAAATCAGACTTTGTTTTGGTCAATTGCCTCTAGACCCTCACCAACATATCTTCATTCTTTTGAAAACAAAGTGACCGAATCTGTGCACAAGTCAATGTCCTCTGCATCATTCCCAGAATTCATTGTGTTGTTCTTATAATGTTGACAATGTGTCCTCTAACTTTTAGATCCTTATCCAACATTACCCCAAGATCACTTATTTCCTCCACCTCCAACAATACATCCCCCACCAAGTGGTAAATTCTACATCCCATCTTTGTTTCCCAAAATTTAAAACCTTACATTTTGCAATATTGAAATGGCATCCCCCACTGCTGTGCACATTCACTCAATCTATTCAAATCTCCTTGTAAGGCCACAACATCTGCTCTACTCCTCATAGTTTGTCCCCATACAAATCTTCCGAAATATCATTAACATACAAGTTAAACAGACACGTGAGGCACACTACTAGTGACTGTCCTCTTTCAGGATATTGCTCCCCCATACATAACTTGCTGATACCTATGAGATAGCTAATCTCCAATCCAATGCACTAGATTAATATCCAACTCTGTCTGCTTTACTTTGACTATTAACTTATCATGAGATAGTTTATCAGAAGCCTTTGCAAAATCTAAGTATACTGCTGTGTATCCATCTCCTTTGTTCAATGAGGTCATCACCTTATTGTAATAAGTAAGTAAGTAGATTACATAAACATGACCTTCCTTTAGCAAATTCATGCCTTCCATCAAAGATAATACAATTATCGTCAACCCAATTCTGGATCCTGGTTATCACCAACCTCTCTAACACGTTAACCACAACAACTGACACACAGATTAAGCCTATAATTTGATGTTTGAGTTCTGTCACCTCCTTTATGAAGCAGCACAATCTTGCCTTCCTTCCACTCCTTTGGAACTTGACCCAATGCAAACTCATATTATATAAATATGTCAAGGCAGATACCAACTCCCTGGCACATTCTTTCAGAATACATGGTGATATATTATCAAGTCCCACAGCCTTATTAACATCAAGTTTGCTCAGTTCCCCATATACCTCTTGCTCACTTACAGTCAGTCTCTCCTCCACATCATCAACTGCTTTCAAACTCTCCATGATGATTCACAAGAATGAAAGACCTTCAATCTGCTCATTAAATATTTCAACTAAATCCTATGTAGCAGTTGTCCTTATACCATTTTCTCCAATCTCTCATCCTTCCACAATCATTCTTTTTGCCTTCATTAGCCAACTGTTGCTCATACTGAACTTTTGCTACCCTTACCAAACAAGTCTCCCTCTTTGTAATCCTCATGGAAATGATTATTACCACTCCTCTTATGCTGCCTCCATAATGCCTTTTTTCTATATATCACATGCTTAAGCTCATCATTCATCCATTTCACACCTACCTTATTTAACTTTCTGACCCTTGGAATTCATTTAGACATTGCTTCTACTAGGCAGTTCTTGAATATCAACCAAGCTGCATTGATCTCCTTTCCAATGAATTCCTCATTACATGCTACACCTGCAAGCTGCCTCCTCCTCAGCTTCTCATAATCACCAGCCTTCCAGTTTCACATATTATTATTATTATTATTAAACAAGACCTCATGGAGTCAAAGACTCATCTAGGAGGTCCTTTTATCTCACACATATCTCATCATACCGGGTCTTAAACACATTCAAACTCCTTGCAGACACCACACTCTCAGGCAAGGCATTCCAATCATTCACAACTCTGCACGAAAAAAACCTGCCTCTCACTCCCCTACTCACACCCTCTTTATACAGTTTCCAGGGATGACCTCTGGTTCTCCCCTGATCTCCCACTATTCGCTGTAGAACTTCTCATATACCCTTTCCTCATAGAGATCCTCACTCTGCTGGCAACCACCCAGGTAATCACTTCATGTCCAGTCTCACCAACTGGAAGGCGATTTGACACCGCATTTATAATAATGTCCTCTGATGAGATAATCAAATCCAAGAGCCTCAATCCTGGTGTGCTTTTACATGCTGCTTGAGGTACTTGTCCCTCAAAAACTTGAAAAACTCATTTTCTTTTGCTTGGTGTATTTGATTATATATTTCTTGGTCACAACATCCAACTAAGTATTTCATTCTATTCATCTCTAACTCACACATACTGTCTCAAAATCACTGGCACTATTTCCCTTTTGCATCTCTACCTTGTATGGATATAACTCTGTTTCTGTCATCAGTAGCAGTCCCCCCCCCCCTTCCTTTTTACCCTTTCTATCTTCACAAAACACATCATACCCCCTTTCATCTCTATTCCTGTCAGGATATCATCCTCATACAATCATGTCTGACTTATTCCAACAATTCCTGGGTGAACAGACTTAATTAATGCAACCATTTCATTTGCCGTATTTCTTACACTTCTAGCATTTGTATACAAACACAACAGCTCATTCCTGTATTAATAACAAGTTTCACTGGCACAACTTATTACATGTGACTTCTCCATACTTAACTTGATCCATTTCTTTTTATCCTTATTCATCTTATAACTTTCTTCAAATCCAGCTATTTCCCTTGATCTCAGGTCATTTTCTTCCCTTTTTGTCTGTACATGCATTCACATAATTTTGGATCATCAACCTTTTTCATGCTCCATTTTCCCTGTCCACGCTGAGCCTCTCTGTTTCCCTGTTTGTCTTGCACACTTGTTCTCTCATTCTCTATAATCATACTACCCACTTCTTCATTCATAAGCACCACTTCAATCTCTCCTTTCTTACTCTCCTGCTCTTTCACATTGCTTCTTACTTGATCAGATTCATTCTCTGCGCTCATTTCTCCACCTTCCAGCAGCAGTCTCTCCAAATGACTCATACCAAAACCATTCAGATGTAGTCCATCACTCTTATATAGTTCAATTCTTCTTTCAAACTCATTCCACACATTAACAAACTGCACTCCTTTCTGCCAAAATATCAGTCATAATTCTTGCTCTCTGTCTCATCTCGTGACTCTCATACTTGGGCAACATGCTGACTACCTTTCCTATCAGAGTATTATCTTTTATGTTTCGCATCAACCTCCTGATATCCACTCTTACATGTTCCTTGTTCCCAGTCAAGTCATTTGTCCCTGTTACTACTACCAACTCTTTTGCTTGGTTACTCCTCATATCCAATGCCTCAATCACTGTATTTATTTTACCTCCAGGAAAACAAACATTGTGCATCTTCTCATTTGCCACACCTCTAATAATTGAATCCCTATACAATGCTATTTGGGAGTCTTTCTTTACCTCTTTTCATACCAATATCATTCATTTTCATCATCTTCACTCTCTTCCATACATATCCCGAATTCTCTTAATTTCATTCCACATCCATTTCATCTCTTCCCTCATCTTAACCATCTCAGGTTTCAAATCTTGTGTCACATTTTCACTCCCATTCCCTCTCTCAATTTCATAGCCAGCCATACACGTCTTTTTGCCATCAGTGCCACTTACCACCTTACTTTTAACTGTACTCTGTTTTTCAAAATCGCTTTTGTCTTTTATAATAAGTTCATCAGATTGCTTGTTCGCTTTTCTTCACTACTTTTTCACCATTTTTTTTCTGCTCTTTTCTATCAGATGAGCACTCATCCATCTCATGGCATTCTCACTACTAGCACTTTCAGTTACTAATACATTACCACTCATCAAGTCCGCATTCAGATCACACTTTGCACACACAATTCTATCTTAGTGAACATGACTCATCACTTATCATATGCAATACTCCACCATGTGTCATTTCCCTCTCCTATCCTGCCAAAATACACTATACTTTTCCATTTCTATTCTTGTCAGTATATCATCTTCCATCAACCATGTTTCACTGATTCCAATAATTTTTGACCATCTGAAGATATCAGTGCCACTAATTCATCTAATTTATTCCTGTTATTCCTGATACTCTTGGCATTTGTATAAAAGAAACAGCAATAAATTGTCAGTATTTCTATACCTATTATTACCCCCCCCTAGACCTCCATTTGACTCTACATAACACCATACATTCCCCCATCTCTCAAGCATCTATCCCAACAATAGTCCACCCCTGCTTCCATCTTCTTGATAACTCTAGTTTCCCTGCATTAATACTCTCACTTGCTCTGAGCACAATGTTCTCACCAGATGCCTATCTCCTACCTTATTCAAATATAGTCCCTTTTCACATACATCTTTCTTCTATCCTCAAATGTACTCTAAGCATTCACATAATCCAGTCCTCTCTTTCAACACATTCTTGCTATCATGCCATTCATTATTGATTCTCTTCTCTTCATCTTTATATTATTGTATCTAGGTGTCACACTTCTGTTGTACAACTTCAAGCATAGATATCAGATCCGTTGCTACCTGATATATACTACCTCTCGGATCATTTGTCCCCACCATCACAATCATGTCATCCACTCTTTCACCTCACTAGTCACATTCTCTGTTCTTCCAAGTAATCACTCCTCTAAATTTCTCTTTTGCATTCCACAAATCATTGAATTTCTACACATTATGTTGTTTATTATTTTAACGGTATAATAGAACACAGAAACTAAGTAAATAATTAATTTATTAACTTGATGCTGATATTTCGCTGGTATTATAACCAGCATCTTCAGAGCACAAAAACACTGTTTGTCACAATACGCAAGACTAAAACAACATGGTGTACTTAAACAAAATCGTAGCAGCAACACAAAGACTAAAGTCCTGATTTTGGCGCCCTCTATCTGAAAAAAAAAAAAAAAAAAACCTATCATATATTACTAGAGTCCTAGAAAAGTGCTAGTTTTTTCTTAATATGACTGTCTCCCAGATCTTCGGTAAGTTAATACAGCCATATTTGTTGAGATTTGGAGTGTGTTTTAGGGCTTCTGTCGCCTCTAAGAACAATCTCTCTGATTTATATGGGTTTCTGTGTAGTACTTTTGTGTTTTTCCAGTTGATCCTGTGTGCAGGGGTATCCAGAGCATGGTCTGCTAGGCCCGACTTCCCATAATGATAATTCCGGACGTATCGTTTATGTTCGCTGATGCGGATATTCACAGTTCTTCCTGTTTGACCGTAGTAGGCTTGATTGCATGAGCAGGGTACTTGGTAGACTCCTGGATGTGATAAAGGAGGAATGCTGTCCTTGGGTGAGCGGATGAGGGTGGCTAATTTGCTACATGGTCTGAATGTAGTACGTAGTTTATGTTTATTGAGAATTCTTGAGATCTTTTCGGATGTGCCTTTAATGTAAGGAATGGTGACTGTTTTGTTGTAGTTCTCTGTGGTGGATGGTGGGAGGGGTTTCTTAGAAGTGTTTAGTATTTTGTTTATTTTATATGGATTGTAGCCGTTGCCCAAGAAGGTGTGGCGTAAGTGAGTCAGTTCAGCAGTAAGAGCCTTGTCATTGGAACAGATTGCTCTCGCTCTATGGGTTAGCATTTTTAATATGCCATATTGTTGAGAAGGATGATGGTGTGATTGTTTGTGTAAGTATCTGCCTGTATGTGTGGGTTTTCTAAAAACTGAAAATGATAAGGAACCATCTGGGAGACGTGTGATGAGTGTATCCAGGAAGGGCAAACAGTTCCAGTTTATCCACTTTATCCACTTTATTCCAGTTTATCCACTTTACTATGGAACTTCCAGTTCCATAGTAAAGTGGATTTTTGGATGTTGGTTATTTAAATGTGCTAAGAATGTTTTCAATGTCTCAGGGCCATGTGGCCAAATAGCAAGCACATCATCAACATAGCGTAGCCAAAGTGTTGGTTTGAGAGTGGCTGTATTGATTGCTTGTTTTTCCAGGTGTTCTATGTAAAAGTTGGCTATACATACCCCTGCACACAGGATCAACTGGAAAAACACAAAAGTACTACACAGAAACCCGTATAAATCAGAGAGATTGTTCTTAGAGGTGACAGAAGCCCTAAAACACACTCCAAATCTCAACAAATATGGCTGTATTAACTTGCTGAAGATCTGGGAGACAGTATATTAAGAAAAAACTAGCACTTTTCTAGGACTCTAGTAATATATGATAGGTTTTTTTTTTTTTTTCAGATAGAGGGCGCCAAAATCAGGACTTTAGTCTTTGTGTTGCTGCTACGATTTTGTTTAAGTACACCATGTTGTTTTAGTCTCGCGTATTGTAACAAACAGTGTTTTTGTGCTCTGAAGATGCTGGTTATACTACCAGCAAAATATCAGCATCAAGTTAATAAATTAATTATTTACTTAGTTTCTGTGTTCTATTATACCGTTAAAATAATAAACAACATGTTCGACAAACACATAAGTCTGTCCACACGTTCTACACATTATACTTCTCACTGCTCCATTCAGTTCTTGCTCACCTACATCCCTCAACAGGAAGACAGGTAAGTGGTACCTGTCTTCCTGTTATCCATAACTTCTGCATTATTTTGCCTTCCTCTCAATCCCTGTCATTCTCTGGTACTCCTACTTACTCTCGCCTTCTATCTTTTCCATAACTCTTGCTCTCTCTCTCTCTCTCTCTCACACACACACACACACACACACACACACACACACACACACACACACACTGTACCTATTGTTCATCTCACATCAGCCAACTTTTCCAGCATCCTAATATCCACTCTTCTGAACTCATGCTGCAATCACCACATGCCACAAAATCCTGTAATATGCCATGTATAACGTAGTGCTTAAATGGGAGGTAAGTAACAAATTAGCAAACAGACCTATGCAGCTACCATTATCATTACACTGTACAAAGACACTGACAACATATGCTAAAATGGGATGAAGATAGTGTGTGTGTTTCCTCGTTTTGACAATTATGAGTTAAGTAGACAAGCAATGCTAATGAATAATATGATTGCAAGAATGTGCAAAAAAGAGGGCTGGAATTTGTTGATGTCTGGAGTGTGTTTGAAGACAAAAGACAGTTGTATGTAAGAGATGGGTTGCATCTTAACATGGAAGGTCATAAGCAATTGAAGAAGTTACTATTTTCTGAACAAGTTGAAGTAATTGGGCAGGGAAACTAAAATTGAAAAGGTTGGGTGTAAGAGGGAGAAACTTAAGCAATGATTGTATATTTGTTGATCCTTATTCGCAGAATAAATTGCAGAATAGAGTGGATACAAATCGGCATGGGACTACTGAAATTACTGACATGTATATCAGTTCTAAAGCTAGTACAAGAACTAAAAGGAATCTGCATGTATACTAATGCAAGAAGCATTTGAAATAAGAGGGAAGAATTTTTGGCATTAGTCAGTGCAATCTCACCAAAAGTTGTAGGCATTAGTGAAATTTGGCTGTCAGCAGACGATGTAGTCACTGGAATTGAATGTGATGGGTACAACGGGGGTAGGAGTACTGCCGATGATAGCTGATGAGTTGCAGCCAAAGAAAGTAGTATATCAAGATGATAGACATGTGAATGATAGTTCATTTGAGGTGGTCTGGTGTGAAATAGTGACCAATGCAACCAAATATACAGTTGGTTTGTGCTATAGGCCAGGGGATACATTGGGTGATATTGAATTCTTGCATCAGCAAATTAGTGCAATGAGTGCAGGGTTAGTGATTATTATGGGGGATTTTAATTATGGTGATATCAATTGGAAGGAGGAAATATCACGTAGCAAAAAGGAAATGGAATTCATACATCTTCTACGAGATAATTACTTGAAACAGCACATAACTGAAGGGACACGTGGTGCGAGAGTGTTGGACCTGGTCATTGGTTCAGAGGATATGTGCATAAGTAAGGTGTTCTCGTTACCTCCAATTGGTGAGATCAATCATATGGTATTGACTTGGGCAGTTGCAAAATTTGTGGAATTTCTCTCTTAAGAAGGGATATATATGGAACTACAGGTTAGGAAATTATAACAAGCTTCAGAGTGTGTTTACAGCCGTCCCATGGCAGAACTTATCGCAGGGAAAGTTGTTAGCAGTGCATGGGATAAAATCAGCGGGTATCTGAGGAAGGCAATATGATTGTGTACCCAGATGGATGAATAGTAGTATCAAGCGTGATCTGCAAAAAAAAAGAAAACGTTATGGAGAATTTACAAGGAGAAAGATGATCAGTACACACATGAGCAGTACAAGGCTCAAGCTAGGAAGGTTACCAATATAATAAGAAAAGCTAAATCAGATTATGAGAAGACCTTAGCCAAGGAGATCAAGGGTAATCCCAAAGCGTTCTTCCACTATGTGGCAAGTAAAAGGAAGAATGACTTCGGAAGGATAACTTTAGTGGGTGCTGATGGTATGGAGGTGACAAAATTAGATGTAATTGTCGAGTTACTGAGTGATCACTTTACAAAAGTCTATCATCCAAGTGAGGATATCTCTGTACCTGTAGCAATAACTAATGTGAGAATTGAAGTTAAGAAATCAGAGGTATTTAATATATTGCAAAATTTAAATGTGAACACTGCTGTAGATTTAGATGGAATATCAGCTCAGGTGTTGCGTGAATGTGCAAAGGAATTATCAACCCCTCTTACTCGGATATTTAACTTAAGTTTGAACTCTGGTATGGTCCCTAGGGAGTGGCAATTAGGCAAAGTGGTTCCTTTGCATAAGGGTGGCTCTAAAACTGTGGTATTTAATTACAGACCAATCACCATCTCAGGAGTTGTGGTAAAAGTATTGGAAAAGTTGGGTAAAGACAAAATTCAAGAATGGGTGGATCAGGATATGATACTCTATAGAGGCCAACATGGTTTTGTTAAAGGTAGATCCTACCTTAGCAATCTATTAACTTTTCTTTTCATAATAGAATGACATCTAAGTTGGACAAAGGAACTGGCTACACAGTGGTACTTCTGGATTTTGCTAAGGCTTTTGATAGGATACCCCATGGAACACTGTTATGCAATTTGGAGCAGATGGGAATGGATACTGAATTGGTGATATGGATAAGAGAATGGCTCAGGGAGAGATACCAGAAGGTGGTGTATGGAGTAGCCGAGTTCAGGATGAGGCAGATTACCAGTGGTGTGCCTCAGGGCTCTGTGCTTGGGCCATTGTTTTTTAATTTGTACATAAATGATATAGGAAATGGCTTAAAGGGAGATTCAGTTGTTTGCTGATGATGCAAAGTTGGGTAGCGCAATAAAAAATCAAGCTGATGTTGAAAATTTGCAGGATGATTTAAATAAGCTGGTAGGATGGGCAAAAGGTAATGGATGTCAGTTCAATGTGGAAAAGTGTAAAGTCATGCATTTTGGGATTAAAAGATTACCAGCTGTGTACTACATTGATAAAACAGTACTCCAAGAAATTGATGAGGCTAGGGACTTAGGGGTGTTGGTAGATAGGAAGATGAAGTTCAGGGGACACATTGCTAAGGTGTCCAAGATTGCACATAGGATTACTTGTTGTTGAGGAACACACTAACATCCAGAGATAAAGAGGTTATTATTCCCCTTTATAAAGCATTGATACTTCCACATTTGAATTACCGTGCTCAGGTCTGGTCACCTTGATTCCTTGGAGATGAGGAGGTTGTGGAGAGGGTTCAGAGGAGAGTGACTAAGTTGGTGAGTGATGTAAAAAATGCTCCCTACATTGATAGATTGAGAGTATGTGAATTGCAGATGTTGGTTGATAGGCAGAGAAGAGGGGATATGATAGAAACATTTAAATTACTAAAAGGTTTTTATAAGATTGATGCAGTGGAAATGTTTCAGCTGTGTGATAGTGATGGAAGAACAAGCGGTCATCCCTGGTAATTAAGGAAAAGTGTGGTTAACAAGGGTGTGAGAATGAGGTTTTTCACCTAGAGGGTGGTGAATGAGTGGAATGCATTGCCTGACTCAGTTGGGAGTTCTTGGTCTGTAAATGAATTCAAGAAGGGATATGATATTGATGATAGATATTGTTTTGATAGTTTGGGTCTCCTGCAATGAGTCTACGGACTCCATGGAGATACAGTAATAATAATAATAATATAATACTCTAAACAACAAAACTCTAAAAATGTTCTAATAAGCAGAGCTCTTTGTCAATTTAGAACAAGTACTGTACTGTAATTATTTATATTGAAACTTATCTTTTTTCTCTCATACCAAGTTAATGCATCCTACTCACTCAATGCCCTTGTGGATATCTGACTTTTAAGCTGCAGTTTTATCTCAGGGAACAAAAAAAGAAATCATGAAATCACAAAGCCACACATGTCAGTACTAAACCTCAATACCTACATTATTGTTTTAACTAAAAAAAAAAAAAAAAACCCTTTCCCAGGCGATATGCTCTTTCATATCTTCATGATGATGATGAAACCATTTTTAAATGTATCATAATTTTCTTATTTTCAGCAAATATTGTCTCTTGCATGTATAAGATATATCTAAGTGTAATACCAATATTATAAATTTCTGATTCCTTCATGATTATAAAAAAAAAAAAAAAAAAAACAGTCATTATTATGCTTTTGATGTGTGACAGGACCTGTCCAATTTTATTTGGAAGCAGCAATAATGAATTTTTCCAAATGATGACTGCTTTCATTTCAAAGGTCTGTGAAGCAGTTTTGTCAAGTTTAAAATAAAACACGATGCAAACCATTTGTCTCCACGTGACTTACTTCAAAAATTGGAGAACACAAATGTGCATGTACATCACATGTATATCAAAACAATGCAAAATGGTGGGCAAAGTAAACAATGTTCTCATCAAGTCAAACTGCCAGTCATGAGTACATTTGAATATCAACTTATAGTTTATAAAATGTCATTTATCATAAGGTGCGATATTGTTTTGAAAGGTATCCTAAAAGTATAGAGACACAAAATAATGCTTCAAATACTTTTTAAAGGTAGTATATCTCAATATTTTCAAGTTCAAAAATGACAGCATATGCTGAATGCTAACACAACTGGATGTCACAGTGAATAACTATAGCTTTATATATACTTATGTTAACTTGTACACTTTAATGTTATGCACTATAATCAGTTATATGTCTCTTTTATACTGAGAAATTAATTTACTTATTGTAATCTTTATTAATATCTGAATTTAATTTATAGGTCAGTTTTCCTTACATATGAGAAAGATATCGACATTAATGGCATCCCAACTTATCGTTTCATTACCCCAGATGAACTTTTTGCAAAACCTGAAGATAATCCTGACAATATATGTTTCTATCCTGAAGAACTTTCACATTTATCAGGAATTATGAATCTGGCACCATGCAAGAAAGGTAGAAAATAAGTTGCATTTTATATATTATTGTACTTTAGAAAAATGTATTTTCATGCTCACTTCATTACTCATACAAAATAGCTTGCATTATTTTTACTGTAGATGTATTATCTTCATGTAGTATCTCTCAAATTAGTATAGGTGCTTAATATCTTTTCTAGAATTACACATTTTATATAATCAAGCAAAGAAATTTCTTTTTACTGTTAATTACTTTTTACTATTTATTTTCATTTTTTATCTGTCTTGCATCAATTATCTTTTCCAGGATTACCAATTATTCTCTCTGCCCCTCACTTTTGTCAAGGGGATGACTCCCTAGTTAATAATGTAGAAGGACTGAATCCTAATAAAACAATCCATCAGACTTTTGCTGACGTTGAGCCTGTAAGTGAAAATATACAAGTTTTTAAACTTATTAATTTGTACTTTTGAGATAAATCATGCCGTATATGAAGGGATCAATAAATTATGCAAAACCCACTCAGTACAAAAAATGTACTTGTCGAAGGATCCTCACATTTTTTAAATGAATTTTGTCGCTAGTGTTGTGAATGAATGTAGAGATATATTTGAGCTGTGCTAATAAAAGTGTTTTTAAATAGTACATATTGAAAATTTATTTTTCACTTGGTTAGACTATAATAAATTTAGTTTAATCCTTTATCCAAGTGTGAGCAAACAAAGTTTGCACCTGAAAATATCTTCAGGACTGCATATGGTGTTGTACTACCTTACCGGGGTAAGGCAGTACAACACCATATGCAGTCCTGAAGATATTTACAGGTGCAAACTTTGTTTGCTCACACTTGGATAAAGGATTAAACTAAATTTATCATATAAATTTGGATAGGAGTGATGTTAGTTTGGTCCACCTTTGCTACAAGTTGCCCGGTGTTGTACTGCCTTACCCTGGTAAGGTAGTACAACACCATATTCAGTCCTGAAGATATTTTCAGGCACAAACTTTGTTTGCTCAAACTTGGATAAAGGATCAAACTAAATTTATTATAAATAGTACATAGTGTGGCTTTTTATCATAAATTGTGTTACATTTTTTTCATGCTAGATACAAGTATCTTTCAGTAGTGTTTGTTTTGTTTGTTTGGTGTGTTTTTTCTACTTGTGGCCTGCTTCTGTAAAGCAAGCACACATTAACGCATGGAAAGCTTTGGCATGAAGTTCGAGTTCTGCCCTGGATTTTATCCAGACTGTTAGAGTGAACCAAAAGTAGGAAAGCATTAATGTATGTGAAAAGTTTATTGATAGGTTAGAATGATTTGAAATGCAAGCTCGAATTAACAGACTTGTATATCTAATAGCATGATGTTATAAGCCAGGGAAGGTAGAGAATACTGAGTGTGAAATGTTCAGAAAATTGGTTGGCCATCTAAAAAAGAAGGGATCCTGATGGATGACTTAATTATATGAATATAGAATGGGAGGAGGAGATAATATATGGGAACAAGAAGGTCAGTTTGTTGAATTTCTGAGGGATAAATATCTTAAGAAGCATGTGACTGAAGCAACTAGAGGCGTTAGTGTTTTGGATTTGGTGATAACTTCACAAGATGAAGTTGTTAATGAGCTATTGACAATGCCACCAGTTGGTGATGGTGATCATGAGGTACTTGTTGGGGAGGTAGTGAAACATTACTGCCAAAAACGGATATGTGTGGAAGTATAAGGTGGGTGATTATGGGAAGCTCTGTAGTCAACTAGCATCAATATGTTGGGTAAATGAGTATGCAAAAAAGATGTTCACAGGTGCATGGAAATTCATAAGACAGTATCTGACACAAGCAATGTATAACTTGTGGTGTGAGTAGGGGAGTGAGAGGCAGGTTTTTTTTGTGCAGAATTGTGAATGATTGGAATGCCTTGCTCAAGAGTGTGGTGTCTGCAAGGAGTTTGAGTGGTGGTGTGACAAGCACACCACCACTCAAGGTATGACACAGTGTGATGAGATGTGTGTGTGTGTGTGTGTGTGTGTGTGTGTGTGTGTGTGTGTGTGTGTGTGTGTGTGTGTGTGTGTGTGTGTGTGTGTGAGAGAGAGAGAGAGAGAGAGAGAGAGAGAGAGATAAAAGGACCTCCCAGATGAGTCTTTGACTCCATGAGGTCTTGGGGTAGTAATAATAATAATAACAATAACTCCATACTAAGGGTTTAGCATTCTGTCTAGCCGTGAGGCATTGGTGGGAGAATAATAAGTATAAGCTTTACATGTTGGAACTGTGTTAATGCCGCGAGAAACTTTGGCGCTGCGTTCTTCATTAGGATTGTTTTGAAGTAGAATGTTTATTCCTTATTTGAAATGAATAAGCACATTCGATAAATCCTTTGAGGTTAATTGTCGGCAAACAACTGCTCTTGTCGTTCCTCATCAAATGTACGGTTTGTTTCTAACTGTATTAATTCTTCATTAGAAAGTGGTTCTCTATCAGCATCTAGCAAATCGATTACATCACACTGTTCCACATCCTCAAAACCAAGTTCATTTACTAGGTTCAATATATTTTGTCTAATTTCAGAAAAGGGTTCAAATTCAGAATCATTACTTGTAATGCATTCTGGCCAATTTTTTTTCCACACATGGTTCATTGTGGTTGATTTCAACTCATTCCATGATTCTCTAATGTTGTCCACAGCATCATCGATGTTGAATTTTTTGCAGAACTCTTTAATTGACGATTCACCATCGGTTTCATTTATAAGTTTTCGAAAGGTTCTTCATAAATAATAATATTAGAGTCTATGATAAGAATTTGATTCAATTCTTATTATTTGTGTGACTTTGAGCATAGTATATGCCAGTTTTATAAAAATTGATCATTGGTTTGGAATAGGCTTTTTTTTTAAGTTTAGTTAACTATTCAAGTTATTTTTATCTCTCTATAACTATCATCAGAATGGGGTGGGATAGGATGTTTGGAGAAACACCAAGCAGGTAGTATATATCAGAGAAATGAAAGAAAGGTAGGGATGTGAGGAGAGATTTGGTATGGTGATTCCATGATGAGAGAAGTGATCAAAGAGAGCATTGATGAAATTGTTTCCCTGGAGACAAGCAGAGAGGGAAAGTGAAAGAGATGGTTATTTTGGTTGGTTTGTATGATCTTGCAAGTGACAAGTGTGATATGTGAGAAAGTATGAAAGAGTTGCGGGTACAAGCAAATAAGAAGAGTGGGAAAGTGGAAATTGTGATAACCTAGAGGGAGTATAAGAAAGAATGTAGATGGCTATAAGGCAGAATGGCATCCACTGGGAAATCAGCAGAATGAGCGCATGTCGAGTAATTATTATGGACGATGTCAACTATGAGGACATAAATTGGAAAGAAATTATTTTATTATTATTATTATTATTTGCAACATCTCCAAGGAGTCTGAAGACTCATCACGGGAGGACACCTACTATACAACACTCCGTCTCCTCTACTACCAATCACTTACATCAACTCCATCTACTGCCCACAACCACCACCACAGCTAGTAATTTTGTCTGTAAATTGCGTGTGTTCTAAAGGGCCAATTTGTCTGTATGCGGGATGAAAAACTCGAGTTTCCGGGAGAGAAAAAACCCTGCTACCACCGTATGAGATCGGCTAACTCACCTTCAATTGAAAAAGTCCATATAAAGATTCCTCCCGTCATGACGGGAATCGAACTTAGGCTTTTTCTAATCGAAGGGCGCAACGTACCATCGTTCTTCCAATTGAGCTGCAGAGGCTTCAAGGCCCAGAACTCTGCATTCAGTGTGTCAGCTGCCAAATGGTGGTTTGTTTCAAGGCATTAAAGAAACTGGCTAGGATTAGGATCCAGTTGGGTTGATAACTGCCAATCATCTGTCTGTGAAGATCAGCCTGTTTTCTCCCTTTATCACTGATAAAAAGAATGTTGAAATAGTTGAAGGGAGATCTGTAATTTATCTAGATTTTGCAATGGATTCTGACTAACTGCTGCATGCAGATGTCATAATTAACTTCCTGAATTTTAATTGCATTTTCCAATATTGCATCACATTTTTTTAATTACATCATATTGGATTTAAGATGATGAGAGATACTGAGACAATATGTAATGGAGGGGGACTCATGCTGCAAGAGTGGTATATCTGGTCATAGCATCAAAGAAACTATAAAAAATGTAGCCACACTTTCTTTACTTTGGGAAATTGGCCTGCAGAATTGCCAGACATACAAAATTTTCTCTTGAGAAGGGGGGGGGGGGGGAGGAGGCTTATTTAAATTAAAAAGCAGGTGATTATGATAAACTGAAGAGTCAGCTTAGAGCATTGCCATGGCATATAATTGGCAGGTAAAGATGTCAGGTGCTTGGGCGATGATCTAGGGCAGTTGGAAGAAAGCAGTATCAGTTGTGAAACTTGCTATTTTTGATAGCAAGTTTCACAACTTTATTAGCAAGTTTGATAGCAAGTTTCAGACTTAATTAATGATGCATTAATTAAGTCTGCGCATCCAAGAATTGTTGGAATAAGTGAGACATGGTTGGATGAGGATGACATCCTGGCAGGAATAGTGATGGAAGGGTATGATCTATTTCATGAAGATTGGAGGATTAAAAAGGGAAGTGGAGTGCTATTGACGATAGAAAAGAGTTATGTCCATACAAGATAGAGATGCAAGGAGGAAACAGTGACAGTGGGTTTGGTAGTTTGGGTATCAGACAGTTGTGTATGGGGAGGGAGGCAATATCAAGGAGGCAGAAGGTTACAAGTGGGGGTTCCACAGGGCTAGTACTGGAACCTGTATTGTTTAACCTTTATATCAGTGACATTGTCAGTGGACTGTAGGGAGATATTCAGTTGTTTGCAGATTATGTAAAGCTCGGAAGGGTTATTAGTAATAGTGCAGATGTGTAACCCTTCAGACTGGGGGTCTCAGTTTAATGGAGCCAAATTTAAAGTCTTGAAGTTTGGCATACATCGATGGGAGGCTGCATTGGAGGAACTGTTTTGGAGAAAGTAGGGGAAGAAGGCAAGGGATCTGGGGGGTGATGATTGATAGAAACTTGAAATTTGGGAAACATATTGCAAAGATGGTGAAGGTAACTTAGTGGATTGCTGCAATACTGATCACTCTGCACTGTTTCCAGTGCAGAGGCAGATAACAAAGGTGGTATCAGGATTGTACAATGTTAATTATAAAGATAGGCTGATGAGTGTCCATTTTGCTAAAAGCTATCAATCTGATGTATGCAACATTGAGTTCATTGCTACCTCTTCTGAAAAAACTCAGGTGTACGAAGAGGAAAGGAAGCATTAGAACTGTTGCACAAACTGAATAAGAATTCATCAATAGGGACTGATGGGATATCAGCACACACACACACACATACACACACACACACACACACACATGCTAAAAGAGTGTTCAGCTGAACTGGCTATTCCTTTGACCAGGCTATATAATTTGAGTCTCAGAACAGGGAAGATTCTGCAGAATAGAAAGAATGTATGGTAATCCCATTGCACAAGTATGGTGCAAAGACCTGTGTATCCAACCATCGACCAATCAGTACCTCAGGAATGGTGGTGAAAATTTTGGAAAAATTGGTTAGGACTTGCATTCAGAAATGGGCTGACAGTTAATCTCTACTTTGCAATGAACAGCATGGGTTTGCTAAGGGAAGGTCATGTTTTAGCAACTTACTCACATTCTGTAATATTGTTACCATTGAAGTTGACAATGGGATTGGATACACCATGATAGTTTTAGATTTTGCTAAGGCTTTTGGTAGAATACAGCATGGAAGACTGTTGCAGAAATTGGAGAATATGAGTTTGGATTATAAAATATTAGCTTGGATAAGAGGATGGCTGACTGACAGATATCAAAAAGTGGTATACAGGGAATCTGATTATGCAAGATTTAAGGTAACAAGGATCAGTCCTTGGTCCACTGTTATTCACTTTGTACATTAATGATATTGGGAAGGATTTGAGAGGCAACATATATTTATTTGCTGATGATGCAAAGATAGGCAGGGTAATCAGGAATGCTGCTGATATGCAGTACTTGCAGAATGATTTGAATAGGCTGGAACGTGGACATGAGAAAATGGATGTCAGTTCAATGTCAGTAAATGTAAAGTCATGCACTTTGGCATGATTAGATATCCAATGTCGTATCATATTGGTGAGATTATGCTAGAAGAAGCTGATTAGGCTAGGGATCTTGAAGTGTTAGTAGATACCAAGTTGAAGTTCAGGGGCCATGTAGTACAGATTGCAAATAGAACTCAAAAGATAATTGCAATGCTGAAACGAACATTCACATGTAAAGATAAGGATGTCATTTTGCCTCTTTACAAGGCAAAAGACTTCATTTGGTTTCTTGGTTTCCATTGTGATTCTGATATAGTGGATTAAGTTCAAAGGAGAGTTAAAAATGATATCAGAATTGTGGAATACTGATTATGAAGACAGATTGAGAATTTGTAGACTGCAGACACTAACAAACAGGAGAAAGAGGAATGATATGATTGAGACTTACAAACTTATAATAGGGTCACACAGCAGTTTTTGAAGCAGTTTTTAGCTAATCACAACATCACTGTATTTGAGCACCCACTCCATTCACCAGACCTGGCTCCCTGTGGCTTCTGTCTCTTTCCAAAGATCAAGTCTGTGCTCAAAGGAACCAAATTTTTGTCAGCAGAAGATGTGAAAGCAAAAATGATGGAGATCCCTTTCAGAAAATGATCTGCAGAATTAATTTGAATGTTGGCATCAACCATTTGTATGTAACATGGTTCATGAAAATGAAGTAGAAGAGCTGTTACATAACCTGGATAAGAATTTGTCTATAGGGACAGATGGAATATTAGCCTGTTTGCTAAAGGAATGCTCAGCCAAATTGGCTAGGCATTTGACATGTTTGTATAACTTGGGTCTTAGCTCAGGAATGATACCACAGGAATGGAAGGAATGGATGATAGTTCCATTGTAAAAGGTAGGTGCAAAAACTGATGTGTCTAACTACCAACCTATCAGTATCTCTGGTGTGGTAGTGAAGATTTTAGAGAAGTTGGTAAGAACTCGCATACAGAAATGGGTAGACATACAACTATACTCTGCAAGGAGATTGGTTTACTAAAGGAAGGTCATGTTTTAGCAATTTGCTCATATTTTATAACAATGTTATGGCCAAGTCGGATAAAGGGAATGGATATACTATGATAATATTGGATTTTTCTAAGGCATTTGATAGGATACCACATAGAAGACTGTTGCATAAACTGGAGAATATGAGATTGGAATATAAACACTTGACTTGGGACAGGAGATGGTTGATAGACAGATATCAAAAAGTGTTATACAGTGGACGGAAGTTTTTTCACTTGGTTATGCTACCAACTATATATTTGGTTTAATCCTTTATCCAAGTGTAAGCAAATAAAGTTTTCCTGAAGTATTTGTCAGAACTGGGGCAACTCGTGGCAAAGGTGGTTTAACTTCTCATCACTTGCCTTAGTATCCCATAATACAAAGCACATATCCTTATGGGTATATATAATGCTATGCATTATGGGAGGGGTCACTACCCAGACCGGTTTTGACCTTTATTGAGGTGCTGTTTAAGTAAATACTTCTCTAAAAATTAGGCTGTCCCCCAGACCACTCTCTACGAATGACTGAAGGACTGTCCAACTCAGTGATGGCTCCACTCAGTGATGATCTCACCCCACCACCAAGCAGAGCCATAATCTCAGCAGTGGCCCCACTCAGAGACAGGCAATAATCTACCCACAAGCAGAGCCTACATCTCAGGGAAAGTAACCATTTCTGCACAAAAGCACATCAGTTGGAGCCAGACCCAGAGGTGGTGATACTAAGGTGGAAGTAATGCAGAAGTCATATTTCCATATGCCAGTTGCCAAAAGGTGTCAACACCTTATTATTAAAATTCTCTCGATTAGAGATAGTTGATGGAAGTTTTTTTCACTTGGTTATGCCAGTTATATATTTGGTTTAATCCTTTATCCAAGTGTAAGTAAATGAAGTTTGTGCCTGAAGTATTTTCAGGACTGGGGCAACTTGTGGCAAAGTGTTATAACTTCTCATCACTTGCCTTAGTATCCCATAATACAAAGCACATATCCTTATGGGTATGTATAATGCTATGCATTATGGGAAGGGTCACTACCCAGACCGGTTTCGACCTTTATTGAGGTCTCATCAGTGGGAGCCTGACCCAGAGGTGGTAATACCAAGGTGGAAGTAATGCAGAAGTCATATTTCCATATACCAGTTACCAAAAAGGTGTCAACACCTTATTATTAAAATTCTCTGGATTAAAGATAGTTGATGGAGGTTTTTTCACTTGGTTATGTGAAAATACTTCAGGCTCAAACTTTGTTTGCTTACACTTGGATAAAGGATTAAACCAAATATATGATTAGTGGTATACAGTGGGTGTGAATCTGCCAAATTTAAAGTGACCAGTGGTGTACCTCAAGGTTCAGTTCTTGGGCCATTATTGTTCAATCTGTACATTAATGACATTAGGCAGGGTCTAACATCAGATGTGCAATTGTTTACCAATGATGCAAAGATAGGTAGGGCAATCAGGGATGCTACTGATATTCAGCACTTACAAATTTATTTGAATAGGCTAGAAATTTGGGCAAATGAAAGTGGCTGAAAGTTAATGTTAGTAAGTGTAAAGTTATGCACTTTGGCATGATTAGAGTTCCAGCGGCATATTGTATTAGTGGGATTATGCCACAAAAAACTGAGGAGGCAAGGGATCTTGTCGTATTGATGGATAGGAATATGGTGGATAGGAATTTGAAGTTCAAAAGGTCCCATAGCAAAAGCTGTAAATACAACTCAGAGGATAATTGTGATGTTGAAGTGAACCTTGACATGCAAGTATAATGAAGTCATTTTGCCTCTTTATAATAAATTTAGTTTAATCCTTTATCCAAGTGTGAGCAAGACCTTGCTAATGCTTCTGCCTGGTATCTTCACTTGGGCCTGGATCCCACTGAAGAGATCTCAATAAAGGTCGAAACTAGTCTGGGTAGTGGCCCTTCCCTTAATGCATAACATTATACATATCCGCAAGGAGATGTCTTTTGCATTATGGGAGATACTGAGATAGGAGTGATGTTAGCTTGCTCCATCTTTGCAACGAGTTGCCTGGTGTTGTACCACCTTACCCCAGTCCTGAAGATACTTTTAGGCGCAAACTTTGTTTGCTCACACTTGGATAAAGGATTAAACTAAATTTATTATAGTCTAAACAAGTGAAAAATAAACTTTCAGCCTCTTTATAAGACTGCACCTGGATTATTGTGTGCATATTTGGTCTCCCAAGAGGATAAAGAAGCAGTGGAAAGGGTGCAAAGAAGAGTTACAAAGATTATATCCGGATTATGGGATTTAGGTTATGAGGACAGATTGCAAGTATGTAGATTGCAGAATCCAGTTAACAGGAGAAAGAGGGGTGATATGAGGGCCCGTGTTGTTTAACTTGCTTATAAATGATATATCATGTTGACTAACTGGGGATCAGCAATTGTTTGCTGATGATACAAAGTTGGGAAGAATTATAAGTAGCACTGTTGATGTTAATTCTCTTCAGGGAGATTTGAATAGATTCTTTACTTGGACAAAAGAGTGGGGTTGTAGTTTTAATATCAATAAGCGCAAGGTGTTGCATATTGGAGTGCAGAAATATAAGGCTGTGCTATCATCAATGGTGCCATACCGCAGGAAGTGGATGAGATTAGAGATTTGGGAGATTTGGGTTGACAGTAGACTGAAGTTTATAGGATGTATTTCTAGTGTTTGAAAGGTTGAACATTGTAGTGCTGCTATGAGAAGTACTCTAACATGCAGTGAAAAGGAAGTGGTTGTGCCACTGTATAAGGCACTGGTCAGACCATACTTGGACTATTTTGCTCAGAACTGGTTACTTGGTTTTTCAGTGTGATGTGCAGACATTGGAGAGGATCCAGAGAAAGTGACTAAGACAATGTTGCAACTTTGGAGTGCTGGCTATGGAGAGAGAGGGTGAAGAAATGTGGAGTGCAGAGTTTGGTGGATAGGAGGAAAAGAGGTGATATGACAGAGACATTTAAGTTAATGAGAGGATTTTATCAGATTAATCCAGAGGGGTTATAAAAAGAGTAGAAGGTGAGAGGAGAAGAACCAGAGGTCATCCCTGGAAGTTATGTAAAAGTGTGGTAAAGAGGGGTGTGAGGAGTAGATTACATGGAGAATTGTCAGTGAATGGAATGCATTACCAGAATGTGTTGTTAATGCAAGGAGTGTTAAGGATTTTAAGATTCTATATGATAAATATGTTGGCAGTTGGTATCTTTAATTTATAAGAGATGTAAGTTTAATGATGCAGATTGTGAGGTTTTTAAATTTGGTAGGCAAGGATGGAATGGGATGAGATGGGATGTTGAATATACAGTTAATGGGAATATTTTGAAGAAGATGGAAGAAATGAGAGATCTGTGAGAGGTGGTGGACAGAGACTTAAGGTTTAGGCTTCACAATGCTAAAACTGTAAGAACATCATGATGGATTATTGCTGTGATCAGGAGAACCTTGATATGCATAAACAAAGTGTTATGGTTCCCTTGTATAAAGCTTTGATCAGTCCACATAAAACTTCTGTGCACAGATTTGGTCTCCTTTTTTTTTAGGGAATGAAGATATCTTAGAGAGGATGCAGAGAAGATTCTCTAAGTCAGGCCTCTGGAATGTGAGATATGAAGGCAGATTGAGGGAAAATAGATTGCAGAGCCTTGTGAACAGTAAGGAAAGAGGATATGTTTGAAACATAAGCTGGCAAGGGGTCATTATGAAATAAATTGGGAGAAGATTTTTAATTGAATCCATCCCTGGAAGCTGTATAAAATGAGTGTGAACAATCGAGCAAGTTCTTTGCGTGGAGAGTGGTTGGTAAGTGGATTGTGTTGCCAGAAAGTGTTCTGAATGCAGGAACTGTGGATTGGTCTAAGGCATAGTTCAATGATCTTATTATTATAATTCAGGCTGCTATGGAGTCACAAGACTCATGGTGGAGGCCCACCCTAGAAAAACACCAAGTCTATCATACCACTCCTTGTACCCATTGACTGTTTGTGCTCTCCCCACTCTATCAGACAATACATTCCATGGTTCATCCACTCTCCATACAAAGAAACCACTCCTTACAATTTTGCTCACACTTCCAGGAATGCCCCCCCCTTGTTCTCACTCCCTGTTCTATCAAGCAAAAAACTCTCCAGTCTCAACCCTGTAACTACCTCCTCCACAGTTTAAGTCTCAGTCATATCCTTCTTCTGTTACCAAACTCTGCAGTTCACATTCCCTCAGCCTGTCATCATAACTAACATTGTACTGTTCTGATATCATCTTTGTTTTCTACTTCTGCACTCTTTCCATGACTAATTTGTCCCCTTCAAATCTTTTTTTGCATAATACTATGGACCTCTAGCAATGAATCTTTTGACTCCATTCAGGTCTGGTGATGATAATAATCAGGGCTCGACACATATGCTTTCCCACTCACCTTTAGCGAGCAGCTGCAGACCTAACAAAATAAAATCTTCTTTGTTTAATAAAAAATACCTTTCTGAAGAGATTTTTTTTTAATTTAAGAAAACACAGAAATATGTTTAATCATTACTTAATCATAAAGGGCCCTTCTAGTTTCTAGTAACAAAAATTAAAGTAAAAAATATTCTCCCCCCCCTCCCCCCCAAAAAAAAAAAATTTTTTTTTTACTGTTCTACCTATTCTTATTAGTTGGCTGTTTTTTTTTTTTTTCTTTCTTTCAAGCAGTTCTTATACAAATGAAATTTTCTGCAACCATGATATGACACCACAAATCGCTTATGGAATCTTTATCGATATTGAGACATTATTTTAAAAAAATAAGGTGGGGGCAGTGGCGTAGCTAGGGGGAAGAGGGGGGGAGGCCCACCCTGGGCTACACTTTGTGTTTAAGAAATCTTGTCATACTGTCTATAGAACAGCAATTGAGTAATGAAATAGACTTCGACAATGTCATTGATAATTTTGCTAACAGAAAAGCAAGAAAAATAACATTTTGGAATGTTGTAATTAAGGTTTTACTTCAAAAATAAACATAGTGTTTTAATTTATTTCCTTATACGTCATTTTGACTTTTTGTAGTATTTTTGGTGTGCGGCAAATGCAGGGACCACCCAGAGCGGCAAAACCTCTAGCTACACCACTGGGAGGTGGCAAATAACATTTTGCATAATTTATTGAGTCCTGATAATAATAATATTTCTATTAAAGAATTAAAACCATTACATTTAACTCTAACTATAATCAAGAAATTTAAAATGTTTACATGAATCTTGAACAGGCATTAAATTACAAGTAAACATACACATTCGTTGGTGGTGACTTTAATGCCAAAATAGGATGTGGAAAAGAAAGCAAAAAGTTATAAGACCACATGACCTGGGAGAAAGAAATAGAAGAGGAGAGAGATTAGCTGAATTTGCTGCAGCTGAATAACTCTTTATCATGAACACTTTTTTCAACAAATGCCCAGGAAGAAGATGGACTTGGCAATCACTGAATGGAGACACAAAAAATGAAATTGACTACATTTTAACAGACTGTAACAGACTGATACAAAATGTTGGCACAAATGTAGGCGAAACATACTTCAATATAGATTCTGACCACAGACTCCTCAGAGCCATTATAAGAATAGATCACAAAAAAGAACAACATATCAGGGCAACATCAAACCACAAAGGACAACCCAAACAAATAGACTACCACAAGCTCAGGAAATACATAGAAGAGACTGAATGGACTATTAAGAACTGTTATATAAATTACTTAAGTATAAAGAGCTAATAAGCTTCATTTCGGCAATGAAAACATTAAACGGTTTTGGTTTTGGAAAACATTACTTAAATTGGTCTAGCTACTCGCTGATGAAGCCTCAAAAAAGGCTGAAACCGGTCTGGGTAGTGACCCCCCTCCATAATGTAATAACAGCATACATTTCCTAAGAAATGTGTTTTTACATTATGGAAAATACCTAAGAATAGCGATCTGAACTTCTCCCTTTGCAACGAGCTGCCCAATATTGTACTACGTACTAGGATCACTTGCATTTGCTAACGCTAGTGTCCGCCGATACTTTATAGTTTACTATATTCGGCAAGAAACTCTCTGATTCCAATCTTTGAGTTTCTTATTCGGTTTTAAAACTATGTGGGAATTAATATCCCCTTAATTTAAGTAATGTTATATAAATGATTACTATATTGACTTTATTAATAAATTCAATGAGTGCAAGTAAAAATCAGAAATTCCTGTGACACAAAAGAAAAGAGAAAGATTCTCACCTCAAACTATAGAACTACTGAAAAAGAGAAAAGAACTGAAGAAATCTGAAGAAAATTTTCTAGAATACAAAATTATCTGTAAGTTACTAAGGAAAAGAATTCCAGATGACTACAAAGCTTTCAGGATACAAAAACTAAGAGAAGCAGTGCAGGCAAAAACCAGTCTGAAAAAAAATAGAGAAAGATTTAAATTTTAAACAGTCAATTCCATCTGCTTTACAGGATCAAAATGGAGGAAAACATACTAATAGAAAAAAGATAGAAGAAATTGTGCAGAATTTTTATAGAGATCTCTATGCACTAAGTGCCAAGTTTCAGAACCTATCATTCCAAAACCAAACAATTTACCAGATGTACTTCCAGAAGAAATAGAACATCCCCTTAAGAAAATTAGTAAAGGTAAAGCCTCAGGACTTGATCATGTTAAGGCTGAAGAAATCCAACAAGGTGGACCAATTATTTTCTAAGCCTTGATTCATATGGTACTTCAAAGAAAGAAAGATTCCAGAGGAATGAAAGACCTCAAAAACCATACTTCTATTCAAAAAAGAGAACAAGGAAGACATTAAAAACTATCGTTCCAATCTGTCTACTCTCTCATATGTATAAAATCATGAACAGAATAATACTGAACACAATCCAAAACACACTCGAAGACAATTCCAGTAGAGAGCAGGCAGGATTCATAAGAGACTTCTCCACAATAGATCATATCCAGGTCATTTCACAACTAACAGAAAAATGCAGAGAATATCGAATTCCTCTATGTTTCCTTTTTATTGATTTTAAAAAAGCATTTGATACCATAGAACACAATGCAGTCATCAATGCCTTACTAGAAATAAATGTGGACCCTACTTATATCCACATGATAAAAGAAATTAACAAAAATCAGACCACACAAATAACCCTATTTGATCACTTATAAATATAGATATAAAGAGAGGGGTCTGCCAAGGCGATGTGATCTACCCCTAATATGTTTACTAGCACTTTTAGAATACATACTGAACAAAATAGACCTAAATAGAGGAATAAGCATAGACGGTGAAAAATTACAAATCCTTATGTTGGAAGTTTATTTTGCACTTGGTTAGACTATAATAAATTTAGTTTAATCCTTTATCCAAGTGTAAGCAAACAAAGTTTGCACCTGAAAATATCTTCAGGACTGAGGTAAGGTGGTGCAATACCAGGCAACTCCGAGCAAAGGTGGACAAAGCTCTCATCACTCCTTGTCTCAGTATCTCCCATAATGCAAAGCACATCTCCTTGCGGACATGCATACTGCTATGTATTAAGGGATGGGCCACTACCCAGACTGGTTTCGACCTTTGTATAGGTTAAGTGGGCTCTAAAAATAAGTCGATCCTGAAAGATCGCCCAACTCAGCATTGTTCCACTCAGTGACAGGTTCACCTCATCACCGAGAAGAACTCCTCAGCATTGGCTCTACCCAATGGCAGGCTCACCCCACCACTAAGCAGAGCCATAATCTCAGCGATGGCCCCACTCAGAGACAGGCAAAAACCTACCCCCAAGCAGAGCCTCTCAAATTGTCTTTGGAAATATTAGCGGTGGTGTCAGCAGTAGATGGCATTGGTGTAGTTGCGGACAGCGGTGGAGACAGAGTTGTAGAGTAGGTGCCTTTCCTCGATGAGTCTTTGGACTCCCTGGAGGTGTCTAATAATAATAATAATAAAATCAGAGCCAGAGCCACACCGGTTTTGATTTTTATTGAAGTCTCGTCAGTGGGGGGGGGGGCAGACCCAAACGTGGAGATACCAAGGCAGAAGCAATAGGAGAGGTCATATTTACCTATACGAGTTGCCAACAGGTGTACCACCTTATTATTGAATTACTCTGAATTTAGAGAAAGATGTTGGAAGTTTATTTTGCACTTGGTTAGACTATAATAAATTTAATTTAATCCTTTATCCAAGTATAAGCAAACAAAGTTTGCACCTGAAAATATCTTCAGGACTGAGATAAGGTGGTGCAACACCAGGAAACTCTGAGCAAAGGTGGACCAAGCTCTCACCACTCCTTGTCTCAGTATCTCCCATAATGCAAAGCACATCTCCTTGCAGACATGTATACTGCTATTCATTAAGGGAAGGGCCACTACCCAGATCGGTTTCGACCTTTATTGAGGTCTTCCAACATCTTTCTCTAAATCCAGAGTAATTCAATAATGAGATGGTACACCTGTTGGCAACTCGTATAGGTAAATATGACCTCTCCTATTGCTTCTGCCTTAGTATCTCCACGTTTGGGTCTACCTCCCACTGGCGAGACCTCAATAAGGGTCGAAACCAGTCTGGGTAGTGGCCCTTCCCTTAATTAATGGCAGTATACATTCTGCAAGGAGATGTGCTTTGCATTATGGGAGATACTGAGACAAGGAGTGATGAAAGCTTGGTCCACCTTTGCTCGAAGTTTCCTGGTGTTGCACCACCTTACCTCAGGCCTGAAGATATTTTCAGGTGCAAAATTTATTTGCTTACACTTGGATAAAGGATTAAACTAAATTTATTATACAAATCCTTATGTTTGCCATGATCTAGTACTGATATCCCACAACCCAAAAGACCTAGAATAAATGGGTGAAAAAATATACACAAACAGCAGTAAGATAGGCATAGAAATGAATCTAGAAAAAACAAAATGGATCAAAAACATCTACACAAGTGACAATCACCTGTGTATTAATAACATCCCTATAGAACAAGTGGACTCCTACAATTACTTAAGACAAACAATAAAAATGAATAACGATTTATCTGAAGAACTAGCAAAAAGAAAGAAAGCTGCATGGCTATCATTCAACAGACTAAACGAAACACTTACTGATCCAAATCTTGACATCTCTGCAAAGGCAAAAACTATTTAATAGTGACAGTCTTCCATCACTCACATATGGATCAGAAACATGGAACATGACAAGAAAAGAAGAAAAGAATCTCAGAATAACTCAGCATGCAATAGAACGTAGGATTTGTAACATCAACAAAAATGGAACATGTTAGAAACACGGAACTAAGAAAGAGATCCTGCATAAAAGATGTGGTAACTGCAGTATATGAAAGCAAGATGAGATGGGCAGGTCACATTAGCCAGACTCAGGGATAACAGATGAACATATAGAATACTCAACTGGCAACCAAGAATAAAGATAAAACTAGGAAGACCACCTACAAGATGGGAAAATCCACTAGTGAAGTCTATGGGTATAACATAGAAGACAGGGGCTCAAGATCGAGATCATTGGAGGCATCTTTGTGATCTGACCTGCACTCATGAAGAAATCCTGAGTGAAACAGGTCCATCAAGGTAATAACAAGCTTCTGAAAAGTCCATCCTATATGACTTTGTAAATACAAGGAAAATTTACTCTAGTAAATAATCTAGTATAAAAAACTGTTACTATAGCAATAGTTTCTTACACTAGATTTTTAAAGAGCATTGAAACATACAACTAATATAATATACACTATATGCTTTAAAAAAAAAAATGGTGAAAACTTTCAAGCTCTTGAAGCTCTACTAGCTCATCCCCATGATGGGACTTGAATCTATGGCATATTGGTTGGAGAAGAGGTGTGCTATCTGCTTGACCAACCAAGCCAATGCAACATTCGGCTTTTAAGTTGCATTTGCACTAAGAAGATATTCGTTTGCATTAGTGTCCAATTAATGATATTTTTATCTTTTTTTGCAGTCAACTGGAGCAGTGTTAAGGGTTTCTAGACGACTGCAGATAAATATTCATTTGAAGAAATATATTAATATTAAGTAGGTAACAATATTTATTATTATTACAGTTTCAACCTTATCCATATGACTTTGTGTAAAATATTTATATTCTTATAATTCTTATTATTATTACACCCTCCATGGAGTTAGCAGACTCCTTGTAGGAGATTCATTCAACTGACAACATATATATATATATCATACTGAATCTTAAAATTCTTAACACTTCCTTCATTAACAACATATTTCGATAATGCATTCAATTCACCCACAGTTTTCCATGTAAAAATTCTATTCCTCACAGCCCTCTTCATCACACTCTTACAAAGGCCATCTCTAACTTCTAGAGATGGCCTTTGTTTCTTCCCCTCTCACCTTTTACTCTTTTTATAATCCTCTCTGGATTAATCTGATAAAATCCCTTTACCAACTCTCTCATATCACTTCTTTTCCTCCTCTCCACCAGTGATGATTATTTTCATCATCAAAAGACTGCTGTGGAGTCAAATGCTTATCATAATTGGTCCTCATTGTCGCATGTAGTGCTCATCATGTGCCTTAAACTTGTTAACTATTTTCACCCTCATCATACTCTGAAGCAGTACATTCTACTCACAAACTCTGTGCAAAGTTCTTTGCAAAAAACCATCACTCCAGTGCTCATAGCTTTCAGAAATTCCTTCTTGGTCTGCATCTCTGTCTCTCTCTCTCTCTCTCTGTTAGGTATAAGGATAAATTCCTTGAATTTATCCTTATACCTAATACATATAAGGCGGCCGTATATATCGTATACGGCCGCTAGAAGGCCAGACGGTTGGTCATGTTTTCAGGGAGCTCCTGAAAGCTAAGTATAATTTTGAATGAAAATTAGAATATAGGTTAAAATCATAATGTAATATTGTCTAATTTTGGTAGCTTGTGGTGTCTGTGTGATTTTGCTGTAAATTCCGTTATTTAATTTAGTATTTAATGATACGTTTCATAGATTTGAATATGGCGCCAATGCGACGTAAGATAATGGTGTCCAAAAATACGATGCCATTGTTCAAAAACTATAATGTGAGAGAATTTGTCCAATGTGATGTGTGTGGAATGTATGCATTCCCGAATGAGGCTGGAGTTTGGATTGAAAGTGATAGTGGTGGGAGAAAGTGTAAGCAAAGTGAGGAGTTGAATTATGTGTCAGGTTGTGAGACAGCTATGGTTGAAGAAAGCCAGAATGTGAGTGAAAATAGTGGCTTGATAGGGAATTGCGATGTACAAGATGGCAATGAGAGCTGTGATCTAAGAAAGAGTGAGAGCAACTATACAGAGAGAGAGAGAGAATGGTTTGAATGATAAAAAAAATAAGGAATTATTTGTAGGAAGTGAGATCGCTAGGTTGCGCACAGTGATACAAAATGTGCAGCGGCAATTAGAGCACCTGCAAAACTCTTTCCAGAGTGATTTGGCTAACGTAAATAACCAGGAAAGAGTGTTGTATGGTGACTTGTTATTAAGAGGAGTGATAGATGGGAGTGTAACTAAATCATATTTACCGGGTGCGAAATTTAAGGATGTAAGTGAGAGTATTAGAGTGCAAAAACAGAGGGTGAAAGAATTAATAATTGTGGCGGGTACGAATGAATTGAAAGGTGATAAATTTTTTATGAGAGAAGACTTGAAAGTATTGTTAAAGGTAACGAAAGAAAAGAGTGACAGAGTTAGAATGGTGAGTCTGTTGCCACGGTATGACAGAGAGGAGTTTAGAAGGAGGGCCATAATCGCAAATGACATTATGCACAGGTTATGCAGACGGTGTGGTGTGGAATTCGTGGACGTGTGGAATGAGTTTGATGGGCGAAAGGACTTATACAAGATGGATGGACTGCATTTGAATGGACTTGGTGTGCGAAGACTGGAAAAAGTGTTGCTGAATGAAGTGAGAATGGATGTTGTGCAGAACCAGGGAAACTAGAACTACCAAGGATGGGGGGGGGGGTGGATATGCAGACACCAGTGAGACAGTTGAGTGTAAAAATGTATATAATGTATCTGAGCCAGCACTAAGGACAAAAAATGGGAATGGGACATTTAGAATAAAGCATCAAGATAGGGGTGGGACAAAGGGATCACTGCATTTCATGTATACTAATGCCAGGGGTATTAGGAACAAGAAGGAAGAATTTTTGACCTTGATTGGCTCTTCCTGGCCACAGGTTATTGGCATTAGTGAAACATGGCTGACGAAAGATGATATAGTTAGTGGGATAGAATGTATAGGTTATAGTGTGTTTAGGAGGGACAGAGAGAATAAAATGGGGGGAGGGGTATTATTGATGATAGCTGATGAACTGCAGCCAAGGAGAATTGAAGTTGTATTGCAGGATAGTGAAAGGAGCTCATTTGATGCTATTTGGTGTGAGATTGAGACTGGCAGAATAAAATATACAGTTGGGTGCTGCTATAGACCAGGTGATGGAATAGATGGTGGAGATAGTATGCATAAACAAATTGATGAAATGAGTGGAAGGAGGGTAATTATTATGGGGGATTTTAATTATGGTAACATTGATTGGAAGGAGGAGAGGACACATGTGAGGAAGGCAATGGATTTTATTCATTTATTAAGGGATAACAATCTGAGACAGCATGTAATTGAAAATACTAGGGATGTGAGAGTGCTTGACCTGGTAATAGCATCTCACAATTTGACTGTAATGAATATGACCATGTTGCCACCTATTGGTGAGAGTGATCATAAGGTCACTTGACCTGGGAGGTGGCTAAAGGTGTGGAATTTTTGATTAAGACAGGGTATATGTGGAATTACCGTGCTGGCAAGTATGACAAGCTTAGGAGATTGCTTGGATCAGTGCCATGGCATGTACAACTGCAAGGGCTGGACGTCGATAGAGCATTGGAAGTGGTCAAGGAGCATTTACAGGCGGTTATGGCTGATTGTATACCTAGGGTCCGAATAGTAAAACAAGTAGGGGTTAAATGGATGAATAACACCATTAAGATTGAGCTGCAAAAAAAAGAAACAGCTGTGGAGGGAATTTAAAGAAAGGGGTGACCTGCAGGCACACGAATGGTATAAAGTGCAGGCCAGAAGGGTAACGAGTGTGGTAAAAACAGCAAAAGCCGATTATGAAAGGAAACTAGCTATGCAAGCAAAAGAGAATCCCAAACAGTTCTTTCAATATGCTGCAAGCAAGAAAAAAACTGTACATGGCAAAATGATTTTAAGGAATGACGATGGTAAGGAGGTCACTGAACCAGTCGATATAGTGGAGTACTGAGCGTGCACTTTGCAAAAGTATAGCATCCAGGTGGTGACATTGAAAAAATGAAGGAGCCATTAGTTTATATGGGAATTGTGATGAATGAAGTGGAGGTGAATAGTCTATTACAGAACCTTAATGTGAATACATTTGTGAGATTGGATGGTATACTGGCATGGGCCCTTGACCATGTTGTTTAATCTGAGTCTCGGGTCTGGTTTAGTCCCAAAGGCGTGGAAAGAGGGGAAAATAGTTTCACTGCATAAAGGAGGATCCAAGACTATGGTTGCAAATTACCGACCGATCAGCATATCAGGAGTTGTTGTCAAGGTCTTGGAGAAAGTAGTCAAGAGAAAAAATACAGGAATGGATTGATGAAAATGAGATACTGTACAGGGTACAGCATGGCTTTGTAAAGGGTAGATCATGCCTGAGTAACTTGCTCAAGTTTTATAACAAGGTGACGGCTGAACTGGATAAGGGAAATGGGTTTACAGTGATACTGCTGGACCTGGCAAAGGCGTTTGACAGGATACCACATGAAATTCTAATCCGTAAACTACAACATGTGAGAATGGATATAGGGTTGGTGAGATGGATAGGTGGGTGGTTGATGGAGAGATATCAAAGAGTGGTTTATTCAGGAGTGGAGTCCAAAAAACGGCCTGTGACTAGTGGGGTGCCGCAGGGTTCTGTTCTTGAACCACTGCTGTTTAATCTGTTCATTAATGATATAGGGAAGGATCTAAGTGGAACAGTTCATTTGTTCGCTGATGATGCAAAGTTGGGGAGCGCGATAGTGAATGCAGAAGATGTCAAAGTCTTGCAGGATGACTTAGATAGATTGGAGTTCTGGGCTAAGGAGAATGGATGTCAATTTAATGTGACAAAATGTAAGGTTATGCATTTTGGGGTGAAAAGATTAGCAGCAGTATACCACATTGGTGGAACTGTACTCCAGGAGATTGATGAGGGCAGGGAGTTGGGAGTGTTGGTGGATAGGGAGATGAAGTTTAGGGGACACATGGCAAAAGTGGCTAAATCAGCTCATCAACTCACTTGGTTGTTAAAAAATACCTTAACGAGCAGAGACAAGCAAGTTATTGTACCTCTGTACCGAGCCTTGATAAGACCTCATCTTGACTACTGTGCCCAGATTTGGTCACCTCGGTTCCTTCTTGATGGGGAGGAGGTGGAGAGGATCCAGAGGCGAGTGACTAAGATGATAGCAGGTCTATGGAATGAACCATATGAGAACAAGTTGAAGATTTGTGCGTTGCAGAAACTGGTTGATAGATGGAAATGGGGAGATATGATTGAGACATTCAAATTGCTAAAAGGATTCTATAAGATTAATTCAGTGGATATTTTTGAGATCAGGACTGGTGGTGGGAGAACTAGGGGACACCTATGGAAGCTGGGCAAGAGTGTGGTTAGCAGTGGTGTAGGAGCTGAGTTCTTTACTTTTAGAGTGGTAAATGAGTGGAATAAGCTGCCAGAGTCTGTTGTAGGTGCTATGACAGTGAGCGAGTTCAAGGCAAGGTATGATAGATACTGTGAGAATGTCATATAGTTGTGTGGACATGATGTTTAGGGCCTCCCTCGATGAGTCTAAGGACTCCCTGGAGTAGCCCGAAAATAATAATAATAATAATAATAATTTATCCTTATACCTAACATTCTAGAGACCTAACACCCCATTAGTTAATCTTCTCTTGATTCTTTCCTAAAAGTCTTCATATCCTCAAAATCCAGTTTGTGAAATCTGCATACAGATAGTCAATATATATCTAATCAAAGTCTTGTTTGTGGAACTATTATTATTATTATTATTATTATTATTACGGGTGACTCCAGGGAGTCCTTAGACTCATCAAGGGAAGCCCTAAACATCATGTCCACACACCTATTCAACATTCTCACGGTATCTATCATACCTACCTTGCCTTGAACTCACTCACTGTCATAGCACCCACAACAGACTAGCAGCTTATTCCACTTGTTTACCTTTCTAAAAGTAAAGATCTCAGCTCTAACATGCTTGCTAACCACACTCTTGCTCAGCTTCCTTAGATGTCCCCTAGTTCTCTCACCACCAGTCCTGATCTCAAAAATATCCTCTGAATTAATCCTATAGAACCCCTTTAGCAATTTGAATGTCTCAATCATATCTCCCATTTTCCATCTATCAACCAATTTCTGCAACCCACAAATCTTCAACCTGTTCTCATAAGGTTCATTCCATAGACCTTCTATCATCTTGGTCGCTTGCCTCTGGATCCCCTCCACCTCTTCCCCATCAAGAAGAAACCTAGGTGACCAAATCTGGGCACAGTAGTCAAGATGAAGTCTTATCAAGGCTCGGTACAGAGGAACAATAACTTGCTTGTCTGCTCGTCAAAGTATTTTTCAACAACCAAGTGAGTTGATGAGCTGATTTAGCCACTTTTGCCATGTGTCCCCTAAACTTCATCTCCCTATCCACCAACACTCCCAAGTCCCTGCCCTCATCAATCTCCTGGAGTACAGTTCCACCAATGTGGTATACTGCTGCTAATCTTTTCACCCCAAAATGCATAACCTTACATTTTGTCACATTTAATTGACATCTTCTGCATTCACTATTGCCCTACCCAACTTTGCATCATCTGTGAACAAATGAACCATTCCTCTCAGTTCCTTCCCTATATTGTTAATGAACAGATTAAACAGCAGTGGTCCAAGAACAGACTCCTGTGGCACACCACTAGTCACAGACCATCTTTTGGACTCTACTCCTGAATAAACTACTCTCTGATATCTCTCCATCAACCACCCACCTATCCATCTTACCAACCCTATATCCATTCCCATATGTTGAAGTTTATGGATTAGAATTCCATGTGGTATCCTGTCAAATGCCTTTGCCAGGTCCAGCCGTATCACTGTAAACCCATTACCCTTATCCAGTTCATCCGTCACTGTGTTATAAAATTTGAGCAAGTTACTGAGGCATGATTTACCCTTCACAAAGCCATGCTGTCCCCCATACAGTATCTCATTTTCATCAATCCATTCCTGTATTTTTCCCTTGACTACTTTCTCCAAGACCTTGACAACAACTCCTGATATGCTGATCAGTTGGTAATTTGCAACAGTAGTCTTGGATCCTCTTTATGCAGTGGAACTATTTACCCCTCTTTCCACAACTATAACTTTATGTCAGGTGAAATTGCATGTCAGTTTCTTCCTCAGCAGCATAATCTATTGTGTTTTCTAGTAATGTGACTTCTAAATTTGAGATTTTTGTCTACCATCTCCTCAAGTTCCTATCTCCTCTGCTTCCTTAGATAATTCCTCCAGTTGTGTACCTGTCAGCCTCATTTGGCCGATGAAATGGTGTACTCACTCTCTGCTGTTGGTTTGAATTCCCACCATAGTCATGGATGTTTTTTGAATATTATAGTGTGAGATCACTATTCTGTATATTGGAAGTCTGAAGTGACTTCAAAAAAGTTTAATGTTTGATCGCTTAAGCAGGATTTCCAGATTATCTAACCTTGGCCTACCCATGGTACTAATATTAATGTACTATAGGCCAACAGCTTTTTGTTTGTGGGATTCACATTAAAAAAAACAAAAAAAACACCCAAAACTTCAACAGTTATGGCTGTATTAATTTACCAAAAATCTGGGAGACAGTCATTTTAATATTTAATTAATACTTGTTTTCTTTCTTTTTTCAACACAGATGGCACCAACTTGGACTTTAGTTCCTTATGCTGTCTGTTACATTTTTTTAAAACTTGTCCCACTGTTATAACAAATTGTTGTTGTTTTGTATACTGTGACAAGCTGTTCTTGTGCTTGCTCTGAAGATTGCTGGATATAATGCCAAAAAAATATCAGCAAAGTTAATAAATATGAATTATTTTCTTATCATTCTGTGTTGTAATCATTCTGTTAAAATAAACTAACATCTCTATTATTAGGCTTTTGTTAATAAACAGGACAAGGATACTGTTAGTCTCCTGGAAATTTCCTTAAATATGCAGTGATATATGATTGATGACTTTCACCTTATTAACATGAGTTCACATAATTCTTCTTATACCTCCAGTTTATTCACCATTAATCTCTCCGTACTCAATCTTTGTATGTATGAGATACGGTGTGAGATAGAGGTAAATAGAATGAGATGTTGCTTTAGTCCTGGTAATGAGAAGGGTGGTGACCATGAAATGTATATGCAAATTAGCCAAGCAGATTGGAAAAGAATGATCATTGGGATTATTTTAATTATGATGTATATAGAATGGGATGCAGAGAGAGCATCTAGAAGTAAAGAAAATGAATTTCTTGAGTTTTTGAGGGACATCTACCTTAGGCAGTATGCAATAGAGCCTATGCAAAAATTAAGGATCTTGGATTTGATCACCTGAACAAAGGCATCATTATAGATCAGATGTCAAATCTCTCTCTCTCTCTCTCTCTCTCTGGTTGGCAAGAGTGACTATGAAGTGATTACCTGGTTGGTTGCTAGCCATGTGAGGACTTCTGTTAGAAAAGGATATATGAGGCACCACAAGGCTGGTGATTATAAAAAAGATCAGGAGGCAGCTTTCATCTATATTATGGAATAAGGAGTTGGATGAAAAGGAGGTAAATGCTGTTTCAATACTATTCAACAACCATCAAGTAGAAGTAGTGTTTAAATGCATTCCAAGGGTCAGAAATTTTAAAAAGAAGGTAGGTGTGAAATGGATGGATGCAGAGATTAATCATGCAATATGGAGGAAGAAGGCATTATGGTGGCAACATAAGATGAGTAGTAATAAACAGTTCATGAGGCATAGAAAGAACAGGCAAAGAGGGTAATTCGGTTGGTAAGGGAAGCAATGGTGCAGTATGAGCATCATTAAGCAAAATGAAGCCAAAAAAACTAAGTAGTTCGTTTGATATGCAGCTAGCAGAAAAAAAGAATAATTATTATTATAAAAAGAATAATAAGAAAAGAAAACTGATTGAAGAAAATGGTAAAAGGATAACTGCAGCAGAGGATGTAGTTGAGATATTGAATGAGCAGTCAAAGATATTTCTTCCTTTTGAATGTTGACATCAAACAGAGTTGAGAGCAGTGTAAGTGGAGCATGGGTGACTGACTTTGATGAACAAGAGGTATATGAGAATTCAGTAAACTTGATGTTAATAAGGCTGTGGAAGCAGATGATATATCACCATGGGTTTTGGGGGAATGTGCGAGGGAGTTGACATCTGACTTGGCGTACTTGTTTAATATGAGTCTTACATTGGATCAAGTTTCCAAGGAGCAGAAGGAAGGAAGGGTATATATTGTATTGCTTTAAAAGAAACTTAACGGAAAACTCAAGATTGAAAGTATAGGCTTGTGTGTCAGGATCCATAATTGGGTTGGCAACAGTGGTATTCTTTTTGATGGACAGCATGCATCATCATTATTATTATTAGGGGTATCTCGATGGAGTCAGTAGACTCATCGCGGGAGACCCAAACTAGCAAAACAATATCTGTCATATCTCTTCTTGAATTCATTTACAGATGAAGAGCTCACAACTAAGTCAGGCAATGAATTCCACTCATTCACCACCTTCCAGGCAAAAAACCTTGTTCTCACACCCTTGTTAACTGCACTCTTCTTTAAATTCCAGGGATGACCTCTTGTTCTTCCATCACTATCACACAGCTGAAACATTTCCCCTGCATCAATCCTATAAAAACCTTTCAGTAATTTAAATGTTTCTATCATATCCCCTCTTTATGCCTATCAACCAACCTCTGCAATCCACAAGCTCTCAATCTATCAATGTAGGGAGCATTTTTTACATCACTCACCAACTTAGTCACTCTCCTCTGAACCCTCTCCACAACCTCCTCATCTCCAAGGAATCAAGGTGACCAGACCTGAGCACAGTAATCCAAAAGTGGAAGTATCAATGCTTTATAAAGGGGAATAATAACCTCTTTATCTCTGGATGTTAGTGTGTTCCTCAACAACAAGTAATCCTATGTGCAATCTTGGACACCTTAGCAATGTGTTCCCTGAACTTCATCATCCTATCTACTAACACCCCTAAGTCCCTAGCCTCATCAATTTCTTGGAGTACTGTTTTATCAATGTAGTACACAGCTGGTAATCTTTTAATCCCAAAATGCATGACTTTACACTTTTCCACATTGAACTGACATCCATTACCTTTTGCCCATCCTACCAGCTTATTTAAATCATTCTGCAAATTTTCAACATCAGCTTGATTTTTTATTGCGCTACCCAACTTTACATCATCAGCAAACAACTGAATCTCCCTTTAAGCCATTTCCTATATCATTTATGTACAAATTAAAAAACAATGGCCCAAGCACAGAGCCCTGAGGCACACCACTGGTAATCTGCCTCATCCTGAACTCGGCTACTCCATACACTACCTTCTGGTATCTCTCCCTGAGCCATTCTCTTATCCATATCACCAATTCAGTATCCATTCCCATCTGCTCCAAATTGCGTAACAGTGTTCCATGGGGTATCCTATCAAAAGCCTTAGCAAAATCCAGAAGTACCACTGTGTAGCCAGTTCCTTTGTCCAACTTAGATGTCATTCTATTATGAAAAGAAAAGTTAATAGATTGCTAAGGTAGGATCTACCTTTAACAAAACCATGTTGGCCTCTATAGAGTATCATATCCTGATCCACCCATTCTTGAATTTTGTCTTTACCCAACTTTTCCAATACTTTTACCACAACTCCTGAGATGGTGATTGGTCTGTAATTAAATACCACAGTTTTAGAGTCACCCTTATGCAAAGGAACCACTTTGCCTAATTGCCACTCCCTGTGGACCATACCAGAGTTCAAACTTAAATTAAATATCCGAGTAAGAGGGGTTGATAATTCCTTTGCACATTCACGCAACACCTGAGCTGATATTCCATCTAAATCTACAGCAGTGTTCACATTTAAATTTTGCAATATATTAAATACCTCTGATTTCTTAACTTCAATTCTCACATTAGTTATTGCTACAGGTACAGAGATATCCTCACTTGGATGATAGACTTTTGTAAAGTGATCACTCAGTAACTCGACAATTACATCTAATTTTGTCACCTCTATACCATCAGCACGCACTAAAGTTATCCTTCCGAAGTCATTCTTCCTTTTACTTGCCACATAGGGGAAGAACTCTTTGGGATTACCCTTGATCTCTTTGGCTAAGGTCTTCTCATAATCTGATTTAGCTTTTCTTACTATGCTGGTAACCTTCCTAGCTTGAGCCTTGTACTGCTCATGGGCGTACTGATCACATTTCTCCTTGTACATTTTCCATAACATTTTCTTTTTTTGCAGATCAAGCTTGATACTACTGCTCATCCATCTAATGCCTGCCTTGTTTGTCTTCCTGACCATGGGGACACAATCTGATATTGCTTTCCTCAGATGCACTGCTAACATCTTTCCCCTGCAATATGTTCTGCCATGGGATGGCTGCAAGCTCACTCCAAAGCTTGTTATAATTGCCTAACCTGCAGTTCCGTATATACCCCCTTCTTAACAGAAAAATCCACAGATTTTGCAACCTCCCAAGTCCAACCACATGACTGCTTTCATCCATTGGAGGTAACAAGGACACCTTACTTATGCATATATCCTCTGAACCAATAACCAGGTCCAACACTCTCACACCACGTGTCCCTTCAGTTATGTGCTGTTTCAAGTAATTATCTCGTAGAAGATGTATGAACTCCATTTCCTTTTTGCTACGTGATATTTCCTCCTTCCAATTGATATCACCATCATTAAAATCCCCCATAATAATCACTAAACTTGCACTCTTTGTACCAATTTGCTGATGCATGAATTCAATATCTCCCCCTGGCCTATAGCAGCATCCAACTGTATATTTGGTTGCATTGGTCACTATTTCACACCAGACTGCCTCAGATGAACTCTCATTCACATGTCTATCATCTTGATATACTACTTTCTTTGGCTGCAGCACATCAGCTATCATCAACAGTAGTCCTCCCCTTGTTCTATCTTCTCTAAATACTGTATCCATCACATTCAATTGCAGTGACCACATCTTCTGTTGACAGCCAAGTTTCACTAATGCCTACAACTTTTGGTGAGATTGCACTGACTAATGCCAAAAATTCTTCTCTCTTATTTCGAATGCTTCTTGCATTGGTATATGAAAATTGCAGATTCCCTCTAGTTCTTGTACCAGCTTTAGAACTGATATACAAATCACTAATTTCAGTAGTCTCATGCCGATTTTTATCCCCTCTCTTTAGTAATTTATTCTGCGAATAAGGATCAATAAATATACAATCACTGCTAAAGTTTCTCTCTCTTACACTCAATCTTTTCAATATTAGTTTCCCTGCCCAATTACTTCAACTTGTTCAGAAAACAGTAACTTCTTGAATCGCTTATGTCCTTCCATGTTCAGATGCAGTGCATCTCTAGCATACAACTGTCTTTTTACTTCAAACACGCTCCAGACATCAAAAAATTCCAGACCTTCTTTTTTGCACATTCTTGCAATCATATCATTCATTATCATCGCTCGTCTTCTTAATTCGTAATTGTCAAAACTAGGCAGCACACATACACACACTATCCTCACATTGACACTTTTCCTCTTCACAATATCTAATAATGTTCTTAAATCTTTTGCTACTCGATTTATACCACCACTCAGGTTATTTGTACCCACCATAACTATCATCTTGTCTGCTTCATGCCCTCTATTTATTGCTAAAGCAACTCTTTCTATTGTCCCACCAGCCAGGCACTCCTCAGGAATACCACTCTCCATACCCTTAATCATAGAATCACCATATATTTTACCACTCTTAACTTCATTCAAGTCCACACAAGCATCACTCTTGGACTCATTTTCTGTGCTATTCAGCATGACTCTCCCAGTTTCATTACTCAACTCTCTTTTACTTACCCCCACCCCTCACTCTCACGACATCTCATTTCTTCTAGACCTCTTGTGGTTTTATTTTGTTGACTCCCAATCACTCCCATACTATTTATTACTGCATCATTTGCCAAAGACTCACCCATATGTAATCTTGTTCTAGTTACTTCAGCTAAAGTAATCTCTATAGTCCTAATTTCTCTGTTTAACACATTAAACTCATTTTTAACTTCCAGTATCTCCTTACTGAGCACTTCCAATTCCTCATGCAGAAGATGAAGGTCATTTTCATTTTCATGAACTCCGCCGAAGTTCTTCCACTACGGTCGCAATGTCAGCTTCAGTTCCTAAATGCTCTAGCCTATCCTGACACTTCTCACATATGTCGACATTTTCATTCTTCTCATTTAGCCAGACCGACCACAGATCCTTCACATTCTTCGGCGCATACATGTAGCAGTTTCCGCTATGCATCCATTGCGAAAAATCTAACGCTGAGCTAGCCTTTCATGTAGAAGTCCTGCGCACCGCTGACGTACGTTTCTTGTTGGACGCCATCTTTACACGTTGAAGTAGTGAAACAAATTTCAGCGAAAACACACTATATACAACACAGTTCCAAACAATAACACCACTGAAGGACACTTGTATCTAACTGATGCACAATTTGAAACAAAAAAACACACTATGTTTAAATTTAAAAACACAATTTCTAGCCTAACTAAACACGACTGCCACATTCACCCATTTGTTAAAGAAAGTCATGTTTTAGTAATCTGCTTACTTATTACAGTAAGGTGACAGGTGCATTGGACAAGAAGATGGATACCCAGTAGTATGCTTAGATTTTACAAAAGCTTTTGACAGAACCTTTTTTCGTCAGACCTTCCCCCCCCTTTAAGTAAAAAATCAGTAATAACAAAGATTCCCAAGAACAATAAGTTTCAAGTTAATATATTTTATAAACAATTCTTTTAGAAAATGTATCCAATTATTTAAAGTAAAGAGCCAATAGGCTTCATTTCGGCGATGTAAAACATTATTTAAATTAAGGGGATATTAAATCCCACATTGTTTTAAAACTGAATAAGCAACTCAAAGATCGGAATACGTTTACGATCAGATTACTCAAAAATATGTTTATAGTCACTATATTCGGCATGAAACTCTTTGATTCCGATCTTTGAGTTTCTTATTCGGATTTAAAACAATGTGGGATTTAATATCCCCTTAATTTAAATAATGTATCCAATTGTGATTTGCAATGCATGTTAAAAAAGTTAATGAACACTAGTACTTACCATGTCTAATGTGAAGGATGAGGTTGATGTGCTTTTGGAACAGTGGAAATATTTGGTTCCTGAGTTTCATTAGTTTTAATCTTAGGTCTCCATTATTTTCAAGATCTAGTTGATTTCTCTGCTTATTTAAAATACTGTCAGCATAGATAAATCCAGTTTGTATGATGTATGAACTTGGAAAGGTCATTAATAAAGGATCAACAGTTTTATACAGTTTGGGGTAGTTTTCAGTAATATTTTTACTTGTCCAAAATCCACTGAAACTTTCTTTTCAGTGCTGTGATTTAGATTCTAGGTCCATCTTCATTCGAATAATTTTCTCTTGCAAATCCATATCCAAATCATTCCTATCACTCCTGCATCAAATGGGAACGTAATCCATTCTAGAACTTTCCTATCTTTGAGATCCTTGAATCTATTTTTAAAATCCTCTTTTAAGCATTTGAGGTAAGCTACATAAATAAGTTGGCATCTGAAAAATTTCCTCCACCTTCTTGTTCTAAACATGGCATATTTAGAAAGAAGTGAACATTTTTATGACCTAGTGAAGTTTTGAAGAGCATTAACTTTTCTTGAAATCCCAAAATAATTTTACCACTCTGTGTAATTGTTATGTCTTTGCCTTGCAATTTTTTTTTTGTGCTTCATTGAATTTTGAAAATATATAGCAAGGTAAATAGGTGGTTTATACACTGACTAAATTTAACAACAAATGATTGATTGCACTTGGATAGAAATTACCCCACTGAGTTATAAAGTTCTACAAGCCTTTGCAAACAGTTACCTTTTGACAACCATCTTACTGAAGTTGGTGAAGAAGAAATTGGTACAAATTTTCATCATTTTTTTTTTTTCACATAGCATAGCAAACAATCAGCTGTTAAGGGCACTTACTTTTATTTTATTTATTATCTTAATACAAATTTGCAAAACATCATTCAATTCTTCACTTATGTTTTTTGCAACAAGATGCCTATGTAAAACAAAATGTATTATTATTATTATTATTATTACGGGTATCTCCATGGAGTCAGTAGACTCATCGCGGGAGACCCAAACTAGCAAAACAATATCTGTCCTATCTCTTCTTGAATTCATTTACAGATGAAGAGCTCACAACAAAGTCAGGCAATGAATTCCACTCATTCACCACCCTCCAGGCAAAAAACCTTGTTCTGACACCTTTGTTAACCACACTCTTCTTTAATTTCCAGAGATGACCTCTTGTTCTTCCATCACTATCACACAGCTGAAACATTTCCCCTGCATCAATCCTATAAAAACCTTTTAGTAATTTGAATGTTTCTATCATATCCCCTCTTCTTCGCCTATCAACCAATCTCTGCAATCCACAAGCTCTCAATCTATCAACGTAGGGAACATTTTTTATATCACTCACCAACTTGGTCACTCTTCTCTGAACCCTCTCCACAGCCTCCTCATCTCCAAGGAATCCAGGTGACCAGACCTGAGCACAGTAATCCAAATGTGGAAGTATCAATGCTTTATAAAGGGGAATAATAACCTCTTTATCTCTGGATGTCAGTGTGTTCCTCAACAACCAAGTAATCCTATGTGCAATCTTGGACACCTTAGCAATGTGTCCTCTGAACTTCATCTCCATATCTACCAATACCCCTAAGTCCCTAGCCTCATCAATCTCTTGGAGTACCTTTCCATCTATGTAGTACACAGCTGGTAATCTTTTAATCCCAAAATGCAAGACTTTACACTTTTCCACATTGAACTGACATCCATTTTCTTTTGCCCATTTTACCAGCTTATTTAAATCCTCCTGCAAACTTTCAACATCAGCTTGATTTTTTATTGCACTACACAACTTTGCATCATCAGCAAACAACTGAATATCTCCCTTTAAGCCGTTTCCTATATCATTTATATACAAATTAAACAACATTGGCCCAAGCACAGAGCCCTGAGGCACACCACTGGTCACCTGCCTCATTCTGGACTCTGCTCCTCCATACACCACCTTATGGTATCTCTCCCTGAGCCATTCTCCTATCCATATCACCAATTTAATATCCATTCCCATCTGCTCCAATTTGCGTAACAGTGTTCTATGGGGTATCCTGTCAAAAGCCTTAGCAAAATCCAGAAGTACCACTGTGTAGCCAGTTCCTTTGTCCAACTCTGATGTTATTCTATTATGGATAGTTAATAGATTGCTAAGGCAGGATCTACCTTTAACAAAACCATGTTGGCCTCTATAGAGTATCATATCCTGATCCACCCATTCTTGAATTTTGTCTTTAACCAACTTTTCCAATACTTTTACCACTACTCCTGAGATGGTGATTGGTCTGTAATTCAATACTGCAGTTTTAGAGCCACCCTTATGCAAAGGAACCACTTTGCCTAACTTCCACTCCCTAGGGACCATACCAGAGTTCAAACTTAAATTAAATATCCAGGTAAGAGGGGTTGACAATTCATTTGCACATTCACGCAACACCCGAGCTGATATTCCATCTAAGCCTACCGCAGTGTTTGCATTTAAGTTTCGCAATATATTTAATACCTCTGATTCTTTAGCTTCAATTCTCACATTAGGTATTGCTATAGGTATAGAGATATCCTCACTTGGGTGATAGACTTTTGAGAAGTGATCACTCAGTAACTCGACTATTACATCTGATTTTGTCACCTCAATACCATCAGCACCCATTAAGGTTATCCTTCCGAAGTCATTCTTCCTCTTACTTGCCACATAGCGGAAGAACTCTTTGGGATTACCCTTGATCTCTTTGGCTAAGGTCTTCTCATAATCTGATTTAGCTTTTCTTACTATGCTGGTAACCTTCCTAGCTTGAGCCTTGTACTGCTCATGGGTGTCCTGATCGCCCTTCTCCTTGTAAATTCTCCATAACATTTTCTTTTTTTGTAGTTCAAGCTTGATACTACTGCTCATCCATCTAATGCCTGCCTTGTTTGACCTCCTGACCATGGGGACACAATCTGATATTGCTTTCCTCAGATATCCGCTGATTTTATCCCAAGCACTGCTAACATCTTTCCCTTGCAATATGTTCTGCCATGGGATGGCTGCAAGCTCACTCCGAAGCTTGTTATAATTGCCTAACCTGTAGTTTCGTACATACCCCTTCTTAATAGAAAAATCCACAGATTTTGCAACCTCCCAAGTCAATACCACATGATCGCTTTCACCAACTGGAGGTAACGAGGTCACCTTACTTATGCATATAACCTCTGAACCAATAACCAGGTCCAACACTCTCACACCACGTGTCCCTTCAGTTACGTGCTGTTTCAAGTAATTATCTCGTAGCAGATGTATGAACTCCATTTCCTTTTTGCTACGTGATATTTCCTCCTTCCAATTGATATCACCATAATTAAAATCCCCCATAATAATCACTAAGCCTTCACTCATTGCACTAAGTTGCTGATGCATGAATTCAATATCTCCCCCTGTACTATGGGGTATCCTGTTTGTACTGTTTGCACTTGAGAATTTTCTTTTTTAGATAAAGCTAAAAATCCTCTGTACTTACCAACTATACCCATTCTGTGATAATTATGATTATATTACTAAAGGGAATGTCATACTTTTCAAAATATACTCTTGCACACATCTAAAACTTATTTCACCTTTGGAGTCAGTTTTTAAAGATTTGGCAAAAAGCAATTAATCAGTTACTCCTTTTTTACTTGTACCATAATACCTTACATATTACATTAAAATATTTACCCTTCAACAGGGTAAAATATTTACCCTGGACATCATTTTATTTGACCATCCTGGAAATATTATTTGGACATCATTTGCCATCTTCTGTTTCACTGTATTATTACTAAATGGAATACTCTTTAAAAATAATTCTGCCATCTGATTATAGATGGCAGAATTATTTCTTCACCAAGAGTATGTGGCTTTTCATTCTTTACAATTAGGATATGATGCTTGTAGTCCAGCACAAGCTGCCAGTACTGCAGATGATTTTATAAAGGGCATAAGTGGTGTATGATTTAAATTTTTTTCCTTTATTGTCTTGAAATAATAATTATTATTATGTAACACCTCCAGGGAGTCCAAAGACTCGTTGAGGGATGGCACCTACTCTACAATTCTGTCTTTACCACACGATCCACCAACTACAATGAACCGCAACTACCATCATCATCAACATCATCATCTCCACCAACACTATCTACTGCCCATCATCACCACTAGTATTTTCACAGACAATCACAAGCATTCATGCCCACACGGGATTCGAACCCACGGCCTTTTGGATGGAGAGCAGATACGCTGACTTGATTATTTACCAACCAGGCTGGTAAATAATCAAGTTCTTTGTCACTTTTTTCATTATGCTGTTTTTTTTTTTTAAATGTTCTTTCATTTCTGAAGGTTTCATAGCATCATTGCTAAACGTTCCTCACCTAAAAGCCACATTGGTTTTGTTTCATTACTGAGAAAAAGCACAAACCTGAAATTTAAATATTCTGTTGAATATTGATGGCACTTTTATGATCAGATATGATCATTAGGAAATTTCTGTAAGAAATTATTTCAACACAGCTCAAACTCTTGCTCAAATAATTATTTTAATAAACTATTGCAACAAAATGAATAATCCACTCCCAAAAGCTGCAGAATGAAGATATCTAGTGACAATAGAAATAGCACTGACGTTTGATGACAGCAATGACAATAAAATGAAACTGAGCATGATCACAGAAAATCTCCTCGAACCCTAACTAAAATAATTCATTTATTATATAAGTAAAGTGGATATTAGATCCAGCATTATTTTAAAGCTGAATGTAGAAACTATGAAAGTTTCATAAAAATAAGTTGACTAGAGAGCTTACAGGAATGCACTACTAGCATTCATGAGTTGCCTTAGTGAAGACTACTTAGAAAACATAGGCACCACAAAGCGTTTATATATTCACTTTCTATTAGTCCATTTTGATAAGGTTTCACTGGCCTGACAGCTGTTTCAAACTGGTTGGTTCTCCTCAGAGACCAGGTACTGTTTAAGTAAAGCGCATCTCTAAAAATGAGGCGATTCCCCAGACCACTCTAAATGAGTGACCGAAGGACTGTCCAACACAGCATTGATTCCACTCAGTGACAGGCTCACCCTACCACTGAGCAGAACCAGGTGAAGGGCATTCACCGACATGGCCCCGATAGAGGCCACACCAGAAAATACTAATCCCCAGAGACTCAAATTGCTCCCTCAAGGCAAATCCCCCCCGGAATCTTAAGCTTCCTCCCCCTTATTGAGAGCCGATTTATAAGTAAAGGCGTCTCTAAAAATTAGGTGATCCCCAGATAGCGAATAATAATAGGACTCTAGTTTTGATGTAGTAAAAGGGTTTTTTTTTTTTTTTTTTTTTTTTTTTTTTCACCAGAGGTCAGGCCAATAATTGTTGTAACAGTTGGTCACTAACTTTATCAAACCATGTAGATTGTAGTGCAGCTTGTTTCTCTGTATATATGTGTATGCTCCAGATGATGACTTTGATATCAAGGTCAAAACGTCGAGTGTTCATTTTGGTTTATATTAAATTAAAGTTTTGCTCTAACATGGTAGCTGTCTCCATAATTTTCCATAATGTATTCTGATCACCATGTAAGCGTGAAAGAAAGGATAGAAGCCCTTCTGTCCTTCCATACCACTATTGCTGTATCTTCAATGATACAGCAATTGTGGTTGCCTAGTCAGTATTTAAAATAAGACCTGAGGTTTCTTATTAACAAATTATGACTAAGATCTTGTAGTATTACTGTCCTAATTATTATGAACTGTCAGAAAAAAATTATGTGGGCTGAATATAAGGCATTCATATTATTGAGATTAGGGTGGTTGATTAGAATTTCACAGGCTTCTTTAAATTTACGTTCATACCAGTTGGTGTGATGTAAGGAACAGATGTTGTTATAGTTATTTTGTGTCAAGTATCTTGAGTATAATCAGAAATGCTAGGTTTACCATAGTTATTAAATTTAATGTGTCATTTATATTCCTTTTTCCAGATACATCCAGTTTTGCTACATAAGGCAGCTTACAGGTACACTGAATACTATTATTATCATTATTATTATTAACATCCAACCTCCATGGAGTCAGAGACTCATCATGGGAGGTACACACTATTGCATACAATGCTTCTCCAACCATGCCTTAAACTGATTCAATGGGTCTACATTCATAACACACTGAGACAATGCATTCCAATCACCAACCACTCTCCATGTAAAGAACCTGCTACTCACTCCTCAGCTCACACCCTACTTATGCAGTTTCCAGTGATTGCCTCTTGTTATATCCCCTCTCCCATTCTATGAAACATCTCTTCCATGTCAATCTGATAACAACTCCTGACTAGCTTATATGTCTTGATCATATCCCCCTTCCTCCTCCTCCTCCTCCTCCTCACAAGGCATTGCAGTTTATATTCTCTCAGTCTGTTCTCATACTCCACATTCCAAAGACCACTGTCCACCATTGTGAATCACCTCTGGATCCTTTCTAACATATCCCTGTCACCATGAAAACCTGGCAACCAAATCTCTGCACAATAATCCATGTGAGGCCTGATCAAGGCCTTATACAGAAATAAAGAAGTTATCATCATAACTTCTTTATTTCTGCATGTCAAGGGCCCTTTGCATTATTGCCACCACTGATGTGACATGTGCAAATGGAGTTGAATATGAATAATGGTGATTTGGATTGGAGGGTAGCTGTTGGAGGAGTTGGGTCAGGAGAAGGACTCAGCTGCACCACAAGGCTCAGTACTGGTCCTCTGTTGTTTAATTTGTACATCAATGATACAGTAAATGATTTGATAGAAAGTGTTCAGTTGTGTCCTGTGGACGCTAAACAGAGAAGACTGATGGTAAATGAATGTGATGTAGAGATCCTGCAGGAAGACTAATAGACTAACATTATTGGCATAGGTAATTGACTGCCAGCATAGTGTGCCAAATGTAATGTGATGCAATTTGGAAAGAAGTGGTCACAAACTGTGTACTGTATTGATGGAACTGAACTCCAGGAAACTGATAAAGCCATGGACTTTATTGTGATTGTGGAACAGGGAGTTGAAGTTTAGAGGGCACATTGTGAAGGTAACCAAAACAGCACATCAGATTGCATGGTTATTGAAGAACACATCAACAAGCAGGGATACAGAGGTTATTGTTCTTCTATATAAGGCTTTAATAAGGCCATATCTGGACTACTGTGCACAGATCTGGATTCCCAGATCTGTGATTGCTCAAAAACTATCTGATAGGCAAAAAAAAAAAAAAATAGACACGATACAAGAATTTAAGTTATTAAAGGGGCTTTATAGGATTGACACCAAAGACATTTTTCAGTACATGACAAGAAGGGAGGAGAACAAGGGATCACCAGTGGAAGTTGTCTAAAAGTATGGTTAGCAAGGATGGTAGGAGTAGATGTTTAGCTTGGAGGGTAGTGAATGGGTAGAATGGGTTGCCATAGGTGGTTGTGAGTTCTACATTAGTGAATTAAGGAAAGGTTTGATAGACTTGATTATATGAATAATGGATCTCCTGCAATGAGTCTTCTGACTCCAAGTAGATACCTGTATAATAATAATAATAAAAGGCAACATCTAGACATCTGTACAGATCTAGTGACCTGGATTTTTGGGAATGAAGAAAAGGTGAAGAGGATCCAGAGGTGAGTGATCAAGATGGTTGGAGGTATATGGAATGGTCCTTATGGTTGCCAACCCATATCTTACTGAACACATAGTTCAGTAAGATATGGGTTGGGAACAGCCTTCGTTAAAGTTTTGTTTATCCATATAAGCCTTCTCAGACAACAGCAATCTTGTTCCTGACAGACTATCTTAGGACTACAGTTACACCTGTTAGACAAGCAATATCAGTTATTTCTCCTCTAATTAAACACTCAGGATATCTCATTTCTTGTGAAACCAGTCAGCTCTACTGTTTCCAAAATCATGGTTCCAGCCAGATGGGGATCCACAATAAACCATTTATTGAACTCAGAAAGATCCTTTGTTTTTCATGTTGTGACAATTACTGATCAACAGCATTCTTAAATAGTTGCCTAGAACATGTGGTGATGCCCATGACTGAGTATTTTACACACACACACTGCATGAGTTATGTTTATGTATATCTGCATAAAGGTTTCTTAATTCAGTGGCTGGCATGTGTACAATAGGTTAAGTTTGTAATATTTTTGTAAGTGAGATTCACATTAAAAAAAATCGTTCTTTCAGTGCTCTTCAGAATACCTGTACTCAGTGTCATGATTTCTAAAGGAGAACAGTAAGCATAACTTAACCCATACTGGACCTAACTTGACCAAACCCCACCCATGGTACAGTACTATAGATCTTCAATTTTTCATAGGCCGGATCGATGAAAAAAAAAAATATATAAAATAAAATAATACTAATAACTGGCTGCAAAGACTTGTACATTGTTTATATAGGAAGAAGATGTAAATTTATGTTGACTGCAAATAGTATGATACCACTTAGTAAACTATGCTTTTCAAAAATTTCATTTTCAGGTGACAAACCGCTATTATACCATAAAATGTGCTAATTTCTATTCAGATAAATAATATGCATTCTAAATCAATTATTCCATTTCAGGCAACTGGAGAATGCTGGAGATAGAATCTTACCCATCATTTGGTTTCAAGAGGTAAGAATGTATTCATGTAAGAAATATATGCTATTAAAACTGATGTTATAATGTTTCTGGCATCCTTACACAATTCTGGACTAGACAGTACAGAGATTAGTAATTCCCTAAACTGGTCTGAACAAAAGCCTCTATGTGGTGAAACCACCGCCTTATCATATCAATAATACTGTGTGGTCTTGGCATCTCTTGAAATTCAAATCCCTGACAACTCATATCCCAAATCTCATTTAAGCACACTGTTCCCAATATAGTATATATACATTATACATAAGCTTCCACAAATTAAGGAACAAATTTTAAAAAAAATCACAATAACTCAAAAATTGTATGATGAATATGCAATTCGGCAAAAAGAAATATGACATGAGATGTGAAATACCCACAAAAATTGTAAATAAATAGTTTAATTCAGAAACAAATGGATACATGAAGACAATGGTCAAAAACATGATGTCAAAATGACATTGTCAAATTGGCTCAATAAGGAATGTGGTCACCTCTCACAGAAATACAGTGCTCACAACAATGCATCACACTTTTATAATTGTGTTCATCAGCTTATTTGGTAATAACAACAATTGTTCCTGTAAAGCTCTCCTAAATCTCTCAAGGTTTTGGGAAGGGAGGGATTGAGAGCAGCAATATGTCTACCTAGAGCATCCCAGACATGCTCAATAGGATTAAGGTTGACCTGGCTGACCAGTCCATATGTATGATAGTCTCTTCTTTAAGATATTGGTTCACAAGCTTTGCTTGATGAGGATAAGCTTTATCATCTTGTATGATAAATGTCTCCCCATCACATCCGCATATGGATGAACATGGGATACAGGACATCATTGCTATAAGTTTCAGCATTCATAGTTTCCCATAGGAAGCAAATACAGATCAGTGATTTACCCAACAAGATGCCTCCCCAAACTACCACACTAACTTCACCATAAATGTCTCTTTTGCAGATATTAGAGGAATGATAACATGTCCCTGGTTCTCTCCAGATCACAGCATGCATGGTATCGCTTAGCAGAGCAAATCAGGACTCATCTGTAAACAGTATGACCCCCCCCATTGGTCTTGGGTCCAATTGATGTGGAGCCTGGCCCATTTCCAATGCTCTTTCCTGTAGCATGGGGATGGGGCACACAGACTACTAGTTGCTTAGCATACAGACCACCTTTATTGAAGACTTTTATGCACAATGGAAGCAGATACCAATGTTCTCTGGCCAGTGAGGTCAGATCATAGCTGATTTGGGTTAGCACTACTGTTTAAGCAACCAGTTTGACTGGAGATATTGGTGACCCACTGCAGTTGCAGCATGTGGTCTTTCTATACTGTATCTCTAGAATGTGGTGTGTAATTGTTGGAATTGGTTCCACAGTCTGTGAACGACAGAATAACTCGTATGCTACCATCTGGTAACCTCTGCCCATCTTTGGCCAACCTGTAGTCTTATAATAGCTTGCCACTGAATGATGTCTTGCAGCTATATCCAAGAATTTTGCTATCATGAAATGTCTTGTTCTTACTCCAAACATGAAATGAAAAACTGCTTCAAAATGTCCATAATGTACTTGACTCTCATGTTTTTTTCCTTCCCCCCTCTCCCTGAGTTATAGCAATTTTTCTCTTTGTTCCTTAATTTATGGAAACCAGTGTATATATCTTTCAGTACTTTTCTTACAATATGTTTTCCTAACTTAAAAGTTCTTGTTGACTACCATCCCCATCACCTAATTCTCATCAAAATGCTACAGTACTGATGAGAGTGAGAATGCTGGTGCAGAGTTCTACCAATACAATTCAAGTGAAAAACCTCATGCTTACAGACATTAAAACATTACACTCACTCACCTGTCCATGCTACCAAATTATTTGAATAATCCAGCAGGGACGTGACAGCAACATTACTTAATTCTCCCCAATTTTACACCATCTGCAAACAACTGATTATCCTTCTTCAGCATATATAATGTCATTAATGAATGAGGTGAACAGCTACACCTTAACGGTTCAACTACACCTCACCCTCTTGCTCACAGTTTCCTTTCATAACTTCCAGGGATGGCTCCCTTGTCCTCGCTCCTTCCCCCATTCCACCAAGCAGAAGAACTCCCCAGTGTCAACCCTGTAAATACCTCTCAACAGTTTTAAAGTCTTACAGTCTCAATGATATCACCTCTCCTTCTTCTATCCACACTCTGCAGTCCACATTCCCTCAGCCTGTCTTCATAAGTAACTTTGTACAGTCCTGATACCATCTTTGTTATCCACCTCTGCACCCTTTCCACAGTTAATATATCTCCTTCAAATCCTGGGGACAAAATTTCAGAACAATAGTTCAAATGTGGTCTGATCAGGCTTCATACAATGGAATGACAACTCCTTTATCTCTGCAGGTCAGTGTCCTTCTCAGTATTGCAGCAATTCTCTGGGTTATGTTCCCTGAATATTTCAGGTTTCTATCAGTTATCACCTCCAGATCCCTTGTCACCACCCTCTACTTCCTCTATTACAGTTCCTCCAACAGAGTATGAAGCCTCCCATCGATGTATCCCAGATTTTATATTTTGCTGCATTAAACTGAAACTCCCATTCATTTGCCCATCTGTCTAGTTTATTCAAATCCTCTTGCAGGGCTACCACATCTGCACTATTACTAATAACCCCTCCCAGCTTCACATCATCTGAACAACTGAATAACCCCTGCAATCCATTTACAATATCATTGATATAAAGGTAAAACAATACAGGTCCCAGTACCAAGTCCTGTGGGATCCCACTTGTAACCTTCTGCCTCCTTCATAATGGTCCCCCATACACAGCTCTCTCTGATACTTATTAGATAGCCAATCCTGAATCTAGTTCACTAACCTAACATCTAAACCCATGTGCTGCAACTTAAATATCAGCTTATCATGTGGTATCCTGTCAAATGCCCTTTGTAAAATAAATAAAAAAAAAAAAAAGGCAAAATATTCCTTTCCGTCATTAGCCGCTCTTGTCACTTTATTATAAAAGGCAATCATATTACTAAAGCAAGAGCACCCCTTAACAAATTCATTCTGACTCTCATAGATAACATTACTCCCATCTGCTCAATGCTGTGTATGGTCCCTCACTAATTTCTCCCAAGATCTTAACAACTACTGATGAAACACAAACTGGTCTATAGTTTGACACTTCCAGTCTGCTACCACCATTATGTAATGGCATTATCTTGCCCTCCTCCCACTCCTTGGCCAGACTTTCATTGAAAAGCCAGGTCAAGGGAGCTGTCCTTGACTGGGAGTGATAAACATTACTGATAGTACTGATGTTTTGGCTCTTAAAGAGGATTTGAAAAAATCTGGATAGGTAGGGTAGGCACATGAATGGGGGATAACAGTATAATGCAACTAAATATAAGGTTTTAAAATTTGGGATCCACAGATGAGATGCTTCATACTCACTTGGTGGTGTTATACTGGAAGGGAATCAAGGGATCTTGGGGTAATTTTAAATAGATATTTGAAGTTCAGAGGACATATTGCAAAGATTTTGAAAACATCTCACAGAATTGCTGCAATATTGAGAAGGACATTAGCTACAAGAAATAAACATCTGGTGGCCCCATTGTTTTAAACTTTGATTAGACCACATATGAGCATCTGAATTTCTGTGCTCAGATCTGCTCACAAAGATCTGAAGGAAGGGGGGGATGAAGTAGCCTTGGAAAGTGTTCAGAGATGGATAACAAACAAGATGTCAGCACTATACAATGTTGATTTTGAGGATAGAGTTGTGGCATGAAGAATGAATGCAAAATGAATAGAATGCAAATAGGTGATATCATTGAAACAATTACACTGTTAACATGGACAACAAAAGATGCAAGAGTGATTACCATATTAACACTGCAGAGATTTTTCATATTGTAAATAGAGGGTGCAGAGACAAAGAATAAAAATGATATCAGGACTGTACAGTGTTTGTTTTCAGGATAGACTGAAGGCATGCAAGTTCCATGCTTTGGTGGAGAGAAAATGATAGGGGAAGGGGATATGATTGAAACATTTAAGCTGCTGAAACGTTATCAGATTGACACTGGGGAGATTTTTCTTATGATAGCATGAGAGGAAGGAACAAGGACAAGGGGGGCATCACTGGAAGTTACAAAAGGAAGTATTGGATAATTGGGTGAGAAGTAGGTTTATTGTATGGAGAGTGGTATGGAATGTATTACCTGAGCATAGAATGCATTACCTGAGAGAGTTGTGGAAGTGCAAATAGTGAATTAGTTTAAGTAGTAGTACAATGGACTTTGTGCTGTCTAGCATTGACCTCCTGCAATGAGTCTTGTGAGTTCATGGGGATATTTCAATAATAATAATAATAATGAAATACATGATGATCCCAGGATTTATTCCTTAAAGATTGATTTATCCCTTCATCCAAATGAAGGGATTGAATGCACAGAAATAAAAATTGTATACAATTATGCTTATTAAATGCCAGAGAGAAAAATTATCGTTAGAATTTATTGTTTGTTATTATTATTATTTCATATGGTAGAAAAAAGGGAAGCAACAAGGATAATAGGGCATTCTTTGTTTGCAAAAGGAAGTACTAAGTAAAAGGATGAGAAGTAAGTTTTTTGCGTGTATATTGGTAGGAGCAGGGCATGCTTTTATTATTATTATTATTATCCTAAGACCCCATGGAGTCATCTAGTAGGTCCCTTTTGTCATGTACACATCTCATCATACCATGCCTTAAACACATTCAAATTCTCTACAGACACCATACTCTCAGGCAATGGATTCCAATCATTCATAACTCTCCATGCAAAAAAAACTCTGCTTCTCACTTCCTTGCTGATACCTTCCTTATACAGCTTCCAGGGATGACCACTTGTTTTCCCATAGTCTTCTACCATTTTATGAAAAACCTCTTAAACATTAATCCTATAACAACACCTTACTAACTGGTACATCTCTCTCATATCGCTCCTCTTCCTCCTATCCACTAGACTCTGTAAATTGCATTGTCTTAACCTTTCTTCATATTCAACATTCCAGAGATCAGAAACTATTTTGGTTAATTGCCTCTAGACTCTCTCTCTCCAACATCTCCTCATCCTTTTGAAAACCAGATGATCAAATCTGTGCACAATAGTCCATATGTGGCCTAATCAGAGCTTTATACAGAATCTCCTTACTTCTGCAAGTCAGTGTTCTCCACATCATTGCCAGAAGTCGTGTTGTCCTCGCGGTTTCGGTAATATGTTCTCTAAATTTCAGATTCTTATCTACCATCACCCCAGGACCTCTTATTTCCTCCACCTCCAACAATATATCTGCACCAAAAGTAAATTTTACATCCCATCTTTGTTTACCAAATTTTAAAATCTTACATTTCGTAACATGCCTCCGTAGTGCAATTGGGAGAATGAATGGTACATTGCACCCATCGATTGGAAAAACCTAAGTTTGATTCTCGTCATGACAGGAGAAATCTTAATATGGTTTTTTTTCAATTGAAGGTGAGTTAGCTGATCTCATACAGAAGTAGCAGTGTTTTTCTCCCAGAAACTTGGGTTTTATCATCACATACAGACATATTGACCTTCAGAACACACGCAATTTACAAACAAAAGATACTAGTGGTGGTGTTGGTGGTGGGCAGTAGATGATGTTGGTATAGATCAGGCCTGCACAACATACGTGCTGCATGCGATCCACAATGCTATTTATTTTTGCCCGTCTGCCTGATTGAATTATTTAATCATATGGGGGAATATGAAATTAGATGATTTTTTCCTAGCATTGAATTAAATTTTTACTAAAACTCTGAATGTTTACATTCAGGCGATTAATGTCAAAATCATGTTTCTTTCAACTCGACAATAAATTGCATTTGGAGTTATTCCCACTGTTGTATTTAATAACAAATTATTACAATCGCTTTGAGGTTTTGTTAACACTAGTATCGCTGTGGGGTTACATCAAAGTTACATCAAAGTTACATCTCCATGATAATGACTTGATGTCTACGAACGAGAATGAATCGTATTACACAAAGTTGGCCGTTCCTTGACTGGCTTTGGCAATGTAGTGGTTGGTTGTAGCTGGAACAATACATTACATAACTGTTATCATAACCTGCATTATTGTGAGTTTTTCATCATTAGTTTTTTTGTAATTAATATTGTCAATCTCAACACACAATGAGTGTAAGTAAAAAGCGTAAAATAGATTTGGAACATCACGCATTTAACCCTGAGTGGACAAACAAATATTTTTTTTACATTGTTTAAGGACAAAATAGTGTGCATTGTTTGGCGGGAATCTATTGCTATGCCGAAAGAGTACAATCTGAGACGTCATTTTGAATCAAAACATCCTAACCTTGGCAAGTTGGATGCAGGTGAAAAGCAAATAAAAGCAGCAAAGTTATTGAAAGTCCTTAGGAGTGAGCAACAAGCCTTTAAAAAAGTGACATCTACAAATGAAGTTGCCACAAAGGTAAGCTTAAAAATATCACAAGAAATAGTTTGTGCTGGCAAATCATTTACTGAGGGAGAGTTGATAAAAAAGTGTCTGATGATTGCCATTTCCGAATATTGCCGAGGATCTTAAAGATAACCTGCAAAAATCGGCTAGTGAATTTGTCTATTATTTGCTTGCTATGGATGAAAGTACTGATGCGAAAGATACTGCACAGCTTTTAATATATTTAATATATGTAACAGGCATTAATAAGAATTTTGAGGTGACAGAGGAGCTAGCTGGTTTGTGTTCAATGAAAGGAAGAACAACAGGAAAGGAGATCGTAGAAAATGTAAAGATGCATGTAACCAAAAAACTATCCTTAAATTTCAAGAATTTAGTAGCAGTTTGCATTGATGGTGCCCCATTTATGCATGGAAAAAATGTTGGTGCTGTAACATTTATTGAACAGTATGCAGGTAAACCATTGAGAAAATTTCACTGCCTAATTCATCAGCAGGTGTTATATTCAAAGGTTTTGCAGTTTGATCATGTGATTAAAGTAGTATTTGCTCTGGTCAACTATATTCAAGGTCGGGGTTTGAAACACAGAATGTTTCAGGTGTTTCTAGAAGAAAATGATGCTGAGTACAGGGATCTACCATACCACACTGATGTATATTTGTTGAGCAGTGGTAAAGTTTTGTCATGCTTTGTTGCTCTAAAAAATGAACTAGTTGAATTTTTGGAATCTCAAGAAGATATGGAAAAATTCCCAGAAATAATGGATGATGAATGGAATCAAGATTTATTTTTCTTGTGTAACATTTTGGGTCACTTGAATGACTTTAACTTACAGCTTCAAGTTAAAAATAAGTTTGTTTTTCAGTTAATGTTTCTTATAAAGGCATTCAAAATGAAATTAAGTTTGTTTGAAAATCAACTTGCTAAGGGAGATGTGTCACATTTCTTAACTTGTTGACAGAATCTTCCATCAGAATATCATTCAATGGTGTGTGGAAAATATAAGAAGCACATATTACTTCTAAGTGAGGAGTTTCAGAAAAGAATGCCATTGAGTAATGAAGATGAAGTCCACATAAAAGTGATTGAGGATCCATTTTCTGTTGAAGCAGGAAATCTACCTGTCAAACTCCAGATAGAAGTTATCGATCTCCAGTGTTCTGAAAACTATTGCGTCAAGCATAGGGAGAGTACTTTACAAGAGTTTTATTCTATCCTGGATCAGAATAAATTTAAAAGTTTGTTGGATACTGCCTACCAGGTATTTTGTATTGTTGGGAACACATATACTTGTGAACAAACATTTTCAGTCATGAACTTGAGCAAAACCAAACAGCATTCATCTTTAAGTGATATCAATTTAGAGGCCATATTAAGAATGGGCACTTCAAACATGACACCAAACTTTGATAAAATAGTGGCAACAAAGAAATGCAATGTGTCACATTGTGACATTCAGTCACTGATATTTCACTGAGAATAAGTGTGATATTCTCAGTGAAATTATTAGTAAACTGTGTTTATATTTAAGTGGTTTTTATTGAGAAATTTTGCAGCTATATCTGTTTGTAAATAATTTTGATTATAATTTTAATTGTAACTAAAAATTTAAATATGCATATTAATTAGTATTTACTGTAGACCTACTAACAAATTTATTTAAGTTTAGCTGCAGTGGACTAGTCTAAGATTCTAGGTCCAAAGTCTAAATCTAAGATCTGGCCCTTGGTCAGGTGGTCCAAGTTGGGTTTGCCCCTCAAAGACAATCGAGTTGTGCAGGCCTGGTATAGATCATGATGATGATGATGGTAGCGGCGGTTCGGTGTAGTTGGTGGATTAAGTGGTACACATGGAGAGTTGTAGAGTAGGTTCCTTTCCTCAATAAGTCTTTGGACTCTTTGGAGATGTCGCAAAATAATAATAATAATAATAATAATAATAATAATAATAATAATCTTAATAACATTGAACTGGTATTCCCACTCCCTTGCCCATTTGCTCAATCTATTGAAGTCTTCTTGTAAGGCCTCAGATGGGTATATGGACAGCTGTATATCCTGATTCAAATCTCCCCTAATATCATTAACATGCAGTTAAACAGCAATACCCCTAAAACAAATCCCTGAGGCAGGTTACTAGTGACTTTCCTCTTCTGGAATATTGCTCTCCCATACACAACTTGTTGATTATCTGCCAGACATGCCAATCTGTAATCCAATGCCCTAGTCCAATATCCAACCACATCCCCTCTAGTTTGATTATCAACTTATCATGTTGTAATCTATCAAAAACCTCTGCAAAGTCTAAGTATACTACTGTGTATCCATCTCCCACTTCCATGCTGCTGTCTCCTTATTGTAATAAGTAGATTACTAAAACATATCTTCCTTTAATAAATCCATGTCCATCAAAGATTAATACCATTGTTGTCAACCAAATTCTGGATCCTGATTCTCACCAGTCTTTCCAACACTTTAACCACAACACCTGACACACAGATTGGCCTATAATTTTATGCTTGGATTCTGTCACCTCCTTTATGAAGTGATACAGTCTTGCCTTCGTTCCACTTCTTTGGAATTTGACCCAATGTAAGACTCATATTAAACAAATATGCCAAGGCAGGTGTCAACTTCCTGGCACATTCCTTCAAAATACGTGGTGATATATTATCAAGTCCCAAAGCCTTATTAATATCAAGTTTGCTTAATTCCCATATACCTATTCCTCATTCACAGTCAGTCGCTTATCCTCATCATCCACTGCTCTCAAACTTTCTATGATGTCACTTTCACAAGGATGCTGCTCATTAAATATCTAATTGCTATTAAATTGTTGTGATTACTCCAACACATTTTTTGTCTTCATTATAACTGCTCATTAAATATCTCAACTTCTCATATATCCTCTGCAGCAGTTGTCATACTATTTTCTCCAATCATTGTCCTACCATAATCATTCTTATTTTTACTGGCTACATATCTAAAGAACTCCTCAGTATTTTTTTTTTTTTTTGGCTTCATTAGCTAACTGCTGCTCATACTGAACTTTTGTTACCCTTACCGACCAAGTCACTCTTCCTTGCATGTTCTTTGTATTCCTAAAGGAATTTATTATTACCACTCTTTTATGTTGCCTCCATGATGCTTTTTTTCTCTGTATTGCATGCTTAATCTCTTCATTCATCCATTTCACATTATTTAACCTTCTGTTAAATTTAGACATTACTGCTACTAGATAGCTCCTGAATATCACTTAACCAGCATTGATCTTCTTTCCACGCAACTTCTCATTCCATTTTGCAGCTCCAAGCTGTCTTCTGAGAGAGTAGTGAAAGTTTAAATGACAGATGAATTTATTAAGGAATGGTATAATATACTTTGTGTTATCTAAGGGCAATATTAAGGAGGCAGAAGGTTACAAGTGAGGCCCCATAGGACTCAGTATAATATAAGATATACCTCCCACAATGAGTCATGACTTCATGGAAGTCAGGAATAATAATAATAATAATAATAATAATAATAAATATTATTTTTAATACATGGCACTGGTGAAATTCAAAGACTCAAACAAGGTATCTTCTCAACACCACACAATACAACAATATACCGGTCACTGTTACCATCATGCAATCACCATATAAATATAACAATCTACCTTCTCCTATTGCCCACTGCATAATATTCTTGTCTGTTAATTGAGTATATTTTCTTATTTTTTATTAGTTATATTAGTTTTCCTATTTGTTGGGTAGAAACCCTGCTAGTTCCATATGAGATCAGCTAACTCACGTCCAATTGAAAAGTTCATATAAAGATTGCTCTCATCTTCATCACAAGAAATGGACTGAGGTCTTTTCTAATCAAAGAGTACATTTACATTTTTCTTCTAACTGTGCTGTGTAGCTCAGCGGATGTGGCATTTGCACACCGCTGCGCTTGGCCGCACGAAGGAAGACTTGGTTTCGAGTCTAGTCGGCGACTAGAGGAAATTTTTCTAAGCCTTTTTTCGACCGGTTCCCGAGTTAGTCGATCTCTGGCATGGGCAAGCAGGTTTTTCCTCCCAGAAACTCGGGTTTTTCATCCTTTGAACTCAAGAAAATCGACCGTAGAACCCACATTATTTCAGACATTAAATATATTGTGTTAGGGTTAGGGACCACGAGATGGCGGCACATTTGAGCCGTCTCTCTTCACTGCGTACTGCTTAATTAGTGATAGCCTTGGGCCATCTGTCTCTGATTGGGTACCAGTGGAGATTGAACTGCCCACTCAGTCTCCAAAAGTTAGATAGGGCTAAATGGCCTCGCCTACTCCCATATACGGGAATAAAAAGGCGTTAGCTGATTTTTTTTTTTTTTTTTTTTTTTTTAACTGTGCTCGGATGCTAATAACTTATATGCTTTTAAATTTAATAAGCACAATTGTGATTTATCTTTAATAAAAATAAGTTTGGTCACTTGTTTACTTTCATTAAGTCTTTTAAGCCCTTAAATTAATCTTTCTGTTCTGTTCTGTATTTTCATCATAATGTTGAAAGTACATAGCCAGATGATCCTGATCAAATTAGACTTGATTAATATCAACCTAAGTCAGAGATTAATCATATTATATCTAGTAGCAACCATATATTTGATAAGAAAGGAAATTAAATCCAGTTGAAATGGAAATTTATATTCTGTAAAGTGTCTAACTGGATGGAGCCTCATTTCGAGATCTGACCAAATGAAAGGTTATAAACAGCCTGTAGCACATTAGTTATGTTGTATGAGATTTAGGTAATCTGAAAATCCTTCCCTAGAAACCAAATATGGTAATTTTCAAGCAACTTCAAATATCTACCAAGCAGTGTGATTATACCGAGTAACAAAAATCATTTACCATCCAAATATATTTACAAACATCATGCCACAGTAGAATTCCGACCCACAGTTTATAAGTTGGATAGTAGAGATGCTTTCACTGTGAGTCGCATTGGTCTTTCACAGTGATAATGTACTGGTTTGCATTCTTATCATTCAAGAAGAATTTTTGAATGATTTGAATAGGCTGGAATTGTGGGCACTTGAAAATGGCTATGAGGTCAATGTTAGTAAAATGTAAAGTTATGCACATTGTTGAAATGAGATATCTGATGATTTGAAATTTGAGAAGACCAGTATACTCTGATGTCTCTTTCTCTCTCAAATAATATATTCCTGTCAATAATATCTTCACATTATCTACACTACCACCTCCAGTGACAAACCATTCCAGTCAGGCAATGCTCTGATTAATATCGATGCCCTCTTTTCCTCTCTTTATGAAATGAAAAATTTCATCTACTGATATCCTGTGTGACCCATTCAGAAGTTTGTAGGTGTATATATCACCCTTCTTTCTCCTGTTTGCTAGTGTGTGCAATCCACATATTTCAATATCTGGCCTTAATATCTACATTCCACAGTTCCCATATCATCTTTAACATTCTCCTTTGCACCCTCTCCACTATACCTGCATCATCTCAGAAAGGAGACCAGATACATGCACATTTGTCTAGATTAGGTTGTAGCATAGCCTTTTAAAGAGGAAATGACTTTCTTATCCTTATATGTCAATGTTTGTTTCAGCATTAGGATAGTCAACTAGGGTTGGTAGTCAATGTTGGGTTAGTCAACTGGAGTCAGGATTGCTGTCTGATAGGTATCAGAGAGTTGTGTATGATGGGGCAATATTAAGGAGGCAGAAGGTTACAAGTGAGGCACCATAGGACTCAGTACTGGGACTTGTATTGTCATCATCATCATCATTATCATCAAATTCCTGACATGTACCCTCAAGGGGTTTACAGCATATGTTAGTACTACATGAAAAATTTACATCATTACTAACTTCCTATCTACAATTTTCCTCAAATCAGTCTATTACTTGTCAAGACTCCAATATCATCATTATCAGATCTTATATTTCTATCATCTAAGGCAGATTGTACCGTATCAATCCACCTATATCTTGTTCTTCCTTTGGGTCGTTTTCCAGCCAACCTGGCTGAGAACACTTGTTTTGCTAATCTTTCCTCGCCCATTCTGTTTAAGTGACCATACCACCTGAGATTAGCTGTGCTAACACACTCCTGGATGCCGACAATGTCAAGTTCTTTCCTAATATCCTCATTTTTAATATGATATTGCCATCGATGCCATCTGTTCATGCCTCTAATCTTTCTCAGGACTCTCATATGTGTGGTCTCTAGTCTTTGGTCAAGTGTTTTACTTCTGACCCAGCTCTCAGATCCATAAGTTAAAACTGGTTTGAACACTGGTCTTGTATACAGCTAATTTAGTGTTCCGATTAATTTCTCTTTTATTCCATATGAAATTATTCAATTGACTTCCTGCCATATCAGCTTTGTTGATTCTGTTGTCTATTTCCATATTTAATTTACCATCTTCACTAAAAATCGTGCCTAAGTAGCTGAAATGTTTTACTTGTTTCCACAGGTTCCCCGTTCACAACACAGTTGACATTTTCAACAATTCTACCTATTTTCATTGTCTTTTTAATGCTGACCTTCATACCATATCTATTACAACAGTTATTCAATTTAGTCAGGGAATCTTGCAAACTTGTAACAGATTTATTCAGAAGTATAACATCGTCCGCATAAAGCAAAGAGCTGACATTAACATCTCCAATTCTGATATCATGTTTAATACCACTTTCCTTCATAATGTGATCCATATAGATAATGAATAACAGAGGGGATAATGTACATCCTTGTCTCACACCAGATTTAACATTAAACCATCTTCCTGTACATCCTTCAATTCTAACTGCCAACTTACAACTAAATACAGACTAAGTATTGCTTGATATAATGTCCCATTGACACCATATAACTGTAGCGTATTGAATAGCTTCTCTCTTGGCACATTGTCATATGCCTTTTCCAGATTGAAAAAACTTAAATACAGATCTTTCTTATATTCCCATGTGTTTCTAGACTATTTGTCGTAAAGTGAAGATCTGATCCTGACAGTCTCTATTTGGCCTGAATCCAGCTTGTTCTTCACCAAGCTTTTCTTCCACAATTCTTCTCAACCGTTTCTCAAGTATACTTGCATAGATCTTGCCAGGAACACTCAGTAGGAAAATACCTCTGTATTTCTCACATTCAGTTTTATTTCCCTTTTTATAAATGAGCACTATTAGAGCTCTACTCCAATCATCAGAAATTCGTCCCTCTGTCCAGGTTTTCTGAACTATGCAGTGCAGCCACTCTAAGACTTTTAAACCACCATACTTCAGCATTTCTGGTCTACCATCTATCATCTACTCCTGCTGCCTTTCCACATTTCAAGCCTTTGATGGCTTTTTCTACTTCAAGTATGGATATGTATTCCTGACTGTAGTGTGCCTGTTGAGTATTTTTTACCACTGTGCTATTACTGCTTGTTTCATTTAGCAATTTTTTGAAGTAATTACTACATACTTCAAGGATATCTTTTTCTCTTGTTTTCATGTCACTTTTATCATCTCTAACTCCTTTTACAGCACTCTTTCCTCCATTTCTAAGCTTCTTCAACAACCTTCAGAATATCTTACCACCTTCTTCATATTTATTTTCTATGTTCTTGCCAAAGTCCTCCCATGACTTTTGTTTAGCTAGTTTTACACAATGTTTTGCCTTCTTACATTTGTCTCTGTATTCTCTAAGAACAAAAGCTGACTTATTTGCCAGGAACTTTTGATTTGATTTCTTCTTTCCTTCACTGCCTCTTTAACTTCCTGTGTCCACCATGGAATTCTGATTTTTCTATCCTTACAGACAACCTGATCACATGCCTCTCTGGCTGAATCAATCAGCGTTTTCTTCAGGGCTTGCCACTGAATCTCGAAGGTGTGGTTGCTGTTCTCAAACTCTTTCATTTTTTCTTGAATAATGTTTGTGTATTTTAGTGTACAGTTCACATCTGAGAGCTGCTCAACTTTTATTCACTTTAAAACTTTCTTACATGTTATTGTTTTCAATATGAATTCAATTTTATTCTGCTCAAGACTAAATAGTGATCGCTTCCAATTTCAAATCCTCTGTACCCTCTGGTGTCCTGCACCAGGGAGAAAACATCACTATCAACAATAACATAGTCAATGAGACTTTTCTTATTCTTTGCCTCTTCTCTCTATGTGAATTTGTGCACATTTTTATGTTGAAACATGGTGTTAGTAATAACCAGTCCATGTCCTGAGCAGAAATCCAACAGGTATTTGCCATTATTATTAGCTTTGCTCTTTTCGCCAAATTTTCCCAAAATATTTTTGTATGTCTGACAATCATTTCCTACTCTGCTATTCAGATCCCCAACAAGGACCAACTTTTCCTTTTTCATTGTGTCAGTTGCTTTTTCTAAAGCATCAAAAAATTCCTCCACTTCTACCTTAGTAGAACCTTCTGTGGGGCCATAGGCACAAATAAGTTTCATTGTCCAGTTCCCCATTCTCATATTTACCCATATCACTCTACTTGAGACTGCCTGCCATTCAAGAAGATTAGCCTCGTATTTTGTGTTGAATACTATGGCTACTCCTTCTTTTCCTTGATTGTCATTGCCTGAATAGGACATTTTGTATTTATTGCTCAGAAAGATCTCACCAGTTTTTGTCTTTTTTGTTTCAGTCACCCCCTCTTATGTTGATCTCTTATTTATCTAATTCCTCAGCTAGCTCCATTTCTTTGCGATTCAGGCTTCTTATGTTGATAGTACTGATCTTTAACTCTGGCGATGTTGAATTGGGGTGTGTTTTCAGATTTGTTCCAGTAACTGACTTTTCGCTGTTCGCCCTAGTTCCCTGGCGAAAACAACGGGGGCCTTGTTTAACTGGGCAACACCCCAGCCGGCATGAAATTTTGTCATGTTGTACCATCATTTTTTATTTTGGTTTAACCAATAAGAATACAATTTGGTGGGCTAAATCCCAAATTGCTAGCCCATTCTCGTTCGTTCAGTATCCAGGTAGATACTCAACAGGGTGCACCACGAGAAGGTGAGGACTGAACATTAGGTCAGAAGCCCTGGTCGGTTCTCCGCATTCTTTTAAAGGCTATGTGGAGGTCTCCTCTCAGTTATACAGCTTTGACCCTTAAGCAACTCTGACCTGTATTGTGTAACCTTTATATCAGTGACATTGTCAGTGGATTGCGGGGAGATATTCAGTTGCTTGCAGATGATGTGAAGCTGTTAAAACTTATTAGTAATAGTTCAGATGTGGCAGCCTTGCAAGAGGACTTGAATAAACTATACAGATGGGCAAATGAATGAGGATATCAGTTTAATGCAGCAAAATGTAAAGTCTTGAAGTTTGGGATACATTAATGGAAGGCTGCATACTTTATTGGTAGAGCTGTACTGGAGGATGTAGGGGAGACAAGAGACCTCTGAGTGATGATTGATAGAAACCTGGAATTCAGGGAATATATTGCAAAGGTGGTGAAGGTAACCCAGAGAATTGCTGCAATACTGAGAAGGATGCTGACTTGCAGAGATAAAAGAGTTATCTTTCCATTGTATAAGACCCTGATCAGACCACACTATTGTTCTCAAATTTGGTCCCCAGGATTTGAAGGGGATAAATTAACTGTGGAAAGGGCACAGAGGCAGATAAAGATTGATTCAGGACTGTACAATGTTAGTTATGAGGATAGGCTGAGGGAATGTGGACTGCAGAGTTTGGTAGATAGAAGAAGGAGAGGTGATATGATTGAGACTTTTAAACTGTTTAGAGGTAGTTACAGGGTTGACACTGTGGAGTTCTTTTGCTTGTTGAAACAGCGGGAAGGAGCAATGACAAGGGGCCATCCCTGGAAGCTACAAAAGGAAGCTGTGAGCAAGAGGGTGAGGAGTGGTTTCTTTGCATGGAGGGTGGTTGAACCATGGAATGCATTGCCTCATAGTGTGGTTATAGAGCAAGAACGGTCAATGAGTTCAAGGAGTGGTATGATAGACTTTGTGTTTCCTAGGAAGGACCTCCCATGATGAGTCTTTTGGCTACATAGAGACCTGAGTAATAATAATAATAATAACTGCAATTATTCACTCAATTGTATTTGCAGTCTGTGTTATCTCTGGCCTCTGAACTTCAACTTCCTATATACTAAACTCCAAGATCTCTGGCTTATCAGTTTCTTCTAGCATAATCCCCCCCCCCCCTCTCAGTATAACATACTGTTGGATATCCCATTATACTAAAGTGCATAACTTTACATTTAGTAACTTTGAATTGTTAATGCCCACAATTCCAGCCTATTCAAATAAATCTGCAATACTGCACATCAGTTACATTTCTGATTATCTTGTCTATTTTTGCATCATCATTAAATAGCTGTAAAGACTGAGGTATGACTGTATCATGTCAAAAGCATTAGCAGAGTCCAGAAGTATTATGGTATATCAATTCCATTGTCTAACTCAATCAAACCATCATTATAAAATCTAAGCAAGTTACTCAAACATGACTTTCTCTTAGTAAACCCATGCTGTTCATTGCAAAATATAGATTCTCTGTCAACCCATTTCTGTATGCAAACTCTTACCAACTTTTCCAAAGTCTTCATCACCATTCCAGATTTAGGTTGTTGGACAGATCAATCTTTGCATCACCCTTTTGAAATGGGATTATCATATATTCTTTACATTCCTGTAATATCTTCCCTGTGTTGAGACTAATTATACAGCCATTCAGTGGCACAGCCAGTTCAGCTGAATGTTCTTTTAGCAGCCTTGCTAACATCCCATTGACCACTATTGCCAAATTCTTATTCAGTTTATGCAACACTTTTACACCTTCTTCTCATACACTCTTTATTCAGTTTAGAGGTAGCATTGTGCTCCATGTCACATGCACAATGTTAATCACCCTTAACAAAACGAACACTCATTGGTTGAACAATTTCTTCTGCATACTGTCTACCTTCAGTGGAGTTTTTCATTCAGGTTCATTCTTTTGCTTGCAGCATAATGAGAGAATTCTTTTGGGTTGTCTTTAGTTTGTAGAACTAGTTTCTTTCCATACAATACTTGTAATTCTTCTGGTCAGTGCCTTATATTTTTCATAATTGACATCATCCTTATGTACATGGTATTCATTCCACATCAATGTATTCTTAAGAATTTTTCCTGCCTTATAAGATTACATTAATTTCATTGTCACCCTGTTTATTCTTTAAATTCTAGGGACACATTCCAATATTAAATCAGTGATGTACTTTTTAATACAACGTGTGACAATTTAATTCCCAGAATGCACCTTAAAAAAACTATATTTGGAACTATACATTAGTGGCTACTGTCGCCTTCAAAGTTGTCCTCTTGTGCATTTATACATTATTTTAGACAGTGTTCCCATTTTTGGAAACAGGCCTGGCACTCTTTTTCCAGAATACTCTTGAGTTTCTTTATCACATTATGCTGGATATCAGCGATGTCAGAAAATCTTCATTCTTTTAGCACAGTCTTTAATTTTGGAAACAGCTAGAAATCACAAGCAGCTAAGTCGGGTGAATAAACAGGATGACCTAATTCGGCAATCAAATTTTTGGCTAGAAACTCTCACGATGAGTGCACTATGGCTTGGCGCATTGTCATAATGGATGATCCACTTGTCAGGCCACAATTCAGGTCTTTTTTCTCCAAGCAGAATCTTGTAATCTTTTTCAGCACCTCTTAATAGCATTGTTGGTTGACCATTTGTCTCTGTTCAATGAATTCATAGTGGACTATCCTCTTGTGATCAAATAAACACACCATGTTGGTGTGTTTCTTTGATCACACCAACATTCTTGACTGCGAACATGACATGTATGCTTTTTTCAGATGTGGCAAACTCGGGGGGGTTCCACTGAATGCTCTGGCATTTCGTTTTGGGATCGCACTGGAAGCACCAGGTTTCATTGCCCATAATTACTCTTGGAAACATGTGCTTATTTGCAGAAAGATCAGTCACAACTTGAAGCCACTGCTGCTTCTGTTCATCCGCCAAGACCCATTTCACATACCCACTAGAAACACTTAATCATCTTTCAGACCATATCAAACCTTGCACTCTGTTCACATTTGCATACATCATTTTTGTTTTTGGCTACCCATTTCTGGGGTCGTCATTTACATCTTCTCACCCACCTTTGAATCTCTTATGCCAATCAAAGACACTTGACTTTTTCAGAGCATCCCCACCATATGGCACTTTCAACAGCTCCAACGTTTCAGTAGCAGTTTTGCTGATTTTAACACAAAATTTGATGATAATGCTTTCCAATCGATTACACATTTTCATGTCAAAGTTTGCATGCAGATTTCTATTGTTTTTGCAATAGCAAACTAGCAAATGGCTGCTCTATCGGCTTGAGGTTTACTCATGGATTAATTAAAACATGTACAAAGATGATTACTCATGTGACTCCAACCAATTTACCACACAAGTGACACTATGTGGCCATTCCAGAAATTAAATTGTCACACCTCATACATCCCTTTCACTTTTGGTATATAATTCCCATCTAGAAAAACTGTTACCACAAATTGCCTAAACTTTACTTTAGGCAATTTGTATGCACTGATTTATGTGTTACAGTAATATACTTAGACTTCGCAAAAGCTTTTGATAGAGTACCTCATGATAAGTTGACAGTCAAACTAGAGCAAATGGGGTTGGATATTAGATTAGTGCATTGGATTGGAGACTGGCTATCTGATAGGTATCAACAAGTTGTGTATGGGGGTGCAATATCCAGGAAAAGGAAAGTCACTAGTGGAGTGCCTCAGGGGTCTGTTTTAGGGCCATTAATATTTAACTTGTATATTAATGATATTGATGAAGATTTGGATGGAGATATTCAGTTGTTTGCAGATGATGCAAAGTTGGGACGAACCATAAAGAGTAGTGAAGATGTTGTGGCCTTGCAAGAAGACTTGAATAAATTCAGTGATTGGGCAAGCAAATGGGGATGTGAGTTCAATGTTGCAAAAGGTAAGGTTTTAAAATTTGGAAAACAAAGATGGGATGCAGAATTTATGCTTTGTGAGAATATATTGTTGGAAGTAGAGGAAATAAGAGATCTGGGGTGATAGTGGATAAGGATCTAAAATTTAGGGGACACTTCGCCAAAATTGTGAAAACAACACAAAGACTTCTGGGAATGATGCGGAGGACACTGACGTGTAGAAGTAGGGAGATTCTTGTTCCGATGTATAAGACTTTGATTAGGCCACACATGGACTATTGTGCTCAGATTTGGTCACCGCTTTTCAGAAGGATGAAGAGATGTTGGAAAGGGTCCAAAGGATCTTTCAATCTTTCCTCATACTCGACATTTCCTCTGGAATGTCATGTCATACTTGACATTCCTCTGGAATGTCAAGTATGAGGAAAGATTGAAAAGATGTAATTTGCAGAGTCTAGTGGAGAGAAGGAAGAGGGGAGATATGATAGATACCTACAAGTTGGTAAGCGGTTGTTATAGGATCAATGGTGAAGAAGTTCTACATAGAATAGTGGGAGATCAGGGGAGAACCAGAGGTCATCCCTGGAAACTGTATAAAGAGGGTGTGAGTAGGGGAGTGAGAGGCAGGATTTTTTGTGCAGAGTTGTGAGTGATTGGAATGCCTTGCCTGAGAGTGTGGTGTCTGCAAGGAGTTTGAATGTGTTTAAGACATGGTATGATGAGATGTGTGTGAGATAAAACTACCTCCTAGATGAGTCTTTGACTCCATGAGGTCTTGTTTAATAATAATAATAAACCCTAAATTGGTACACAAGTTCATGTTATAATCTTAAATAATCTACTTAAGGAAATAAACTCACATCTTTATTAATACATTGAGTTAACTTAATGAGAGGTAAGTGAGACAATGGAAGCAAATTAAAGAAAAAAAGTGTTAATAAACTGTATATATTTATGCCGAGAAGAAAATGAAATGTTTGTACATTCACTGTTAAGGAAAAGAAATCAGAACAAGAAGGCCATCTCTAGATATTAATAAGGAAGGTGTGAGTATGGGAGGAAGAAACAGGTTCTTTGCATTGAAAGTGGTTTGTAAGTGAATGTTGAAATGGTGAATGAGCTTAAAGCATGGCTCAGTGAGTTTGATATGTAACATTGGTGATCTCTTGTGATGAGTTTTTTGACTCCATGGAAGTCTAATATTAACAACAATAATAATAATAAATCAGTACTTGTTCCCACAAATTAGACAGAACAACAAAATATCATTTATTGGCCAATTTCTCAGAAAAAGAAGTAGTGTGCCACTAATATTATATATAGTAGAACAATACTCTATTGATATATTTTGAAATGCAATAAGTTCTTTTAGGGTACCAACTCAAACCTTCAAAAGATGAAAGGAAAAGATTATGTCATCTATATCTATTTAATGCTTTGTTAGTATTTTATATGGTAATATTTTTTATGCATGCATCATTTTAATAAAGAGTGGATTTGGATAAATTCACTCAATTTATTCTTATACATGAATTTTTAAGTCAGTTTTTTTTTTTTTTTTTCAGTCTGCTGAAATAACTCCAGAGTTAAGCAGAAAGTTTATTGCCAAAGTGAAAACACCTGTCAAAATTGGAAAGATTATTCTGATTACTGTAATAGTTGCAGGATGCATCTTAATACTAGTCACATTGTGTATAGCATTCTACCTTAGCACTCAGGTAATGTCGTTAATTTTAATTAGAAGTTTTTATTGCAACCCTGAACCACAGATAAATGTTTTAATATTGATAGAATTTTAGAGAGCATATTTGATTAATAACTTTTTAGTATTGCATTATGAAGGCTTTTTAGGCTTGCATTATTAAGAGTGAAAGTGGTGATAATTATCCATGTCCTTAGATTTTTAATCAAGGGCGATGATTATATTTGATCTTATAAACTCTGCTAAGCATTCAGTCCTTGACCAAATTTTCAGAAATCGAGTTGTTATCCAGACTAATACAGATTTTCTTTACTAATGTGATAATGTTTCCTCCTCCAGTGTTAAGCATATTTCTAGGCAAGTATCTATTTAATATTTGGTTGGTACAAATGATTTGAGAGGTGAGAAGTATTCTTTGAGGGAGGATGTAAAGAAGTTGTTAGAAGAGACAAAATGGAAGAGCCCTAAGATGAGATTGTAAGTCTCCTACCACACTGTGATAGAGGTGAACTGAGGAGGAGCATTGATAACCAATGAGTATGTACGTAGATTGTGCAAAGGGAATGATATAGAATTTGTGGATCTGTGGTCTCTGTTTGACAGAAAGAAGGATTTGTAGAATGCTGATGGACTGCATCTAAATGGTTTTGGTGTTAGATGTCTGGAGAGAACTTTGCTCACTGAGCATGCTGAAGTGAAAATTCAGGGAAACTTCAGCAATTAGGGTGGAAGCAAGTGAATTTGTGTAAAGGCACCCATGAGGCATGTATGTGAGTGAGTGTGAAAATGACCAGGTGTGGAATCTAGTCAAGCAAAAATATTGCATAGGGTAGTCAATTCAGAAAATAGAGGTGAGTGGGGCACTTACAGGATACTGTAGTTTCTGTATACTAATACCAGAAGTATCAGGAACAAGAGGGAGGAGATTTTGGCACTGGTTAGTGTAACCTCACCAAAAGTTATAGGCATTAGTGAGTGAGACTTGGCTTATAGCAGATGATGAAGTTACAGGGATTGAATGTGAAGGGCTTAGTATTTTTAGGTAGTACTGCTGAGTACTGCTGATGTACTGCTGATGATAGCAGATGAATTGCAGCCAAAAATTATAGGAGACAGTGGAAAGGTGGCTGTTCATTTAAAGAATCTGCTGTGAGATTAAAGCTAGTAAGACAAAATATACAGTTGGTTGTTGCTATAACTAGGGAGTTCCACAGTTGATCTGGAAGACATGCATCACCAAATTAGTACAATGAATACAGGTCAAATGATTATTATGAGGGAACTTCAACTATGGAGATACAGACTGGAAGGAAGAAAAATCAAATGGCAGGAAGGGGATGGAATTTAGACACCTATTACTTGAGGCAGCATGTGATGAAGGTGACTAGTGGTGTGAGAGTATTGGACCTTGTCATAGGATCAGAAGAGCTGTCCATAACCAAGGTAACATTGCCTCTAGTTGGTGAAAGTGACCATGCAGTCTTGACTTAGGAGACTGTACAACATTAGGAATATTCTGTCAAGAAGGGGCATATGTAGAACTACAAGGGAGATGATTATGACAAGCTTAAGAAGAAGCTTAAATCTATGCCATGGCATAAACACTGCAGGGTAAGGATGTTAGTAGTGCATAGGATATAGTTAAGGGTCATCTAGAGGAAGTAGTGTTAAATTGTATACCTAGGGGAAGGAGGTTAATCAGGTAGGAGTTAGATGGATAGATAAAAATATCATTAAGCATAAGTTGTAGCTGCAGAAGAAGAAAATGTTGTGGAAGGTATATAAAGAGAAAGGTGACCAGCAAACTCTTACACAGTACAAGGCTCAGGCAAGACAGATCACCTGCATAGCAAGGAAGACAAATTCAGATTATGAGAAGCAGGCCAAAGGAAATTCCAGAGTTCTTTTGTGTTATAGCAAGTAAGAGGAAGAATGACTGTGGAAGATTATGAGCGATGATGGCCATGAGGAGACAAAAGTGGATAAAATAGTTGAATTACTGAGTGACCACTTTGCAAGGATATATCATTGTAGTGAGGTTACTGCTTTAACCTGTGTGACAGACACTAATGTGGGAACAGACATGGATGAATTGGAGTTTCTTAGGGAATTGCAGCATCTCAATGCAGATGCAGTTGTGGGATTAGATTGGATATCAGCTGGGGTTCTGCAAGAATGTGCAAGGGAACTGGCAATGGCTTTGACTAGGCTGTTTAATTTAATTCTCAGTTCTGGTAGAGTTCCAAGTGAGTGGAAAGAGGGCAAAATAATTCCCTTGCATAAGGGAGGTTTTAAGACTGCAGTAGCAAATTATAGACTAATCAGTATCTCAGGTGTGGTGGTAAAAGTACTAGAAAAATTGATAAAAAAGAATTTCAAGAATGGGAAGATAAAAATATGATACTGCATGAGGGTCAACATGGCTCAGTGAAGAGACAGTCATACCTTAGTAATTTACTAACATTTTATAATAGAGTTACAGCTGAGTTGGATAAAGGAAATGGCTACATGATGATTTTGCAAACACATTTGACCATATACAACATGGAACTCTGTTACGCAAATTAGAACAAATGGGATGACACTGGTTAAGTGGATAAGAGGGTAGCTGCTGGACAGATATCAAAAGGTGGTATATGGAGGGGACAGGCAGAATTGAGGCAAAAACAGGTGAGTAGTGGTGTGCCATGAGGTTCAGTGCTGGGGACCATTGCTGTTTAATTTATACATAAATGATATAGGAAGTAACCTGAAAGGAAATATTCAGTTGTTTGCTAATGATGCAAAATTAGTTAGAGTAATAGTTAAACAAGGCACTGTGGAGAACTTGCAAGAAGATTTAAATAGGTTGTCAGTATGGAAAAATGATTTAATGTGTCAGTTTAATGTGGAGAAAAGTAACATTATGCATTTTAGGATAAATACATTACAAGGCGTGTATCACATTGATGGAACTGTACTACAGGAAATAGATGAAGTTAAAGATTTAGGGGTGTGGTTGATAGAGAGTTAAAATTTAGAGGACATGTTGCTAAGGTTGCTTAGGTAGTCCATAAGATTACTTGGGTATTGAAGAACACATTAACAAGTAGAAATAAGAAAGTTGTTATTCATCCTTATAATGTCTTGATACGCCCATATCCGAATTACTGTGCTCAAGTCTGGTCCCCTGGGTTTCTTGGGGATGAGGAAGCAGTGGAGAGGATTCAAAGGTGAGTGACAAAGATGATGAGTGACCTGTGGAATGTTCTCTATGAGGATTGATTGCAAGTGTGTGGATTGCAGAAGTTGGTTGATAGGAGGAAAAGAGGAGATATGATAGAAACATTTAAGTTGCTTAAAGGGTTTTATAGGATAGATGCAGAGGATATGCTTCAGCACTTGGTTAGAGGGACCAGAACAAGGGGTCACCCCCGGTTGAATAAAGGTTAGTTGGGGTGTGAGGACTATATTTTTTGCTTGGAGAGTTGTGAATGAGTGGAGTGAGTTGCCAGAGTCAGTTGTGAGTTATTTGTCTAATGGGTTCAAGGAAGGGTATGATAGATTGTGTGACAAAATTGGGTCTCCTGGGATGAGTCTTCAGACTCCATGGAGGTGGAGATGCCCGCATAATAATATATATATCCTAATTTACGCTGATGCATAGACTTACACATTTTACCAAGTAGGCATTCTAAACAGAAATCCTATGGAATAGGTTGGTTACTCCTTATTCCTGGAAGTGTTGTATATGTGTAGAAGCATGTGTTCACAGGGCCGGTTTGCCTATTCTGGAGGGCGAAAAATCCAAGTTTCTGGGTGAACCCCCCCCCCATCTCTGTATAAAACTGGCTAACTCACCTTTAGTCAAAAGAGTAATATATATATATATATATATATATATTACTCTTTTGACTAAAGATAACAAGATCTTAGAACAGGTGAATTCATTTAACTACCTAGGATGTATGATCACATATGAAAATAAAAAAGATATAAACCTAAAAATTGCAAATTATTTAAAAATAACAGGTGTAATTAACTCTATATTTAAAACAAACCAGACTAAAAGCATACAATACATTAGCCTTTCCAGTCTTATTGTATGTGAAATCTGCACAAAAAAACAAAACGACAAACAAAGATTAATAACAGCAGAAATTAAGTTTATGAGAAAAACTGCAAAGTATACTCTATTTGATCACAAAAGATATGAGGAAATTATGAAAGAATTAAACCAAGAATCAGTAATAGAAAAAAATTAAAAAATATAAACATAAATGGATTGAACACGTTCAAAGAATGAAAATAGAAAGATTACCAAAACAAGCCTTAAAGTACAAGCCATTAGGAAAAAGAAAACCAGAACGTCATTCAACGATGACTTCTAAGGCCAGAACATATATATATATGTTAAAAGATGCCAAGCTATTTTAAACCTGGTGTTACTCCATTTCCTAAGTAGGCAAAAAGACAATTAAGTCAAGTTTGTGCCTGCACGTAGTGCATGTCTAAGTGACCTGAAAAGTAGTACAAGTCTAGGCAACTCGTGGTAAAGGTGGAATAAGCTCTGATCACTATTCTTAATATTTACCCTTAATTCAAAGCCCATCTCCTTTAGGAGATGTATGATGCTATGCATTAAAGGCAAGGGTGCCACTACCCAGACCGGTTTCGACCTTTATTGAGGTCTCATCAGTGGGAGCCAGGCTTAGAAATACTAAGGTTAAGTAATACAGAGCTTATAAGTATCTTACCAAAACAAGTTACCATACGGTACTTTGACCTTATTAAATAAATATTTCAGGATGAGAGATAGATGTGGGAGTTTTTTACCTTGGGTGTAATATATGTTAAAGATGCCAAGCTATTTTAAAACCTGGTTTTACTCCATTTCCCAAGTAAGCAAAAAGACAATAAGTCAAGTTTGCACCTGCACGTAGTGCAAGTCTAAGTGACCCATAAAGTAGTACAAGTCTAGGCAACTTGTGGTAAAGGTGGAATAAGCTCTCATCACTATTCTTAATATTTACCCTTAATGCAAAGCCCATCTCCTTTAAGAGATGTATGATGCTATGCATTAAAGGCAAGGGGGCCACTACCCAGACCGGTTTCGACCTTTATTGAATTCTCATCAGTGGGAGCCAGGCTTAGAAAATACTTATAAGCTCTGTATTACTTAATCTTAGTATTTCTAAGCCTGGCTCCCACTGATGAGACCTCAATAAAGGTCGAAACCGGTCTGGGTAGTGGCCCCTTGCCTTTAATGCATAGCATCATACATCTCCTAAAGGAGATGGGCTTTGCATTAAGGGTAAATATTAAGAATAGTGATCAGAGTTTATTCCACCTTTACCACGAGTTGCCTAGACTTGTACTACTTTATGGGTCACTTAGACTTGCACTACGTGCAGGTGCAAACTTGACTTAATTGTCTTTTTGCTTACTTGGGAGGAGTAAAACTAGGTTTAAAATAGCTTGGCATCTTTAACATATAGTATACCCAAGGTAAAAAACTTCCTACATATATATATATATATATATATATATATACACTATTATTATTATTATTTTTTTAATGTGACACCTCCAGGGAATCCAAAGACTCATCGAGGGAGGGCACTTACTCTACAACTCTCCGTCTCCACCACTCCAGTAACTGCAAATACCTTCATCATCTACACCAGGGTTTCTCAAACTGTGTTCTGCAGAACACTAGTGTTCCGCGGAAGGTGAATAGGTGTTCCTTGAGAAGCTCTGGAATTTGTCATTTTAGTCGTCTAAGCATTTTTTATGAATAAATATTTGATTGTAGAAATATTCTGAGGAGAATAATATTTGTGAATATGTCGAAAAGCTCAGACCCAGTACTCCTAATAGCATCTGTGTATCATTAATTTTCACACATCGAAACATTTTGATATTTGGGAAAGGGAATACCGCCATATATAAAAACATATGGCCTCTGTAGCTCAGTGGAAGTGGTGCTTGCATCCACTGTGCTAGGTCACTTGAAATTAGACTTAGGTTCAAGTTAGTTGCTGACTGGAGGAACTTTTTCTAAGCCTATCTTTGATCAGTTCCTGAGTTAGTTGATCTCTGTCATGGGCAAGTGGGTTTTTCATCCTGTAAACTAAAGAAAATCGACTGTAGAACCACATTATTTCAGAAGGTAATATATCCTGTTAGGGTTATTAACCAAGAGATAGAAGCACTTGTTTGCCTGTCTCTTCATCAGTGCTGTATTTAATTAGTGATAGACATGGGTCAGCTATCTCTGATTGGCTACGGGTGGAGATTGAACTGCCTACACAGATGTCATTTCCTTCAGTTTTGAGAACAGAAAATATGCCACCATTGTCATAATCCACTTGCAGGCAATTTTTATGACCGGTCGATTTTCTTTAGTTTACAGGATGAAAAACCTGAGTTTCTGGGAGAAAAACCCACTTGCCTAGCACAGTGGATGCAAGCACCACTTCCACTGAGCTACAGAGGCCATATGTTTTTATATATATACTGGGGGGGGGGCTCCCAACACCATCTACCACCCATCACCACCACTAGATAGATGGAATTTATTGGAATAATAATAAAATTCTTAAAGTTTTTTAAAAAAAAGGTAACTAATAATAATAAGTTATATAATTTCAGATTATATCCTGAAGTCAGCCGAGAATCATATATATTTTTCAGTTTTATAGAATAATATGTAAACTTGTAACTAGCAATTAAACTCCAAGTATAAAAACAAATTGCATCAGATACTGTCTTATTATTTCTGTCAACATATATAAGGTTACTGTAATAATAATAATTTGGTCTCATCTTTACACGATGTAGTTGCATTAATGAGGTATCAATACTATCACCTTTTTGTGTGAGTAATTATGAGGTATTCATTTGGATGGTATTCAAACAGGAAAAGGTTGTGATCAAGAAGATACATGCGTGGAACCAAAAGGTGGATCATTATGAAAAGCTCCACAGTCAGCTAGCATGAATACATTGGGTTGATAAGTTGTGCTGTAAAGATGTTAACAGTACATCAAAAATGATAAAGCAGTATCTGGCACAAACAATGTGTTATACAAAGAGTTAAGTAAATAAATGTGTGTCAGGTGTTGTAGTTAAGTTGTTGGAGAAGCTTGTGAGAACTAGGATCCAGAATTTGATTGACAAGAATGGTATTATCTTTGATGGATAGCATTGATTTGCTACTTACTTATTACAATAAGGTGACTGCTTCCATGGACAGAGGAGAAGAATACACAGTAATATACTTAGATTTTGCAAAGGCTTTTGTTAGATGATAAGTTGATAGTCAAACTAGAGCAGATGGGATTGGATATTAGATTGGTGCATTGGATTGGAGACTGGCTATCTGATAGGTATCAACAAGTTGTGTATGGGGGGAGTGATATCCAGTAAAAGGAAAGTTACTAGTGGTGTGCCTCAGTGGTCTGTTTTAGGGCCATTGCTGTTTAACTTGTATATTAATGATATTGGTGAAGATCTGGATGTAGATATTCAGTTGTGTGCAGATGATGCAAAGTTGGAACGAACCAGGAAGAGTAGAGAAGTTGTGGCCTTACAAGAAGACCTGAATAAATTGAGTGATTGGGCATTGCTTTTATCTTGTATATTAATGATATTGGTGAAGATCTGGATGTAGCTATTCAGTTGTTTGCAGATGAGGCAAAGTTGGGACGAACTGTGACGAGTAGAGAAGATGTTGTGGCCTTACAAGAAGATTTGAGTAAATTGAGTGATTGGGCACGGCAATGGGGATGTGAGTTCAATGTTGCAAAATATAAGGTTTTAAAATTTGGAAAACAAAGATGGGATGCAGAATTTATACTTGGTGAGGATATATTGTCAGAGGTGGAGGAAATAAGAGATCTGGGGGTGATAGTGAATGAGGATCTGAAATTTAGGGGACACATAGCCAAAATTGTGAAGACAACACAAAGGTTTCTGGGAACGATGTGGAGGATACTGACTTGTAGAAGTAGGGAGATTCTTGTTCCATGATTAGGCTACACATGGACTAATGTGCCCTAATAACGGCTGAGGCAAACAATTAAAAAATCATTTAGATTTATCTTACTTTTGTGTAGTGTCATATAGCTTGTGTCCTTTACGTATATATGTGTTCCTGATGATGACCTCAGTACAGAGGTCATCATCGTACAGACCTCAAAACATCGTATATTATTTGTTAATTATAAGTAATTACTTATGTTTTTGTCTCCATAAATTCTTCACCATGAATGCTGACCACTTTGCAACCTTAAAAGAAAGAACAACAGCTGAAGATAATATCCTAAAAAATATTTCTACAAAAAATTTGAGCCAAGAATGAAATTATACAGGCGTGATAGATTGCATTTAAATAGCTTTGGAGAGAGAGAGTTTAATGGTGAAAATGTTTCTGGATGGAAGTACAGTGTGTGATGCATACAAGAGATCAGAAGAAAGAGATGAAGGGAAAAATCAGGGGAGTGGTATTGAGGAGACAGAAGTGCTTGGGAGTGGAAACAGTAGTAGTGTGAGAGATGAAGAGAGAATGGGAATGCAAGAGGAACAGGGAAATGGACACTCGGGTAGATAGAGGAGACATGGCATAGGGAGAGTGGATGTTAAAAGTGGCAGTGTATATGAAGATGGAGTATATTGCGATGTGAGTAGGGAAGTTGAGACTGAGCAGATATATGTGGTAAGTGTTGATAAAGGTGATTGGGCAGTTGTGGTGGAGAAATCACAACCAACATGCGGTTTGGATAGGATGGTTATATACCTAAAAATGAACTGCTCTGTTTGTTTACAAAAGCCAGAAGTATCAGAAATAAGCAGGATGAAATGGTTTCATTAATTGAGTTTATTTGCCCCAAAATCTTTGGAATAAGTGAAACATGGGTGAATAAAGATGATATCGTAACAAGAATAGAAATAGAAGAATACAGTACTTTTCACAAGGATAGAAAGGGCAAAAAGGGAGGAGGAGGGCTGCTGATGATAGCAGTGGAATTAAGTCCACATAAGGTAAACATTAAAGAGTGAAATAGTGGCAATGGTTATGAGGCAGTGTGCTGTAATGTGGAGGCTGAGAGAAAGACTATTTAGTTGGATGTTATTATAGACCTGGGAATGTAGAGGATAGTGATGAAGAAATGTTAAGCAACTTGGATTAGTGAACAAAGGAAGGGTAATTATTATGGGTGATTTTAATTATGGTGGTATAGATTGGAATGAAGAGATAGCATTTGGGAATAAGGAAAATAGATTTCTCAACTTCTTGAGAGATAACTATCCCAAGCAGCATGTAAAGGAGGACATGCAAGGATCGAGAGTTCTAGATCTGATCATTTCATCAGAGGATGTAATTGTGAATGGGTTTCACACTTTCTTTCATTTGGTGAAAGTGATCCTGAAGTGATCACCTGTGTTGTGGCAACTTATATGCAGACTTTTGTGAGGAATGGATATATGTGGAATTATAAGGCTGGTGATTATGACAAGCTTAGGAGACAGCTTAGAGCTATAATATGGAACGAGGAATTGAGCAGTAAGGAAATAAATGCTGCATGGGAACTGACAATGAAACACATAACAGCAATGTGTGAATGTATTCTGAAGACCAAAAGGCTGAATAAGGTAGGTGTAAAATGGATGGATGAAAAGAGCTTAAGCATGAAATCTGGAAAAAGAAAGTACTTTGGAGGAAGTACAAGATAAATAATGGTAATAATCAGTCACATGAAGAGTATAAAGAACAAGCCAGGAGAGTGACTCAGTTGGTAAGGAAAACAAAAAAAAGTAGAGTATAAGCAGAAATTGGCAAATCAGTTAAAGAAAAACCCTAGAGAGTTTTTTAGATTATGTGACAAGTAGAAGGAAGAATGATCATGGTAAGATGATGTTAATGGTTGAAAGTGGTAGAATGGTAACTGCTGCAGAAGACATTGTTGAGATATTCAGTCATCAATTTATAAGGGTTTTCATTCTGATCAAGGTGGAATCATGAGGAACTTAAGTGTAGAAGACATAGGAGGGGGTGGCTTAATTCTGAGTGAGCAGGAGGTATTTTAGGAAATAAACTTGATGCCAATAAGGCAATAGGAGTTGATGGCATATCACTATGCATCTTAAGGGAATGTTCCAGGGAATTGGTAATAGCATTGGCATGCCTGTTTAATGAAAGCATTGTAACAGCACAGGTTTCAAGGGAGTAGAAGGAGGGTAAAATTGTTCCACTGCATAAAGATGGTGATAAGGCTGTAGCTTCAAATTATAGACTTCTGATCGGAGGATGCTGTTATAGTCCAAAAATGTAGAGAATATTGATTGTGAAATATTTAGGCAAATTGGTTGGTCATGTAAACAGAAGGTGATCCTGATAGGAGACTCTAATTACAGGAATATAGAATGGAGGGAGGAGATAGTCTATGGGAGCATGGAGAATGAGTTTGTTGAGGGATAAATATCTTAAGCAGCATGTGACTGAAGCAACAAGAGGCTTTAATGTTTTGGATTTATTGATAACTTAACAAGATTTAGTTGCTTGAGGTGTTGACACTGCTGTCAGTTGATAAGAGTGATCATGAGGTACTTGTTTGGGAAGTGGTGAAACAAGAAAAGGTTACTGCCAAAATTGGATGTATGTGGAAGTATAAGGTGGGTGATTATGAGAAGCTCTTTAGTCAGCTAGCATCATCTGACTGGGGATATTCAATTGTTTGCTGATGATGCAAAGTTTGGGCAAATTATAAGTAGCACTGCTGATGTTAACTACAACCTCACTCCTCTTCACGTGGGAAGAGCAGTGAGGTTGTAGTTTTAATATTAGTAAGTGCAAGGTGTTAATTGATGGTGCTGTACTACAGGAAATGGATAAGATTCAAGGTTTGGGTGTGATGGTTGAGTGTGGACTGAAGTTTAGAGGGCACATTTCAAATGTTGCAAAGACTGTAAATCATAGTGCCACTATGATAAGAAGTAGTGTAACATGCAGTGATAAAGAGGTGGTTATGCATATGCATAAGGCACTGGTCAGACCACAAGCTCAGGAGACATTTTGCAGGTGTAGCATGGAATGAAGAGTTAGTTGGAAAAGAGATCAATGCAACTTGGGGATAGATTCAAGAACTGTCTAGTAGAAGCATGTATAATGCATAATGTATTGAATACATATTGCATGCTAAATGTATTCAATACATTATGCATGCAATACAGAGGAAAAAGGCATTATGGAGGCAGTATAAGAGAAGTAGTAATAACCAATTCCATGAGTATTACAAAGTCAGGCCAGGAAGATGACTTGGTTGGTAAAGGTAGCAAAAGTGAAGTATGAGCAACAGTTAGCTAATGAAGCCAAAAAGAATCCTATGGAGTTTTTTCGATATGTAGCCAGCGGAAAAAAAAAAAAAAAAAAGATTATGGAAAGATGACATAGATTGGAGAAAACGGTATAAGGACATCTGCTGTAGAAGATATAGTGGAGATACTTAATGAAAAGTAGAGGTCTTTCATTCTTGTGAATTTGACATTCTGGAAAGATTGAGAGCAGTCGATGATATGGAGGAGAGACTGACTGTAAGTGAGCAAGAGGTGTATGGGGAATTGCTAATGGCTGAAAATTCTGTTTCTGTTTACTCCCTTAACCACCTTACCGGCCATTATGGATCAAATATGCATCCTCGTATGCTTCGTATCCATCATATATTTCAATCAATGGTATTACAATTTTAATATGCACTTCGCATCCATGATAAATTGGACGTATATATACGTCCTGGCCAGTAGCGTGGTTAAGAATATGTGAATAAAGCTAATCAGAGGTGGTATGGTCACTTAAACACAATGGGAGAGAAAGATTAACAAAACAGGCATTTGATGCTAAAATGGCAGGGAAAAGATCCGGAACAAAACCAAGATCTCTGTGGATTGATTCAGTCATTCTGAGCGAATTTGAAATTGAAGATCATAATGCTAGATACAGCAGTATTATAGTGCAGACTAATTAGGAAGAAACTTGTCAATAGGAGATTAGTAATAATGTAAACTTAATCATAGCAGTCTATATTCCTCTTGAGGGTATCAAGAAACCAATGATGATGAATCTTTCAGCTTAAGGCCTGTGTATCAGCATCTTCTGCAACTTAGAAAAAGAAAAGCGACTAGTTAAGTGTTACAGGGCTCTATATTTCTGCTTCTTTTTAATTTGTGCATTAATAATATATAATGATTTGAAGGGGAAATATCTACTAGTTTGCCTATGATGCAAAATTGGATAGGGAAATAGCTAATAATGGCAATGGAAATTATGGAAAGATGTACTGTTGTGAACAAAGGAAAATGGTTGTCAGTTAATGTGCAGTATGTAGATTATGCTCTTTATAATGAAAAGATTACAAGGCATTAATTCATTGACACAATGGGACTACAGGAAATTGATAAGGCTGGGTACTTTGGGGTCAGGATGAACAGAGGATTGAAGTTCAGAGGGCATGTTGTAAAACTGATCAGAAAAGATCACAGAAACATTTTTTAAAATTTTTTTTGAAGAATACTCATAATGAGAAGAGATGAGGACATTGTTATCTCTTTTTATAAGGCTTTGATATCACGACTGGACTATATGCATAGATTTGGTTATCCTAAGCAATTAGTGGAGAGGAGCATTCAGAGAGAATGACCATGATTGACAGGTTTATGGAATGCTTCCTATGATGATAGATGGAATATTGGAGGGTTACAAACATTGGTTGATATGCAATAAAGAGCAAATATAATAGAAACACATAACTTACTATAGAATTTGTACGAGGGCTGTTCAATAATTAATAAGACTAATTTTACTGTCGCGAAACCACTCATCATAATATTAATTTCTGTGGAATAAAGAAATGTTGCTGTCTGTATTAACAAAAGAGGTTGATAGATGGTGTATACGGGCTGATGTGCCAGAGTGTCACGTGACTAAACGCAAGCTTGTTTCGGCGCGCCTACGAGCCGCGACCAGTCATTGAAATGGAAGCGTCCTTGGAACAGTGTTATGCGATTAAATTTTGTGTATGTTTGCAAAAATTGGCATCGGACACTTTTAACATGATACGCGAAGCTTTCCACGATGAAGCAATGTCGAAGGCAAGTGTTTTTCGCTGGCATAAAACTTTTAAGGAAGGAAGGCAAAATGTGGAAGATCTTGAACGTGAGGGAAGACCTTCAATGTCCATCACAGAGACAATGATCAACACAGCAGCGATTATCATCAAGGAGGATCGCAGAATTACAGTACGCCAGCTGCATGTTGTCCTGCATATTTCTGTGGGAAGTGTTCACTCAATCATGGCTAAACATTTGGGACTGAAATGTGTTTGCGCCCAATGGATTCCCAAACTCTTGACACCGGAGCAAATGCAGCATTGAGTGGATGTGTACACAGAATGGAAAGAAAGACTGGAACAAGAAGGCGACAACTTCTTAAAACACATCATTACAGCAGATGAAGTTTGGTTGTATCACTATGACCCTACAATGAAACAACAAAGCAGTGAATGGAAGCATCTGTCTTCGCCTACCCCCAAGAAAGCAAAAACTATAAAATCGGCTGGTAAAGTTATGACCATAATGTTTTTTTGACTACAAAAGCATTGTTTACCAACACGCTGTAGAACCTGGGAATACTGTAAACGGCTCATACTATGTGGATGTTACAGACAATGGTACAGCACATCAAAAGGAAGCGTCCATTGCTGAAGAATGGCTTCTTATTGCACCACGATAATGCAAGGCCACGTATTGCTGGTGGTGTAGTGGGCGTTTTGCAGAAGAACAACATAGATATCCTACCACACCCTCCATACAGTTCTGATCTCGCACCATGCGATTTCTGGCTGTTTCCTCAGCTCAAGAAACCACTAAGAGGCCGCCATTTCGAAAGCAACAAAGCATGTGTAAAAGTTGCGGAGGCGGTTTTGAAAGAACTCTCAAAAAACAGACTTTCACATGTGTTTAAGAAGTGGATGCAATGTTGGGACAAATGCATCACGTCTTATGGTAGTTACTTCAAAAAAGACCATGTAAATGATGACGATTAAAGGTAATCTGTTTTAATAAATTTAGTTTAATCCTTTATCCAAGTGTGTGCAAACAAAGTTTGTGCCTGAAAGTATCTTCAGGACTGGGGTAAAGTGGTACAACACCACTTGCACACACTTGGATAAAGGATTAAACTAAATTTATTATAGTCTGACCAAGTGAAAAATAAACTTTCGTAATCTGTTTTCTGTATAAATATAGTCTTATAACTTATTGAGCAGCCCTCCGTATATGACATTTTGAATGCTGAAAGGAAATTTTCTTTTCTGCAAATTTTTTGGTCAAATTTTTATAAATACATGACAGGAAGAGAAAGAGCAAGGGTTATCCCTGGAAATGGTGTATGGATAACAGTGGTGTGAGGACTAGATTTTTTACTTGAAGAGTAGTAAATACGCGGAATGGGTGGTCACTGAATGAGTTAGAGGAGACATATTATAAGCATTGTGAATAATAGTTAGTGGAGGCTTACTGCAGTGACCATTATTCACAATACTTATCATACATTCACTAGCCTGTGTAATAATCATAAGAATATAATTTAATTGTTATTTACTGTATTTCATCAGTGTGAAATTGACATAATCAAGGAACAGTACACATGTAAAGATATGGCAGACACTGTATAAGTGAGACTAAACAACCAGAGAAACAAAGCAATTCCTGAAGTCCTAAATTGGTCTTAGTGTTTAGAGATTGTGATGTTGGCTGTCCTTCCTGTTTGTCCATGGTAAAATGAAAAACCCAAGTTACTGAGAGGGAAAAACACAGCCTGCTGAGCATGAGACCAATAACTCACCTTCAACTGAGAAGCCCTTATAATGATTCTTCATGTTCTAGATGGAATTAAAACCCAATTTTGTCCAATCATACAACATCCTTGCAACTGTGCTGGGGAGATGTGGTACCATAAAGAAGTTCATTTATAAACAACATAAAGACGTACAAAATGTTCATTTGATTACATAGTTTTCTTGAGAATAGAGATATATTAAAAAGGATCCATAGAAGATTGATTAACGAGATATTTGGTCATTGTTATGTGGAGTATGAAGACAGATTGAGGGAATACAATTTGCAGAGCCTCAAATATAGCAGGAGGAGAAGGAACATGATTGAAACATATAAGTTGTATATGGATGTTGCTGAGTTAAGGTGGAAGAAAGTTTTCGTAGAACAGGATACTGGACAGAACACAAAGCCATCCATCCCTGGAAAATGTATAAGGTGTGAGAAAGGAAGTAAGCAGCAGTTCTTTGAATGGAAAGTGGTTGGTGATGAAATGCATTGCTTAAGAATGTGGTGATGTAGACATGTTGTACGAGTTTAAAGCATTATTTGATTTGCTCTGTGTGTGATGATAAGGTGTGTCTCTTGTGACGACTCTTTTGACTCTATGGAGGTCTGGTGTTAATAATAATAATAACAATTCTTGTGAAAAAGTATTATTATTATTAACATCCAACCTTCATGGAGTCAGAGAGTCATCGTGGGAGGTACTTGTACACACTATTGCCCACAATGCTCATCCGACCATGCCTGAGTATATTGTGAATGTAGACACATTGAATCAATTCATTCTTTGCATTCCACTCACCAACCACTCTCCATGCAAAGAACCTACTCCTCACTCCTCTGCTCACACCCTCTTTATACAGTTTCCAGCGATGGCCTCTTGTTCTATCTCCTCTCCCATTCTAAGAAAAATTTCTTCCATGTCAATCTGATAACAACCGCTGACTAGCTTATATGTCTCAATCACATCCCCCTCTTCCTCTTATTCATGAGGCTTTCCAATGTACATTCTCTCAATCTGACCTCATATCCCAAATTCCCAAGACAACTGCAATCTTTGTGAATCTTATCTGGACCCTTTCCAACATATCGGTGACTACGTCCGTGCACAGTAATCCATACGAGGCCAGATCAAGGCCTCGTAATGGATCATATATGTTCTAATTCTAGAATTGTAGTATTATGTTTCAGTTAGCTTGAATTCTCTTCTTTCCGGCATCCACATTTCATCATAGAAACCCTGATCATACTGGTGTGTGTGTGTGTGTGTATGCACGTGCATGCGTGCATGTTTGTTTGTTTGTGTGTTTGTTTTAATCCTACTAGGAGGTAATTTTATTCCTACATGCTCCATTGAATACAATGCATATATTACATGTAGCTTCCAAGTACTGATTAACATTTACATTTCTAATTTTGTATTAATATTCATATTTGCATTTATATTTTTACATCTATATGTACATAATCTGACTTTTACATCCGTATTTATATTTATATTTTTATATATACATATATTTACACTATATAATTCATACGATATCAGTAATTTATGTTACTTTATAATGACTGGTAGTTGATCTTATTGGCAAATTTAATTAGTTCTGAGTAATACTTTTCAATAAGCCTTTGTTTTGATGCTTTCCACTTATCTCCAGAAGTAATGAAGTGTTGCATTAGGGGCATCTGTATGGAGTTCAGTAGCTGGCAGTCGTAAAGTATATGGCCAATGGTCTGTTGAAGTTGTGAACTACAAATACATGATGGTGATTCTAGAATATGGAATATGTGTAAGTAGTGTCTTAGTTTTCCATGTCCCGTTAGTAGCATGGTTAAACCTGAAGAAATGGTGAGCTTTTTCAGCCAGAGTCTGCTTCTGATGCTAGGAAAGAATTCTTTTGTTGATGATCCTTTCATTTTTTTGATCTTTTCATTCTTCTTCTTCCTGCAAGTCTAGCCTTCTTTCTCCTGCAAGTGTTTTTATAGCAGATTTCAGTACTTTTGGTAACTTGTTTCTAGCCACTTCTTTAGCTAGCTGATCCGCTCTCTCATTTCCTGCAACCCCGGTATGTGTGTTCACCCAGCAGAACTTCATTTCCCATCCCGATAGAGTGAGATTCCAAACCAGCTTTCTTATCTGTTCTATTAATGCTATATGGTTATTCTGATTTTTTTATGCTGTCTATAGTGCTTCTACTGTCACTGTAAATTGTTGCTGTCTTTTGATGGGAGGTGTTGACTTCTAATTCCTGGAGATATATAAATGAATGAATTATAGCAAGTTTGTTCTGCTTGGTTGTTGGAACAGAGAGGATGCAGTCTAGAGTAACCTTCTTGTATAATGGACTGCCTGTTATATGCAACGAAAGAACAGCCGATATTTACTCCAGTTTTGCTTCCGCCAGTGTATATATATGGAATTCGTCACTTTCAGAGCTTTCCTTCTCTTTAATATTTCTTTTCTTTGCTGGGTGAGGCCACTTACTGTAGTAAAGCAGACATTTGTAGCAAATTTGGATCAATGTTTTTTAGGCATTCATTGTAAACTGTTGTTATGAATTCAGGGAATTCGACAAACCCTCTTAGTAGTATATCGCTGGTTATTCCATCCTCTCCAGGAGTTTTACTTGGATCCATTGATCTTAATACTGACTCGATTTCTTTAGTTGTAAATAAGTCATCATTAGGAGCATCTATTCTGTTTTCATTCTTTGTCTGTAGGTTTTGTGGATTTCATCGTCTGTTGATTCATCGTCATCGGGAATCAACTTGTTGATCATAATAGCTGCAGTTTCTGCTAAATTTTTAGTGTAAGTGCCGTCTGTTTTCTTGATGGTTGATAATATAGGTGTTGAATTATTCTTGCTTGCTGCTAATTTATATATGCAATTCCAACGATTCAATATGGTTGAAACAGTACAGAATTTTTTCCATGATTCTGTTTTCACATATGTAATTTTGGACTGATAGCTGTATTTGGCTTTTTAGTAGTTCTGTCTTCTGCTCTCTCTTAAATCTTGGTTATTGTATGTTCTTTGATATAGTCGCCTGAGTGCATTAATACGTTTTCTTAGGACTGTTAATTCGCCGTTCCACCAATGTACTGATTTTCTTCCTTCGATGTTTAGCGTCTTGGTTGTTCTGAGTGTTTGGTCGCTGGATTTTTTCAGACCTGATGAAAGCACATAAGCAAGAAAGTCTATATCGGTTTGTTCTGATGCCCAGATGGCTAGGTTCTTGTCTAAGCTGAGCTGTTGTTTGCTGATCCCATTAAAGTGATGTTCTGAGATTAGGCATGAAAATTTGGTTTTTAATACTTCAGCAAAATATCTCTAGATTGGTTTTATTGGTGAAGTACTTGATGTTAATGTGATGGTTTGTGTTGTTTATTCCATTTATATTTTTGTTACTGATAGTAAAACTTAATATGTGATGATCAGAACAGCTTTCCTCTTCTTCACATTTCCATTCAGAAACCCGTGGTAAAATAGCGTTGTTTTCCAGTGTCAGATCAATGAAGTTGCTTCCTCTGGTATTTTCAAACCTACTAAACTAAACATACTAAACGATGACAGTAACACTCCATCATTTAGTATGTGTAGGGAGTTTGATGCCATGAACTCTTCCAAATTTTTACCTCTATTGTTTGTGCTCTCATTAAACCATAAAACCGAATGGGCGTTGCTATCTATTTCCATTATTAAGCCGTGGTAAAATGTTGATGGTAAAATCCACGATGTTGCTTTTTTTGTAAGTCATATTTTATGTTAGTTGATAGTTTAGATACATACTTGCAACAAAAGTTTTAATTCCTCTGTATGTAATTTCAGTAAGTACCGAGTGCTTGTTGCTGTGCTGAGAAATTAATATTGTCTTGACTTCAGGGTTGACCACGAGTATTGCAGCTCTCTTTCTTTCAGATCCTTTGGAAAATATTTTATAATTACTTGGAAAGCAGCATATTTTGTTGTTGATGTTGTAGGGTTCTTGTATTAATGCCAGTCCTATATTTTTTCTATTTATGAGTTCTGTTAAGTTATTGACAGCCTTAATAGAGCATTGTAGATTTATTTGAAGACATGCCAGGGAAGTAGTGCTGTTTCTACAAGCTATATTATTGCTTTCCATAATCTATGTTTTGAATTTTGAGCTGTCTATAGTAGTTGTGTGTCGGACAGTCTTTGCTTAGTGCCATGTGTTTGCAGTCATTTTTGTTTTGGTATGCTTGTTGTGATTTTGGCAATTTATGCAGTTCATCTCAGACTTATTTCATGTGCACTCGCTGAACTTATGTTCTTTAGAGCAGAATGGATAGGTGGTTTTTCCCCTGCAGTCTCGTGTATGATATGATGGTGAAATTTATTGCAGTTAAAGCATCTCAGAATGCTTACGTAGAGTTTAGTCAGCAGTTTAGTCCTCGCCGTTGGATCGACTTGTATAATCAGGTTTCTTTTGTTCATTATTTTATTTGTCATGATAAATTTCTGTGTCATCTTTGTGTCGCCGATGAAGAGTTCTTCGTTCTGCATGCGGATTGAGCCTGTTGCATTGTTCGTATCAATTTCACTGGGAATATCATATATAATTATTCTTGGAAGATATTTCTTGCTAGGATTTGCTACTAATGTGTCTTTGCATTCCTTTATGATTTCATTATGTAGCAAGTCTATGTCAATCTTTTCTTTGGATTCATTTAAGACTCCGTTATTAATACTTTTCATTTTTGTTATTCTGATTTTGATTTTCCTTGGGTCTGTTTTTTCTTTGATGATATTTTTAGTTTCCTCACTATTTAGTTGAGCTATCAGTTTCACTATTAGTTTATAGCATGGATTGTTTTCAAATTTGTCTTTCTTTTTATCATTGTTTTTAATGACTTGTGAGTATAGCTGAGTAGGCTGAGCTAATTTAACCTGTTCCTGGTTGCATGTATCTGCCTGTAGTTCTGTTGCTACTTTAGTTTTGGTTTTCATTTTATTGAAAACCTTCGTTAGTTCACTAACTGCAGTTAGTATGTCCTTTTTTAAATCGTTCCCTAAATTACTGCTCACTTTGGCAACGTTACTCAGCAAATCTAGGGCTTTTTTTAATTCTAATTCATCCCATGCTGCCATCTTAATGTTATTTAATGTTGTGTGTGTTATAGCCTTCCTGTTGAACTACTGTGTTTTCTAAGATACAAAGTTTAAGATAGTGTACTTACAGTGTTCCAGCTTGTTCCTAGAAGTGACGATTCCATTGAATAGGCAGCAGTTGGGAGGGGGAAAAGAGGTGTTAGCCCTTGCTGTTGCATCTAATCCTATTATGTCCGGAACACTGTCCTTGAGGTAGCTGAACAATAGATAGTCTGACCAGCAGTATTCAGGTCATAAAGATAGAATAAAATTTCACTCATATGCGCTTAGAACTATGAAACTGTAGAGTAAATTATTCACTGTTAGATAGAGCACTGTACAAGCTATCAGTCGATGCTAGATACATCCAGTTTTTCTGTTCGATACAGCACTAATTCAAGGTAAAAGCAGGAGCCATTTCAGGCATGTCTGTTTGCATCCGAGCTTGTGCGATCTCTCTCTCTCTCTCTTTGTGTGTGTGTGGTCTTCACATCTCTCACAATATATCCTATACATTTCAGGCCTCGTTGAATTTCCATTCTCAGATACTGAATTCCATCCATCTCCTTGAGAATAGTTTCACAATTACAATACATGAGACTACACTTCTGCATTCTGAAGTGTAAAAGCCTTGTGCTTAATAACATTGAAACCAATATCCTCTGCTTATTTGTCCAAGCTACCAGTCTGTTTAAATCTTTCTGAAGGGACTTGGCAACAGCATCATTTCTTATAGCTTTCTTCAGTTTTACAATTTTATCAAATAATTGAATATCCCATGTCAAACTACATGAAATATTAACAAATAAATTGAAGAGTAGTTACTCAAAAATAGAACCATGTGGCATGCTGATTATGTTCATTTTCTACAACACTTCTTTCACTTTGCACAGCTTGCAAGTACCTATCAAAACAGCCAATCTCTTATCCATCTTACTAATTATTATTCAATCCCATCTTCCTCAGCTTATGTACTGACCTGCCTGCACATTATCAAATACCTTGTGAATTCCAAAAATATTAACATCCTTTACAAATCTGTGTTGATCATAAGAGAATCCTTTACCTATCAACCAAATCAAATAGCCTTCCTCATGAAGTGTTCTCCCATAACTATAACATTCAACTCTTCAAGAAAAATGTGAATAGATTTCTTCTTTCTGCAGCCCTCATACTCACAGCAGCAATATGCTTTAGGTTCTTCTGCCTCTCATGTATGGGACTGATATATGTTTACAGTGCTTTATTTTGTAAAAACAACAGATGCCGGTATGCATTCTTTGCTAGGGAACAGTTGCAAATTATGACAATGCTGCATCTGTATGTTACCTATCAATACATTATATACTGCATTCTAGTTTTAGCCAGCCTATCCACTGTCTTAACCACAACTGTAGATATACAGAGTAGTGTAAAATTCCACTGTTCCTCTCATATGAGATCCAAACCTCTCTTTTGGGACTCATTAAAAGCCAGATAAGGGCACCTTCACATATTTACTTAAAAAAAAAAAAAAAAAAAAGGTATGCACCAATAGATCTTCAACCCTAACCTCTCTTATTAAAAATGTAAATCTTTCCCCACACCTCAATGTAGTTCATTCATTTCTAGTTCCTCTAGTACCACTTAGTCCTATAAATGTGCACAGGAATGTTAAAAATTGACAGAAAATTTTATAGAGAATAACAATATTAACATAACAGTTTTTATTAAAATTATATAAAATTAATTTTTTCATTATTCAGTATAAAGAGATCATGGGAAAGAAAGCATATAATGTGCAGTATACAAATGTTGAAACCAATGTCCCATCTGAAGAAGCTAAAAATGGTATGATAAAACAGTAAAACTTTGTGAAAGGCACATAAGGGTAAGTATTCTTTCTGTTAGTAGCATAAATATTGAGGCTTACACTTGCATATTTATACTGAAAAGCTTACAGTTACTACTGAACTGAATTACTGTGACTCATTGCATGAGATCTGCTCTTGAAGTCATGATGCTTGTTATGATCCATCTTGAATTCATTCCATTGTTAGTTCATTCCTTGCTCTCTGTATTTACAAAGAAATAAAGCATCTCTGGATAAATACATTGTTATAGCCATTGTACATGAACTCTTGAAAAATATGTGGTAAGGAAGGATTTTAATGTGTTTATTTCATTACCAATCTTGGTTTTTAAGTTTGCACTAGTGAAATTGATGGATTTTTGTGTGATTGGTATGGTCTTTTGTCAGGATTCAACATGACATGGTGGCCACCGTTCTAACACATTTTTACCCAGCTCACCACCATTTAAAGAATGTATTTTTCATATCATAGTTGATGATTTGGTAGCTTGCTATGCCTGTGGCATGTATGCATCCTATAGTTTAAAAAATGTGTCAGGTGAAGAACAGGAATGTGTACTCTGCATGAAATGTTTGCCATGGGAAATGCTGGCAGACATAAATATTTCAATCTCAGGATTTAACAGTAGTGGAGATAATGCTTTGAAAATGAATTAATGCCAATTTATGGATACAAGTAGCAGATTGGAGGGTGAAAATAATGTAAAATATGTACATTTGTCTTAGGTACAGTGGCAGAGGGGAGATGATTTGTCTAATGGCCATGAATGTGTGTGTATGAATATTAATTGCAAGTATGTAAGAACTGCTAAAAAAGGATATGGAAGGAATAAAGACTGAGTCAAGGAGTGGATGAAGAGATTAGGAGGCTTCGGAGGTTGGCTAGTGGGAGAAAAATTAGATTAGGTGTGAGACAGCAGGGGGGGAGAGAGAGAAAGGCAAGAGAATGAGAGAAACAGATGAAGAGACGAAATTAGAAAAAAATTGAGAGAGTATGAAAGCATGGGAATGAGAAACGAGAGGAAGGATGGAAAGTCGTAGTAAAAGGAGAGAGAGAGAGTCAGGGATTGCCAGTGAGAGAGGATGAATGAATCTGTTCAGATTATCATGTATGGAGATTCATTGATTTTGAGGTGTGCAGAATCGAGTATCAGAGGAGTGCTTGCTAGTGGAATAATAGAGATTGTGGCCATGGCAATGAAGAGGGGTTAAAATGTAGAGGAGGTGATAGTAATGGTTGGCATGAATGATCTGAGAGGTAGAGTCAGTCATGTAGTGTGAGATTTGAAGTTGATTTTAGAGATAGTGCAGCAGAAATGTGTCTGAGGAAAGATAGTAAGCATGTTACCCCAGTATGATAATGCAGAGTGGAGGAGAAGAGCAGCGATAATGAATAAAATGATAATGAGAATGCATAGGAAGAGAGGTCTGGAATGTGTGGAGGCCTGGAGTACATTTGAGAGTAAATCAATTGCAGTTGATCGATTACATTTGAATGCAGAAAAATGCATGCATTTAGAGACAGGATAAATAATTGCTATAGAAAAGCTGGCAATGCACTGGTTTTTCTGTACACAGAAGCTAGGAGCATTAGGAATAAAGGGAGTGAGTTTGTGGTATTGATTGACTCATTCTATCCAAAGATTGTTAGTATCAGTGGAACTTGGTTAAGTTGAAGAGGATGTTCTAAACAGGGATGGAACTTGCTTGAGGGTGTATGAAAGAAGACACAGAAAGGAAAGATAGTGTGTGTGTCTTGCCTAGGTATGATAGTGACGAGCTGAGCAGAAGAGCAGTGATATTGAATGGCATAATAGCGAGAATGTGTCAGAAGAGAGGATTGGAATATGTGGATGCTTGGAGTGCGTTTGAGAACAGAGAGGAATTGTATGTGAGAGAGACCTTGAATTTGAATGAGGAAGGACATAGGCATCTGGAGAGATTGCTGTTCTGAACGAGTCAGTGTGTCCCAGTGTGGATGGTAGCAGGGGGTGGCCTCTTGTTGGAATGGGTATTTGGAAGAAGGGGGATGACATCAGGTAATGCTGAGCCCAGTGGAGTCTAGAGGGGATAATGCTGGGTATAGAAACAATGGCATTTTTATGCTTTATACCAGGGGTGATCAGCCCATCGATCGCGGAGCAATTTTTGGTCGATTTCTTGTGTATTCCTCCTTACTTACAAATTTAATTAAAACTAAAAACATAATTATTTAAATTAAGGGGATATTAGATCCCACATTGTTTCACAACCGAATAAGAAACTCAAGGATTGGAATCAGAGAGTTTCATGCCGAATGTAGTATAAAAAACTATAAAAGTATCGGCGAATACTAGCGTGAGCTAATGCAAGTAGTCCTAGAACGTAGTACAAACACGATCAACTCGTTGCAAAGGTGTGTAAAGTTCTGATCGGCTATTCTTGGTATTTTCCATAATGTAAAAAAACATTTCCTAGGAATGTATGCTGTTATTACATTATGGTGGGAGGTCACTACCCAGACTGGTTTCAGATTTTATAGCGAAAAGAACTTATATACTCTGCTATACGAGTTGTCCAAAAGGTGCACCCATTAAGTTACTTAAATATATAAAGATAAAGAGCCAACAGGCTTCATTTAGGCGATATAAACATTATTTAAATTAAGGGGATATTAGATTCCACATTGTTTTAAAACTGAATAAGAAACTTAAGGATTGGAATCAGAGAGTTTCATGCCAAAAATAGTATAAAAAACTATAAAAGTATCGGCAAATACTAGTGTGAGCTAATGCAAGTAGTCCTAGAACGTAGTACAAACACGGGCAACTCGTTGCAAGGGTGGGTAAAGTTCTAATTGATATTCTTGGTATTTTCCATAATGTAAAAACACATTTCCTAGGAAATGTAAGCTGTTATTACATTATGGTGGGAGGTCACTACCCAGACACCGGTTTCAGCCTTTTTTGAGGCTTCATCAGTGAGTAGCTAGACCAAATTAATACCAAAGGACAATTGACAATTGACATTTATGTCATAAGGGGTGAAGCAAGATGCTTTTCATATTCCCTGCTATCTGTTGTGGTTACAGTGAGGGTAAAATTTATGAGCAATTTGCTCGCCCTGAATGGGCATGGAGATTATTCATCGCTATAAGAGGCTAATATAGCTTTTGGTCTTCTATATTTGAATATGTCCGTTGGATCGTATGCTGCAGCTTGCTGAACCAAATCATTGGGATGTGTGGACATCTTGAGGAAAAACTTGGATGCTAAGGATTGTAGAAAAGAGAAAATATAGGGAATGTTTGTGTCGCTGTGGAGTTGATTGTTTCTAACATACCATGGGGCGTTCAGAATCATTCTCAAGCACTTGTTCTGCACTCGCTGTATTTTGATAATGTTAGCATTAGAGGTCTGGCTCTGGGCTGGAGAGGCATAGGTGATTATAGGACGAATCGTCATCTGGTATAGTTGCAATTTGATTCTGTAGATGAGCTTGCTATTTCTATTAATCAGCAGATAGATCTGAGCTATGGCTTTAGATGCCTTTGCGCACACAGACTTGATGTGTGTGTGCAAAGATAGCTTTTTGTCGAGAATTACACCCAGGTAATTTGTTTCTGTCTGCCAGGGAATTTTAGTATTGAATAGGACTGTGTGAGAGGACTTGAAAGTATCGTTAAAGGTAGCGAAAGAAAAGAGTGACAGAGTTAGAATGGTGAGTCTGTTACCGCGGTATGACAGAGAGGAGTTTAGAAGGAGGGCCATAATCGCAAATGATATTATGCGCAGGTTATGCGGACAGTGTGGTGTGGAATTTGTGGACGTGTGGAATGAGTTTGATGGGCGAAAGGACTTATACAAGATGGATGGACTGCATTTGAATGGACTTGGTGTGCGGAGACTGGAAAAAGTGTTGCTGAATGAAGTGAAAATGGATGTGCAGAACCAGGGAAACTAGAACTACCAAGGAGGGGGGGAAGTGGATATCCAGACATCAGTGAGACAGTTGAGTGTAAAAATGTATTTAATGTACATGAGCCAGCAATAAGGACAAAAAATGGGAATGGGATATTTAGAATAACGCATCAAGATAGGGGTGGAACAAAGTTAACACTGCAATTCATGTATACTAATGCCAGGAGTATTAGGAACAAGAAGGAAGAATTTTTGGCCTTGATTGGCTCTTCCTGGCCACAGGTTATTGGCATTAGTGAAACATGGCTGACGGAAGATGATATAGTTAGTGGGATAGAATGTGTAGGTTATAGTATGTTTAGGAGGGACAGAGAGAATAAAATTGGGGGAGGGGTGTTATTGATGATAGCTGATGAACTGCAGCCAAGGAGAATTGAAGTATTGCAGGATAGTGAAAGGAGCTCATTTGAGGCTATTTGGTGTGAGATTGATACTGGCAGAATAAAATATACAGTTGGGTGCTGCTATAGACCAGGTGATGGAATAGATGGTGGAGATGGTATGCATAAACAAATTGATGAAATGAGTGGAAGGAGGGTAATTATTATGGGGGGTTTCAACTATGGTAACATTGATTGGAAGGAGGAGAGGACACATGTGAGGAAGGAAATGGATTTTATTCAATTATTAAGGGATAACTATCTGAAACAGCATGTAATTGAAAATACTAGGGGTGTGAGAGTGCTTGACCTGGTAATAGTATCTGAGAATTTGACTGTAATGAATATGACCATGTTGCCACCTATTGGTGAGAGTGATCATAAGGTCTTGACCTGGGAGGTGGCTAAAGGTGTGAAATTTGTGATTAAGACAGGGTATATGTGGAATTACCGTGCTGGCAAGTATGACAAGCTTAGGAGATTGCTTGGATCAGTGCCATGGCATGTACAACTGCAAGGGCTGGACGTCGATAGAGCATGGGAAGTGATCAAAGAGCATTTACAAGAGGTTATGGCTGATTGTATACCTAAGGTCCGAATAGTGAAACAAGGAGGGGTTAAATGGATGAATAACACCATTAAGCTTGAGCTGCAAAAAAAGAAGCAACTATAGAGGGAATTTAAAGAAAGGGGTGACCTGCAGGCACACGAACGCTATAAAGTACAGGCTAGAAGGGTAACGAGTGTGGTAAAAACAGCAAAAGCCGATTATGAAAGGAAACTAGCTATGCAAGCAAAAGAGAATCCCAAACAGTTCTTTCAATATGCTGCAAGCAAGAAAAAAACTGTACATGGCAAAATGATTTTAAGGAATGACGATGGTAAAGAGTTCACTGAACCAGTCGATATAGTGGAGTTACTGAGCGCGCACTTTGCAAAAGTATATCATCCAGGTGGTGACGTTGAAAAAATGAAGGAACCATTAGTTTATATGGGAATTGTGATGAATGAAGTGGAGGTGAATAGTCTATTACATAACCTTAATGTGAATACATCTGTGGGATTGGATGGTATACCGGCACGGGTCTTGCATGAAGCGGCTAATGAATTATCAGTGCCCTTGACCATGTTGTTTAATCTGAGTCTCAGGTCTGGCTTAGTCCCGAAGGCGTGGAAAGAGGGGAAAATAGTTCCACTGCATAAAGGAGGATCCAAGACTATGGTTGCAAATTACAGACCGCTCAGCATATCAGGAGTCGTTGTCAAGGTCTTGGAGAAAGTAGTCAAGGGAAAAATACAGGAATGGATTGATGAAAATGAGATACTGTACAGAGGACAGCATGGCTTTGTGAAGGGTAGATCATGCCTCAGTAACTTGCTCAAGTTTTATAACAGGGTGACGGCTGAACTGGATAAGGGAAATGGGTTTACAGTGATACTGCTGGACCTGGCAAAGGCGTTTGACAGGATACCACATGGAATTCTAATCCGTAAACTACAACATATGGGAATGGATATAGGGTTGGTGAGATGGATAGCTGGGTGGTTGATGGAGAGATATCAAAGAGTAGTTTATTCAGGAGTAGAGTCCAAAAAATGACCTGTGACTAGTGGTGTGCCACAGGGTTCTGTTCTTGGACCACTGCTGTTTAATCTGTTCATTAACGATATAGGGAATGGTCTAAGTGGGACAGTTCATTTGTTCGCTGATGATGCAAAGTTGGGTAGGGCGATAGTGAATGCAGAAGATGTCAAAGTCTTGCAAGATGACTTAGATAGATTGGAGTTCTGGACTAAGGAGAATGGATGTCAATTTAATGTGACAAAATGTAAGGTTATGCATTTCGGAGTGAAAAGATTAGCAGCAGTATACCACATTGGTGGAACTGTACTCCAAGAGATTGATGAGGCCAGGGACTTGGGAGTGTTGGTGGATAGGGAGATGAAGTTTAGGGGGCACATTGCGAAAGTAGCTAAATCAGCTCATCAACTCACTTGGTTGTTGAAAAATACCTTGACGAGCAGAGAAAAACAAGTTATTGTACCTCTGTACTGAGCCCTGATAAGACCTCATCTCGACTACTGTGCCCAGATTTGGTCACCTCGGTTCCTTCTTGATGGGGAGGAGGTTGAGAGGATCCAGAGGCGAGTGACTAAGATGATAGCAGGTCTATGGAATGCGCCATATGAGAACAGGTTGAAGATTTGTGGGTTGCAGAAACTAGTTGATAGGCAAAAAAGGGGAGATATGATTGAGACATTCAAATTGCTAAAAGGATTCTAAAGGATTAATTCAGATGATATTTTTGAGATCAGGACTGGTGGTGGGAGAACTAGGGGACACCCATGGAAGCTGGGCAAGTGCGTGGTTAGCAGGGGTGTTAGAGCTGGGTTCTTTACTTTTAGAGTGGTAAATGAGTGGAATAAGCTGCCAGAGTCTGTTGTGGGTGCTATGACAGTGAGCGAGTTCAAGGCAAGGTATGATAGATACTGTGAGAATGTTGAACAGCTGTGTGAACATGATGTTTAGGGCCTCCCTCGATGAGTCTAAGGACTCCTGGAGTAGCCCGTGGTAATAATAATAATAATAGTAACACATCTCCTGCAGGAGACATTGGCCTTTTTGAGAAAAGAACGGCTGAGCTTTTCAGGGGATTGACTTCCAGTCTCCACTTGGAGAACCAGCCCTCCTTAGAAGGTTTTCTTGAAGCTTTCTGTTAATGAAATGGGGTCTGAGAGATCTGGTTAGTATTGCCGTATCGTCTGCATACACGGCCAAAATGGAAGTCATCGGATTGTGTGGGATGTCTAACATGTATACAGAAAACAGCAATGGAGCCAGTAGAGATCCCTGCAGCACTCCAGCAAAGATATGGCACTGGGACAACGTAGAACCGTTGATTTTCACTTGCATTGATCTATTCTGAAGATATGAATGGATTAGATGAATCATTTTTAGTGATGTATCAGTTGAGATAAGTTTGTGCAGGAGACCAAAATACCAGATTTTGTCAAATACTTTGGATAGGTCTAGGAAAACAGCTTCCGTACACTGGCGCCAGTTGTAGCTGGTGGTGATGTATTCGACAATTCTGTGGATTTGCTGAGTAGTACTATGGTGTTGCCAAAAACACACTGTTCTTTAGGGAGGATGTTTAGGTCATTTACTGAGGTTTGGAGTCATGAAAGGATGACCTTCTTTGCAACCTTACCCAGATTAGAGATAAGCCTGATTGGACGATAATTTTGCGGTAGGTGTGGATCTTTGCCTGGCTTATGAATAGAAATTACATCAGCCAGTTTCCAGGTGGAAGGAAAATAGTGAAATCTTAAGATTGCATTTATTATACTGGTTAGATACACTACAGCTTTCTGAGGCAGCAGCTTGATCACCCTGTTTGAGATGCCATCTGGTCCAGGAGCTTTATTGTTCTTAATTTTTTTAATAATATCATATAATTCAACAGGTGATGTGGGTGCAATATGGTCAGTGCTGGTATCTGTGAGATTTAAAGCATGTCTGACCTGTCTGTGGATTTTGTACAAGTGATTGAAATCTAAGTTGTTATAAGAGGGCTTTTCAAGAGAAAACTCATGAAAAGCCCTCTTATAACACTGCTCTTCAAGAGACTTTAGTATGGCTTCTGCCTTATCTACATCTGTGTGAACTAAGCCCTGGTTTGAGATTATGGGGGAGGAACTGTTTTTATTTCTGATTTTCTCAGTAACCCCCAGATAGAGTGATCAACAGGAGAGATAGAGGATAACTTTTTATCCCAAACTTGGTTTCTATGAATTTTAAGCGCATCTCTAACTTCCCCATTTATCCTGTTTAGAGCTGTTTTATCTTGTGGTGCACGCGTCTTACGGAATCTTTTCCTAGCTCTGTTTTTGTCTCTGATCAAGTTCATGATGTCTTCAGGCAAACGATCTGGCTTGCAGGCAGATTTATAGGAGGTAGCTACCTTTATAGCAGAATTAATTTGTTGTGTGAGATTTGTAACTGCAGTTTCTACTTCTTCTTTTGTGCTTATGTGAGGAACAGGTCCAGTATAATCCTTGAGTGCTGCTGACAGTCTTTCCCATGCAATGTAGGAGTGAGAAGGAGGACACAGGTATTCTTGATTTCCCAGCTGTAGTAGAATTGGATTGTGATCGGATGATAGTTCATCCATAGATATGATGCTGTATAGAAGTTTAATATCCTGCAGGATAGCTATATCCAGGATGTCAGCAGCGCCGAACATATTGAGATGAGGTGGTTCGGTGGGGCCTGCCACAATAGCGTTGCTTGATCCTAAGTAATTGGAAAGGATGTAACCATTCTTGTTTGTGGTTGTACAATTCCACGCAGGATGCTTGGCATTCAGATCCCCGGCAATAATGGCGTGCTCTCTGATGCATAAGATGGCATTTAGGCCAGAGTGAAGTAGAGATTTTTGGGGAGGGTTGTAAGCTGAGTAGATTTTCAATTTGCTAGTGGAGCTGGTGACTACTTCCATGCCTGTGATCTCAAGGTTAGTGGTTGAAGGATTGCTCACAGAGTGGTGCTGAATGTAGTTTTTAATGAAGATGGCAGTGCCGCCGCCTCTGTAGAGTAGTCTGTCATTTCTGTATAGGTGATAGCCCCTTATTGTAGGATTGTCTGAGGATCTTAAATGAGTTTCACTGATTAAAAATAACATTTGGTTGATACCTATATGTGAAATCTCGGAGTTCCAGAATTTGTTTTTGAGGCCATTTGCATTCCAAGCAGCTATCTGAAGAGATGCTGGAATGAGTTTGTTGCTATTCATTTATGAGAGCTGTGTGGATGACCTGCGTTTCACGAAGAAATCTTTCAGTGGAGGTTTCAGTAGAGTTTGATAGGCTGAAATTTTGTAGCATGTTTGCTAGTGAGGCCGTAATAACAGCTGTTAGATTTTTAGGTGCTGTTGGTTGATTTTGTTCCGGTATTGGCCTATTTGTGTGGATCACATCGGCATAAATTCTTGTTTGCTTTTGGGTGTCTCTATTTTTGGAGGTCTCTGACTGTGGTCGCTGAGTCTCCGGTTTTGATGCCTGGGCCTCTGTTGTTCTGATACTGTAGGAGGAGGGCTGATTGACTGCCTCCATCCATCTGTTCTTTGGGTGCTGAGTACATCCTTTGTACTTCGCCTATATTTTATAGTTTTTTATACTATATTCGGCACGAAACTTTCTGATTCCAATCCTTGAGTTTCTTATTCGGTTTTAAAACAATGTGGGATCTAATATCCCCTTAATTTAAATAATGTTTATATCACCGAAATGAAGCCTGTTGGCTCTTTATCTTTATATATTTAGGTAACTTAATGGGTGCACCTTTTGGACAACTTGTATAGCAGAGTATATAAGTTTTTTTCGCTATACCCTTTGGTATTAATTTGGTCTAACTACTCACTGATGAAGCCTCAAAAAAGGCTGAAACTGGTCTGGGTAGTGACCACCCATCATAATGTAATAACAGCATACATTTCCTAGGAAATGTGTTTTTACATTATGGAGTATACCAAGAATAGTGATCAGAACTTTACCTGCCTTTGCAACGAGTTGCCCGTGTTTGTACTACGTTCTAGGACTACTTGCATTAGCTCGCGCTAGTATTCGCTGATACTTTTATAGTTTTTTATACTATATTCGGCATGAAACTCTCTGATTCCAATTCTTGAGTTTCTTATTACGTTTTAAAACAATGTTGGATCTAATATTCCCTTAATTTAAATAATGTTTATATTGCCGAAATGAAGCCTGTTGGCTCTTTATCTTTATATATTAAAAACATAATATTTTTTTATCATTATTTTGTATTATTTTTAATTCAATTTAAGTGTATTGCTATTGTAAAAATGATGAAAAATATCCCGATTTTTTAACGTACCACTGTATTATTCACCAACAAGTACTATGTAGTAAAAGATTAAACACAAAAGATGTTTTAGATATTACATTTAAATTGTTAATTCTGCTTGAGGAAAAGCCCTGCAACAGTGGTTATTTAAATTACAGGCAGATGATGATAGGGAATTTCTGTTGTACAATAATGTTCACTGGCCCAGCAGAAGTCAATTTTTAGAAAGATTTCTTGTATTAATTAACGATATAAAAAATCTTCTTGATGAAAAAGGAGATATTTATCCACAATTGAGTGATAAAAGATAGTTGTTACACTTATCATTTTTAGTAGATTTCTGTACGAAATTAAGCAATTTAAATTTAGATTTACAAGGTAGAGATAAAAATTTAATTGACATGTTAAGTTCACTAAAAACTTTCCAACAATACTTTTATTAAAGAAAAATATAAATGACTGCAAATTTAGACATCTCCCATATTTATTAAAATTTTTTGAACAAAATCAAGAAATGCTTTGCTATGATTTAAAAGAATTTATTTGTGAAATAGAATAAATTCTTTTAAATCATAGTGAGAAAAAAAATAGCTGTTTGATATAAACCAAGCTGAAGTAGAACTTGAGATAATAAACATTCAGAAGAATAGTTTACATTTAAAATGAATAAACAATGAAGTCATTTGGAAGTATGCACATGAAAAATTCCCAATATTAATTGATATTATAAGCGAAAAAGTCTGTCGTGTTTTGGATTGACATACTTGTCAGAATCCGCTTTTTCAAATATGACCGTCATAAAAAATCAATTAAGTAACCAAATTACAAATAATCATTTGGATGATTGTCTGTGATTGGCCACTTCTTCATATCAACTTGACTATGAAAATATTGCGAGGTCCAAACAATGCCAAATTTCACATTAACTTTTTTTTTTTTTTAATCAACCAGCATTTCCTATAACTTGTGAGTTTGTAATCAATCTGTTGTTTTTTCTAACTTTGGTTTTCCAAAATAGAGAAATAAATATTTTATTCGATATATTTTTTTTTTTTTTTTTTGTTGTATTAAAATAATTAAAAGTGATAAATAAATTTTTAAATACACAAATAAAGTTTTTAGTTGTGTATTTTTTTTAGTTGTTTATTTGTGCATAATCAGATATCAGGTTGGGGGAATGTGATCTATATAAGAGAGTAGATCGCCGAATAACTTTTTATAGAAAAGTAGCTCGCATAGTAAAAAAGATTGAACACCTCTGCTTTATACTAATGCCAGGAGTATTCGGAATAAGGGAGAGGAATTGGTGGCACTGATAGCATCAGCCTGTCCAAATATTATTGGGATCACTGAGACGTGGTTGACAGAAGACGATATAATAACAGGAATAGAAGTTGCTGGTTACAGTATTTTTCGGCAGGATAGGAAGGGAAAGCATGGTGGTGGAATACTGCTTATGATAAGTGATGACCTGTGTCCTCTAAGAGTGGAGGCTTTGGAAAGCAGTGACACTAATGATTTTGAAAGTATATGGTGTGAGGTGGAGGTGGGCAAGACAGGATATTTAGTGGGGTGTTGCTACAAACCAAGGAGCACAGAGGGTGGGGACCAGGAGATGTTGAGACAGCATACATTTGAGTGTGGCAAGTGCAAGAAGAATGTTTGTTATGGGAGATTTTAACTACAGCAGTATAAATTGGGGAGAGGAAGATGCATGTAGCAATAAGGGAATGGAATTTCTAGAATTCTTGAGGGACAAATGTCTTAGGCAACATGTAACAGAGGGAACAAGAGGTTCAAGAGTTTTCGATTTGGTTATAGCATCAGAAGAGTAGATAATAACTGAGATCACATTTCTCCCACCATTTGGAGAGATGTGATCTCTCCAACTAGTGGAAGAGATGTGATTTTTTGACTTGGAAAATGAATAGACATGCAGGAGTATCAAAGAGACGGGAACGTATGTGGAATTATAAAGCAGGTAATTATAATAGTCTTAGACTTCAACTTGGAGAAGTTTCATTGAGGGAGGAATTGGAAGGCCGGGATATCATTAGTGCTTGTGAAATTGTGAAAAAATATTTGTTATCAGCAATGGTAAGCTGTATTCCATGAGTGAAGAGAGGACACAATTTGGAGTAAAGTGGATGACAAACAATATTAAACAGGAACTGCATATGAAAAAGAGGCTATGGAAGGGATATAAGGAGACAGGTTAAGAGAAGATGCATGAAGAATATAAGACACAGGCTAGGAGCGTGACTAGTATGGTATGGTATTGCAAAACTGGAATATGAGAAAAGATTTGCCCTTAGATCCAAGGAAAATCCTAGGGAATTTTTTAGCTATGTGGTCAGTAGCAAGAGAAATAACTGTGGACGAATGACATTGTGCGATAAAAATGGGAATAGAGTGACTGATGCAGAGGACCTAGTGGAATTGTTCAATGAACACTTTATTGGAGTATTTCATCCTGGAGGAATCAATTTGAATGTTAGAGGGATAGGGCAGTTTCAAAGTTTAGAGGTGCAGGAGGAGAGTGTCTTCCAAATACTGAGTACTCTGGATGTCAGTAAAGCTGTGGGACTGGATGGTATTTCACCATGAGTTTTAAGAGAATGTGCTAGGGAACTGACAGTGCCTTTGACTTGGCTTTTCAATGAAAGTCTGGTTGTGGGAAAAGTGCCCATGGAATGGAAGGAAGGTAAGATAGTGCCATTGCATAAGAGGTGAGGGGGCAAATGCAAAGCAAATGATCATTATTTGGGACTTCAAATGTAACAGTATAAACTGGGCAGCGTGCACTACCAAGGGAACTGAATTTTTGTATTTCTTGAGTGACAACTGTCTTAGGCAGATGTGGTGGAGCAAATGTGAGGATGAAAAGTTTGGACTTGGTCATAGCATCAGAGATTCTGATTGTGAATGAGATGTAATACTTGCCCAGTCTACTCATAGCGACTATGTGGACTTAGAGGATGAATGGATATGTAAAAGGTATCAAGGCAAACCAGCTTACAGCAGCAGTACAATGGATAAAAGAATTTGAAGGAAGAGAGAAGTCAGTAGTGCAAGAAATACTTAAGAAAAAAAATGTTGAACAATGGCAGATTGTATACCTCAAGTGAAGAAGATAAAGTGATTTGAGGTCAAATGGATGGCAAGAGAAATTAAAGAGTAATTGCAGATGAAAAAGAAATTGCAGAAGATATATAAAGAGAGAAATGGAGAACAATTCCATATGAAATGGCTCACACTAGGAAAGTAACTAGTATTGTAAGAAGAGAAAAATTGGAATATGAGAGGAGACTAGCACTACAATCCAAGGAGAATTCCAAAAAGTTTTTATGCTATGTGTCAAGTAGGAGATAAAATGATTGTGTACGAATTACTTTGCTGTATGGAGATGAGACTTAGATGACTAATTCAGATGACATAGTGGAGCTATTTAATTAGCATTTTATTAGTGTTCCATCGGCCAGCAGGCTTTATTTCTAGAAGGATAATGAGCAGTGAAGTGTTAGAAGTGAACGATGATGATGTATTCCAAATATTGAAGACACTAAATGTCAATAAGCAGGGGGACCAGATGGAATTTCACCGTATGTTTAAAGAATTGTGCTATTAACTTGGCTGTTTAATGAAAGTCTTATAATGGGAAAGCTTCCTGGAAATTGAAGGAGAGTAAGAGCATGTTATTGTATAAAGGTGGTGATAGACTGGAGGTATCAAACTATAGGCCCGTTTGTATTTCTTCTGTAATTATGAAAATTTTGGAGGAATTAGTAAGAACATACAGCCATACAGAATTGGGCAGATGAGGTCAATATGATTTTTAAAAAGACCAGCATAGATTTGTTAAAGGGTGCTCTTAGTTGTAATGTGGTTACATTTTACAATATTGTAATAAGAGCAGTGGATGAGGATATAGCATATATTGTCATTTTTTTATTTTTATTTTGCAAAAGCATTTGACAGAGTGCCACGTGATTAGTTGGATTTTAAGTTGCAACATATTGGTTTGGATATTAGGCCTTTCTTACCATCGATTGTTAATCGATGGTAAGAAAGGCAAAAGTGATGCAAAAGTGACAGAAGTTAAAAAACAAAGTGCAGTTAAAGAAAAGGTGGCAATTGGCGTTGACTGCAAACAAACGTGTATGGCTGGCAACAAAATTGAGAGAATGAATGAGACCCAAAATGTGAAGCAAGATTCGAAAGTTGAGTTGGTTAAGATGAGGCAAGAGATGAAATGGATGCGGAATGAAGTTAGGAGAATTCAAGATATGTATGGAAGCGTGAAACTGATGAAAACGAATAATATTGGTATAAAAGAGGTAACGAAAGACCCACAAGTGGCATTGTATGGTGATTCAATTATTAAAGGTGTGCTAGACGAGAAGATGCACAAAGTTTGTTTTACTGGAGGTAGAATGAGTAGCGTGATTGAGCATTATTATTATTATTATTATTCAGGCCTCCATAGAGTCAAAAGACTCATCGCGACAAATGCTAATGACGAATCATTAGCAACGAGAAGGAAGAGAGCAAAAGAATTGGTAGTTGTAATAGCTACAAATGATTTGACTGCAAACAAGGAACACATCAGATTGGATATCAGGAGGTTGTTGAGACAGATAAAAGAGAATAGTGTGATAGGAAAGGTAGTATGTGTGCTGCCCAGGTATGACAGTGGTAAGATGAGATGGAGAGCAAGGATTATGAATATGTTAGTGGAAATGTGTGAGGAGAAAGGAATGCAGTTTGTTAATGTGTGGATTGAGTTTGAAGGATAAAGTGAACTGCATAGGAGCGATGAACTACATTTGAGTGGTTTTTGTGTGAGTCGCTTGGAGAGACTGCTAATGGAAGGTAGAGAATTGAGTGCAGAGAATGAATCTGATCAGGTGGGAAGCAATATGGAAGAACGGAAGAGTAAGACAGGAAAGACTGAAGAAGTGTTTGTGAATGAAGAGGTGAGCGGCATGAGTATAGAGAATGAGAGAACAGACATGCAAGACAGACAGGGAAACAGGGAGGTTCAGGGTGGACAGAGGAACACAGCATGAGAAAGGTAGATGCTTCAAGAGGATGTGAATGCATATGTAGACAAAAAGGGAAGGGGATGACTTGGAATGAAGGCAAAACAGTTGAATTTGAAGAAAGTTCTAAGAAGAATAAGGAGAAAAGAAATCACTTGAATTAAGCATAGAGAAGTCACATCAGATTTGTGGTATCAGTGGAACTAATTGTGGATCCAGGAATAAGCTGCTGTGTTAGTATACAAATGCAAGAAGTGTAAGAAATGAGGCAGATGAAATGGTTGCATTAATCGAGCCTGCTCAATCAAAAATTGTTGGAATAAGTTAGACATTGTTGGATGAGGATGACATCCTGACAGGAATAGAGATGAAAGGGTATGGTGTGTTTCGTGAGGATAGAAAGGGAAAAGAGGGAGGTGAGGGAGATGCTATTGATGATAGAGAAAGAGTTATGTCCATACAATATAGAGATGCAAGAGGGAAATAGTGCCAGTGATTTTGAGGTTTTGAGGCAGTATGGTGCGAGATAGAGGTGAATAAAATGAAATATTCAGTTGAATATTATTATAGACCTGGTAGTGTGGATAATAGTGACTATGAAATGTATAATCAAATTAGCCAATCAAATCAGAAAAGGGTGATCATTATGAGCGATTTTAATTATCGCAACATAGACTGGGATGATGAGATAGCAATTGGAAGTAAAGAAAATCAGTTTCTTGAGTTTTTGAGGGACAACTACTTCAGACAGTATGTAACAGAGGAAATACGAGGATTTAGGTTCTTTGATTTGATCATCTCATCAGAGGATGTAATTATAAATGAGGTGTCAAATCACCCTCCAGTTGGTGAGAGTGACCATGAAATGATTACCTGGGTGGTTGCCAGCAGTTTGAGGACCTCTGTGAGAATAGGGTACATGTGGAACTACAAGGCTGGTGATTATGAGGAGCTGAGGAGACAGCTTGCATGTGTAGCATGGAATAAGTAGATAGTCGGGAAACAGATCAATGTAGCTTGTGGGTATTCAAGAACTCTCTAGTAGAAGCAATATCTAAATGTATTCCAAAGGTCAGAAGATTAAATAAGGTAAGTGTGAAATGGGTGAATGAAGAAATTAAGCATGCGATAAACAGAGAAAAAGGGCATTATGGAGTTAGCATAAGAGAAGTGGTAATAACTAATTCCATGAAGATTACAAAGACCAGGCAAGGCAGGTGACTTGGTTGGTAAGGGTAGCAAAAGTGAAGTATGAGCAGCAGTTAGCTAATTGAGCCAAAAAGAATCCTAGGGAGTTCTTTCAATATGTAGCCAGCAAAATAAAAGTAATGATTATGGAAAGATGACATTGATTGGAGATAATGGTATAAGGACAACTCCTGCAGAAGATATAGTGGAGATACTTAATGAGCAGATCATAAAGGTCTTTCATTCTAGTGAATGTGAGATCATGGAGAGTTTGAGAGCAGTTGATGATGGAGAGGAGAGACTGACTGTAAGTGAGCAAGAGACATATAGGGAATTGAGCAAACTAGATATTAATAAAGGCTGTGGGACTTGATAATATATCACCATGTATTCTGAAGGAATGTGCCAGGGAGTTGATAGGGGAGGTGATAGAACTCAAGCATCAAATTATAGGCCTATCTGTGGGTCAGGTGTTGTGGTTAAGTTGTTGGAGAAGCTTGTGAGAACTAGGGTCCAGAATTGGGTTGAAAACAATGGCATTATCTTTGGACAGCATGGATTTGCTAAAGGGAGGTCATGTTTTACTAATCTAGTTACTTATTACAATAAGGTGACAGCTTCCTTGGACAGAGGAGAGGGATACACAGTAATACGATCTTGCGAAGGCTTTTGATAGTTTACCAAATGATAAGTTGATAGTCAAACTAGAGCAAATGGGGTTGGATATTAGATTAGTGCATTGGATCAGACTGGTTATCTGGTAGGTATGAGCAAGTTGTGTATGGGGGAGCAATATCCCCGAAAAGGAAAGTCACTAGCGGTGTACCTCAGGGGGGGGGGTCTGCTTTAGGGCCATTACTGTCTAACTTGTATGTTAATGATATTGGTGAAGATCTGGATTCAGTTGTTTGCAGATAATGCAAAGTTGGGATGAACCATGAAGAGTAGAGAAGATGTTGTGGCCTTACAAGAAGATTTGAATAAATTGAGTGATTGGGCAAGGGAATGGGGATCAAGTTCGATTTTGCAAAATTAAGGTTTTAAAATTTGGGAAACAAAGATGGGATGTAGAATTTATGCTTGGTGGAGATGTATTGTTGGAGGTGGAGGAAATGAGAGATCTTGGGGTGATAGTGGATAAGGATCTGAAATTTAGGGGACACAATGCCAAAATTGTAGAAGTAGGGAAATTCTTGTTCCATTGTATAAGGCTTTGATTCGGCTACACATGGACTTCTGTGCACAGATTTGGTCACCTGGTTTTCAAAAGAACGAAGAGATGTTGGAAAGGGTCCAGATATGGCCGACTAAGGTAGTTTCTGATCTCTGGAATGTCGAATATGAGGAAAGATTGAGAAGATGCAATTTGCTGAGTCTAGTGGATAGGAGAAGGAGGGGTGATATGATAGAGATCTACAAAAGTTAATAAGGGGTTGTTATAGGATCAATGTTGGAATGCCTTGCCTAAGAGTGTGGTGTCTGCAGAGAAATTGAGTTTTTTTAATGTGCGGTATGATGAGCTGTGTGTATAATAAAAGGATCTCCTAGATGAGTCTTTGACTCCATGGGATCTTGGGGTAATAATAATAATAATAATCATTTTACAGTTATATCTGACTTTCATAGACATTATCAAGACAACATTAAGACACAAGTTGTCTTGAACTCTAAAAATTAAATGAATTACCAGTTTCTTAAGTAATGAATGAAATATGAAGAGGCTGTGTTCCCAACAGCAAGAAATTTCTGATATAAATGACTGCTCATTTTACTGACCGTTAATCAAACAAAGGTTTTTGTGCACAGTATAAGTGGCTAAATTGTCAAATTAAGAACACTTGGAGTAGAAAAGAAGATGGGCATTAAGATCTCTAATGAATAGACAAACGATGAATTTACCTCTTTTGGTAAAAATAGACATCAACAGCTACTCTCTTAAAAAAAATAAATAAATAAAAAATAAAATAAAAAATCAATTATAAGGAAACAGCAGGGCATAAAACTGCTTGCAGAAGAAAGAGCTCCTTCAAAATCTGTGTTTAAAAAATTGATCTCATGAAAAATCAATAAGAGAAAAAAAATTATCACCATATATCGTTGGAAGAACGACGGTACATTGCGCCCTTCGATTGGAATAGGCCTAAGTTCGATTCTCGTCGCGACGGGAGGAATCTTTATCTGGGAGATTTCAATCGAAGGTGAGTTAGCCGATCTCATACGGAGGTAGCAGGGTTTTTTCTCCCGGAAACTCGGGTTTTTCATCCCACATACAGACAAATTGGCCCTTCAGAACACACGCAATTTATAGACAAAAAAATATAGTAGTTGTGGTGGAGGTGGGCGGTGGATGGCGTTGATTCGTAGTAGAGGTTCGGTGTAGTAGTTGAGACAGCTGTAGGTGTCCTCCCGCGATGAGTCTTCGGACTCCTTGGAGGTGTCACGAATAATAATAATAATAATAATAATAATATATAAGATGGCCAGAGAAAATCAGCCCTTTCATCATTTTGAATGAAATTGACCTACAAGAATTAAATGGGATTAGCATGGCTCATAGTCTTCCTTCAACTAACACTTCTATTAACATTCTGATCCACATTAGTTATGAAATGAGAAAAATATGTGTTAATAAAATTATTATGATTGTTCATCATAATAATTTGAATTATTATTTGAACTTATTTGAAGATTCATAAATAAAATTTCATTTATTAATCTTCAAATAAGCATATAATTTGAATAAGCATATAATTCAAATTATAAGTCTTATAATTTGAAGTCTTAGTCTTATCTTCTTTATGAAGTGGAACAGTTTTGTTCTATTTCCACTCCTTTAGTACTAAGGTCAATCTAAGACTCATGTTAAAAAAGGTAAGTTAAATCTGTTGTCAATTCTCTTGAACATTTTCTCAAGACAAGTGTTGATATACCATCAATTCTTACACCTTATTGACATCAAGTTTACTCAATTGCTCACTCAATCACCATCAGTTGCTCTTCCCAGTGAATTATGTTACATTCACAAGGATGAAATACTTTAATGAATTGCTTATTTAAATATATCTATTATATGGTTATCATTCTGCCATTGTCACTGACCTGCATGATGGTTTCATAATCATTCTTTCTTCTGGCCACACATCAAAAAAATTCCCTTGATTTTTTTGGTCTCATTTTCTACCTGCTGCTCACACTGCTCTGTTGCTATCCACACCAAATGAGTCACCTTTCTTGCTCGTTCTTTGTATTTCTCATACAACTGATTATTGTTGACTCATCTTGTGCTTCTTCCACAATGCCTTTTTCTTCCAGATTGCATGCTTCACCTCTTCAGTCATCCATTCTACACCTACTTTATTTAAAATAATCTCCTTACCTTTGGAATACATTGAGACATTGCCTCTGCCAAATAGTTCAGTAGCACTGAATAACAAGCAATATTGATCTGCTCAGGGGCGCGCCAGCCATATGTGCAATGTGTGCGATGCACAGCCAGGACAGTAAAGGTGCCAAAGAGGAGGAAATACTTTAAAAAAAACGTTTTTTTCGAGTGATTTTTTTTATTGGAGGGGGAGTGCCAACTAAAATTTTGCACACAGGTGCCGGACACTACTGTCGTGCCCCTGGATCTGCTTTCCAATTCCAAATTCTCTAATACAGCTGCAAGCCATCTCCTGAGTTTGTCATAATCCTGTTATTGCCTTATAATTTCACATATATCCCTTCCCCTAGTAGTCCTGATATGGCTGGCCAGCATTCAAGTGATCACTTTATGGTTACTTTCACCAAAGGTGCAAGATTTGACATATCATTTACAATAACATTCTCTGATGAAATAATCAAATCCATGATCCTTGATCCTCGTGCTCTGTTTGTCTTCACAAAAACTGCATATCTCTCCATCTCTATTCCTGTTAGAAATGTCATTCTCATCCAACTTTCACTTATTCTGACAATTCTGACTATTGATGTCTATCATTGCTAATCTTACACTCCTCCCCAGACCTAAATGTCCCACATCCTTGACTGTCTCAGTCCTTTCTTGTACACTCACACATCCACTTCAATAACCATCATCCACACTTCTCATGCGGTCTCTCTCTCTTTTCACCCCAACTCTTCTCAAGCCCAGTTTCCCTGTGTATTTTGTGTTCCTTTTTTCTGATTCTCTTCACTCATGCCACATTTCCCCTTTCCGTTCACAATCTCTTCTACCTTACTATTGTGCTGTGCTTGTTCACATCACCTTTTGCTTCCTCAGGTCTTCCATTCACTTGAATCATTACTCTCTCTTCTCTCTTGCTTACTAAATAACTTAAGGAAATTACAACGTAAAATAGAATATATATTAAATTAAACTTTAATATATTTCCAACATTTCGGCAATGTCACGTTGCCATCTTCAAAGGAACTTACAATAAAGACACATGCACACAGGCACTAAACCCAGTAAATGAGAAATGAAGCGAGGAAGCTATGGTTTTCCTAAACGTCCTGATGGTGCCCCCTAGCGGACTATGTAGGTATTCTTGGTCATCGGGCTGAAGGTCTCCTGATGTAAGCCTCCCAAATTTGGGGCAGTCTCATGCAACCAAATTTGTTGAGGCTGATTCCATGAATAGTCTTTCAAATTTAAACCTGCTACGGTGTACTATTGTGACTTTCTTCCACTGTATTCTGTGGCATATATCCAGAGCATGGTCTGCAAGACCAGAATGGCTGACTGGTGAAACTGGATGTAGTCCTTGTGTTCTGAAATTCTGATATTCGCTGTCTGCCTGTTTGGCCAAAGTAGGACAACTTACAGCTTTAAGTGACCTGGTATACAACAGGTAGATCTAGGGGGAATGGTTGGTCTTTAGTGGAGCGGATAAGGGATGGGATGCCAATTTTTTATATAAAAAATTGTACGTTGTAATTTCCTTAAGTTATTTAGTAAGCATGTACAACCAACGTCTAAGCCTTTCTACAAGAATCTCTTCTCTCTTGCAGCAACATTTTCTTCAGCTGACACACACCAAATCCGTTTGAATGTGGCATACCTCTTTTATCTGAATTAGTATATGAATTAATATTTTCTGATTTTAATAAGTTTAACATAAACAGACTATTAATATCACTATTGTAATGATGTATACTGTAAATCATTACATTATCTTTTTTTATTTCTTTCAGTTGAAGACCATAAATACCAAATTTTTACTATCATGTTGTCTTAAAGCAATTGCTGTATTAATTAGCAAATTAGCAGATGAAATGCTCAAAATATCTGTTTCTACTATTTATAAAAGTTCTAGTGAGAGCAGCATCCAATTTATTTTTGAAAAAATAAAAAATGAATTGGATGCCGTATTTTTTTTCACATGTTAGTGTTGCTTAATTACTACAATACCAACATGAGAAGAAAAAAAAGCATTTTTATACATATTTCTTGTTTTTATAACCTTAAAAATCATAAATTCATAAATTCCTTGTTCTTTGATTGAGAAATATATTTGTACCATTTGAAATCTGTTGTACAGTTTTTTTTGTTTTATTTTTTTTTTTTTTTATTCAAAAGATGTTTACTGAAGCTATTTCAGCCATCTTCGAAACTCATCTTAATTAGAGATATGCTGTATTTTTTCACATAAAAGAAAATTATTTAGCAAGTTGAATATTTAAAAATGAAGTATTTTAAAATTTCATCATACTGATGAATTAATAATCATAAGAACCAAATTTTACAATATCATTCAGCTTAGCATATATTAAACTTTCTGATGTAAGCCAGCAAGGTTTGCATAAGAAGGTTCACACATTTTTGAAGCTTTCACATTTCTAATAAATTTTTCAATAATTCTGAGATATTAATTTAAAAATTCTTGTCAGATGAGTGACATTTATTTAGAGCTTAATCAGAACTAAATTTATAACTGAATTACAGCAATCAGCAGCTATTCTTCATGCCCTTTGAAAAATTAATATTACACTTATGTATTATTGTATATACAATGAAATGTAGCTGTCCTGGTTATATGTATATGTATTAATAAATGAAGACTGTACATGTTATAAAAGAAAATTGTATTTGTAAGTTATAATAAAAGGGGAAAAAAGGCTACCATTCCCAATTTACAAAATTTATGTATTACTGAAAAACATATTTATACTCTGCTATTATTAAACCATAATGTATTCTGAATTACATTGTAGGCTCTTGCATGATTCATGCTATTTCATTGTGGATTAAGTAGTGGAGATGCTGGGTTATGTGTGTCTCCCCATGATGAGCCCTTTCACTCCTTGAAGTGTAATATAATAATATAACATGCAGTTATTTATTCCATATTGGCACACTGTATAGGTAGTCATTTCTCATTATAACAAACTTATAGAGAGGAGTGGAATTAAAGGAGTGGAATTCATTGAAAGGGTGAAGCTTTATAGACATGCTTTACTGCCATGGGTGAGGTTAGGATGAGATAATATGGAAATCCTCTTCTAGCAGAACAAACACAGAACTTTTTCAAATAACTTCAGGAGTCCAGTAAACAAGGTGGGGATATCACACCAGGTGAAGAAAGAAGAAAGTTATCCCCTATCTAAAAGAATCTTAGCAAAAGGGGATATGGACTCATTGCCTATGTTTGCTATAGTCAGTTGACCAAATGCAAAAAAAAAAAAAAAAATCGAAAAAATGCTTTTGATGGTTTCATCAAGTAAACATAAAGGATGTTATATTTATGATTACTTGAGTATTATTATTATTTGACACCTCTAGGGTGTCCTAAGACCCATTGAGGGAGGGCACCTACTCTACAACTCTCCGTCTCCGCCACTCAACCTCATCCACAAACTGCCTCATCTACACCAATGCCATCTACTGTCCACCTTCACCACTATTATTTTCAGAGACAATCACAAACATCCATGCCCATGGTGGGATTCGAACCAACCTTCAGCCTTTTGGCTGGAGAGCGGATACACTAACCACTTGGCCAACCAGGCCGGCAAAATAAAACTAATGTCCCCCAAGGAGGCCGCAGCCCACAGTTTGGGAAGCGCTGATCTACACCAATGCCATCTACCACCGATCACCACCACTAGTATTTTCACATACAATCACAAACATCCATGCCCATGGTGGGATTCAAACCCTCAGCCTTTTGGCTGCAGAGCAGCCAGAGTATCTCCATAGTGTCTGAAGACTCATTGTATGAAATCCACACTAACCATTATGAATAGCCATAATGCCTATCATACTACTGCTTAAAGTTATTCACCATCAAAGCATGCCTGACTGCATCTGGTTTATTCTACTCATTTATCACTCTTTAAACAAAAATGTTAGTCCTTATACCCTGCTAACTAAACTTTCACACTCTTATATCTAAATTTCATGCCCCCTCCTTTCTGCTTATCAGTTAAACTTTGTAAGCCATAAACTTTCAATTTATCCTCATAGGGGAGCACTCCATAAACCAGTCACCATGTTGATTACCTACCTTTGAATCTTTTCCACAAAATCCTCAAGAAACCTAGTGACCAAATCTGTGCACAGTATTCCAAATGTGGCATCTGCATCATTTGCCATAATTTGATGTAATGACTTCACAACTTGTTCAGTGTGATCCCTAAACTTCAGGTCTATCCACCACCATTCCTAGATCTCTCATCTATCTCCTTCAAAATTTCCACTAAATATAAGCTTGCCTACCAAATTTCAGAACTATACACTTTGCTATGTTGAAGCGATACTTCAATTCATTTGCCCACTCATACAATCTATTCAAATCTTCCTGATTTGAATAGATTGTATGATTTGAACATCTGCTTGACACCTCATTATTCACATTAGCAAACAGATACATATCTCCAGATATCTCCTGCAATATCATGATATATAAGTTAAACAATAATGATCCCAAAACAGACTCCCTACAGCATACACCTAGTGACTTTCCTGCTTTGGGATACCACACTCCCATACACAGCTTGCTGGTACCCATGTGAATATGTATCACCTATATAAGTTGCTAATCTAGTATCTAATTTCCAATTTAGTTACCATCTTGTCTTGTGGAAATCTCTAGAATTGATGAAATATGACCTCCCTTTAATAAACCCATACCAGCCATCACAATATGCAGCTGTTGCTGTTATCAACCCATTTCCATATTCTAGCTCACCAACTTCACCACCTTAACCACACTTACAGATATATAGATTGGCCTATAATTTGTAGCCTAAGCCTCATCACCACCTTTTTTTACCCCTACTCCTTTGGGACATGTACTGTTGCAAAACTTGTTAAACAGATACACCCAGGCTGCTGTTATTTTCTCCTGGAACATTGCATTAAAACATGTAGTGATATGTCATAAAGTCCAATTGCATTATTAATATCAAGTTTACTTAATTCCTCATTTTCCTCTTGTTGACTCACCAGCATTTCATCCTCTCTCATTTCCTCTCCACTTGAGCTTTTCATAATGTCACACAGATGAGGATGAAATATCCTGATAAACTGCTCATTGAATATAAGATGCAGGCCAGGAGAGTGACCAGTATGGTGAGAAAGGCAAAACTGGAATATGAGAAGAGATTGACTAAGATCCAAAGAAAATCCTAGGGAATTTTTTAGCTATGTGGCCAGTAGGAGGAGAAATAATTGTGGAAGAATGACATTGCAGGATAAAAATGGGAATAGCGTGATTGATGCAGAGGACATAGCAGAGTTGTTTAGCGAGCACTTTATTGGAGTATTTCACCTTGGAAAAGGAGGTTTTAATACTAGAGGGATAGGGCAGGTTCATGGTTTAGAGGTGCAAGAGGAGAGTGTGTTCCAAATACTGAGTACTCTAGATACCAGTAAAGCTGTGGGACTGGATGGTATTTCACCACAGGTTTTGAGAGAATGTGCTAAAGAACTGACAGCTCCTTTAGCACATTCTCCTGGCTCTTCAATAAAAGTCTGGCTGCAGAAAAGTTATCCAAGGAATGGAAGGAAGCTAAGATAGTGTCGCTGCACAAGGGCAGTAGCAGACTGGAAGTGTCTAATTATAGGCCAGTTTGTGTGTCATCAGTAGTTTTTAAGGTCTTGGAGAAATTAGTGAGGTACTATATACAGCATTTGGCAAATGAGGGTAATGTTATCTGTGAGAATGAATGCTTTAGTAATATGATTGCCTTTTATAGTAAAGTGACAAGAGCAATTGATGAAAGAAAGGCATATACTGCCATTTTTTGGATTTTGCAAAGGCATTTGACAGGGGTGCCACATGATAAGCTGATATTTAGGTTGCAGTACATGGGTTTAAATGTCAGGTTGGTCAAATGGAATCAGGATTGGCTGTCTGATAGGTATCAGAGTTGTGTATGGTGGAGTAATATCAAAGAAGCAGAAGGTTACAAGTGGGGTTCCACAGGGCTCAGTACTGGGACCTGTATTGTTCAACCTTTATATCAATGACATTGTCAATGGATTGCAAGGGGGATATTCAGTTGTTTGCAGAGAATGTGAAGCTGGGAAGGGTTATCAGTAATAGTGCAGATGTGGCAGCCCTGAAGGAGGATTTGAATAAACTAGACAGATGGGCAAATGAATGGGGGTATTGATTTAATGCAGCAAAATGTAAAGTTGTGAAGTTTGGGATCCATCGATGGGAGGATGTATTCGATTGGAGGAAGTAGGGGGAGACAAGAGATCTGTGGGTGATGATTGATAGAAAACTGAAATTCAGGGAGCATATTGCAAAGGTGGTGAAGGTAACTCAGAGGATTGCTGCAATACTGAGAAGGATGCTGACCTGCAGAGATAAAAGAGTTATCATTCCATTGTGTAAGACTCTGATCAGACCACACTTAGACTATTGTTCTCAGATTTGGTCCCCAGGATTTGAAGGGATAAATTAACTGTGATGGGGTAGGAAGGGGTACAGAGGCAGATAACAAAGGTGGTTTCAGGACTGTACAATGTCAGTTACAAGGATCGACTAAGGGAATGTGGACTGCAGAGTTTGGTGGATAGACTTTTAAACTGTTGAAAGGCAGTTTCAAGGTAGACATTGGGGAGTTCTTTCACTTGGCGGGAAGGCATGATAACAAGGTGCCATTCCTGGAAGTTACGAAAGGAAACTATGAGCAAGAAGGTGAGGAGTGGTTTCTTTGCATGGAGGGTGGTTGAACCTTGGAATGCATTGCCTGAGAGAGTGGTTACTGCAAGGACGATCAATGAATTCAAGGAGTGGTATGATAAACTTTGTGTTTCCTAAAACAACTCTCACAATGCATCTTTTGACTCCATGGAGGCTTGAATAATAATAATACTTTGACTATGCCATCTTCAAAATTCTAAACAATAGATGAAAGAAGGAAGAGATATGATAGAAATATACAAATAGGTAAGGGGATATGACAGTATAGATGCAATCTGTATGATATAAATAGATTTAAATGGTAGCAGTTATTCATAACAGTGCCTCAGTGCATAAAGAACACCAGAAGAAAATAAATCATTCATTTATAACAATCATCTTCAAAGCACAAATTGCAATAGAGATAAAATACATGGAACTCAGACTGTAGACAGGGTTTCCAAAACTGTGTTCTGTGAAACAGTCTGGGAAGTATTCGTGAATTATCGTTAATTTTCACACATTGAAACCTTTCAACCGCTGTTTATGAACGGTCATAAAAATTGCCTGCAAGCCGATTACAACAATGGGTGGCGTATCCTCTGTTCTCAAAATTGAAAGAAATAACATCTGTGTTGCAAATGTTAGTGACCAATCAGCAAGGAAGTATAAAGAAAATTTTCCACTAAAACTGAAGATCAAGGTAGTATGTATCCGGTTCTCAAATCTGGTAATACTGAATACTTTCTTCGTAAGTTCGTATTGTAGGGTGAAAGTTTCGAAATCGTAGTGCCGTGATTTTTTAAAAGTAATAGGCCTGCAGATTTAGATTTTAATATGAATAAGAGACAAGGGACTTTGTTTAATTTTGGTATTAAGAAATCTCTTATTGAAGGTGTTTGTGACTCAACGGACAGTGAGTTGTCCACCACCAGCCTACAAAGCGATTTCCAGGATGTACAAAAGGAGGGGAAAACTACCAGCGCACAGGAGAAAAAGTCGGCATTCACTCATAAGTAGTTATAATAATATTATAAATTGTTGCTGATCAGAATAGGATATGTCAATGAAAATCGACACAAATTAATTTCATGATGTTTATGTTTAATTGATGTTTAATTAATTGTTAATTAACAATTAATGATCAATTAATTAATAATAAAACGATCTAAATTAACAATTAATTATTAATTAATACATTACAAAATAACCAAGGTGTTCCATGAAAATTTTGGGATTTGTCAAGTGTTCCATCATAGGAAAAGTTTGGGAAACGCTGCTGCTGTAGGCTATTGAGATAGTTACTAAAGAGGAACTAATCTACGAATGTGTCTTCTTGGGGCTTCATGAATAAAAACTTTAGTCAGAGAAGTTAGACCAAATGTGGTCTTAGAATGACCATCTCCCAGATCTTTAACAAATTAAAGCCATAATGAAGTTAGAAGTGTGTTTCATAGCTCACTATCAGCAATTAAATACTTCACTAACCCCAACAAATACGGCTGCATTAATTTGCCATAGATTTGGGAAGATGGAATGCTGGTTAGGAATCCAGTGAAATATTAGGAATCTCAATAAATTAATTATTTATTTTGTTCTGGTGTTAATTATACGATGAAGTAATGTTTATGAGTATAGACACAAGCAAGATTTTACAGATGAGAAGAGAAATTGATGTCATCTTTGGAAGCTGAGTAAGGTGCAGTTAGAAGCATGTCAGGTTCAAGTTCTTTTCATGGTATGTATAAGTATGCGGAATGAGATAGCCGTGGATGTTGTACGTTGTGAGTACATCTTCAGTAAATGTTTTCAAAGAAACATGATGGTATTTAGACATTGTGTAATCTGCAAAAGTTCAATACCACCTATGAATCTTTGACTCATGTTAAAGGCTTAATGGAGTGAAAAACAGCACAGAGAAAGAAACAATTAATGTGGAAGTCAAGGCAATTCTCTTTGCTCAGGAACTAATCTCTTGGGGCTGGATGAAGAAAAACTTCATTCAGAGAAGTCAGATTAAATGTGGTCTTAGAATGCCTATCTCCCAGATCTTTAACAAATTAATGTAGCCATATTTATTTAAGTTAGAGTTGTTTCATAGCATCGGCTATGAAACATGCCACTAACCCCAAGAAGTATGGTTGCATTAATTTGCCATAGATTTGGGAGGATAAAAAAGTTTTTGCTAAAGGATTCAGCATTTCATTTTCATTTAGAATTTAAATTACTGTATATGTTAGCATATAAGACCTACATTTTAGGCTATTTTTAGGTTTTAAACTTATGTCGGTTGTATAAGATGACCCCCCAGTTTCTTCTTTCTTGTATTAATGCAATGTTAGGCATTATTGTCATATCCATTATTTTTATATCTATGCATATCCATTATTATTATTTTTTTTTTTGCATAGCATATATTTAGTATTTACGCGAATTAATCTAATTAAAAGTGATTAGCCCCATTTTAATTAATTATTAATTTTACATTTTTTTAAATTTTAGAATTATTAAGATTGTTATCATTTAAAATCACGGAACCAGCTTCAAAACGAAGAAAGTATTAAGTTCGATTTAAAATAAGGGTAATTGAAATGGCAAAGCAAACTAATAACTGCGCTGCTGCAAGAAAGTTTGACATAACCGAGAAGATGATAAGAGAATGGAGAAAGAAAGAAGATATTTTTAAAAAATTGCCAAAGAAAAAAAAAAGTGCAATGAGAACGGGAATCACCCGATGGCCGCAACTGGAAAAATCACGTTGCAAAATGCGTTTTCGAACAAAGGCAGAATGGTTATCTTGTTACAAGAAATATGATTAGAGCAAATCAGCTAATGCCTTTTTTATTGGGAGTAGGCGAGGCCATTTAGCCCTATCTAACTTTTGGAGACTGAGTGGGCAGTTCAATCTCCACTGGTAACCAATCAGCGATAGATGGCCCAAGGCCATCACTAATTAAGCGGTATGCAGTGAAGAGAGATGACTCAAATGTGCCGCCATCTCGTGGTCCCTAACTCTAACACAATATATTTAATGTCTGAAAAAATAATGTGGGTTCTACGGTCGATTTTCTTGAGTTTACAGGACGAAAAACCCGAGTTTCTGGGAGGAAAAACCCGCTTGCCCGTGCCAGAGATCGACTAACTCGGGAACCGGTCGAAAAAAAGGCTTAGAAAAATTTCCTTTAGTCGCCGACTAGACTCGAAACCAAGTCTTCCTTCGTGCGGCCAAGCGCCGTGGGGTGCAAACGCCACATCCACTGAGCTACACAGGCTCCATGATTACAGTATATGCACTAAAATGGTCAAGATTGAATCCAGATGAAAGTATAGAATTTCAAGCTACTTCACGATGGATTAATCATTTTATGAACAGACAAAATCTGGTAATTCGACAAAAAACTAAAATTGCTCAAAAACTGCCAGCAGATCTTGACCACAAACTTACCAGTTTCCATAAATTTATTATTCAGTTGAGACAAGAACATAAATTTCCATTGTCAAATATTGAAAATATGGGTGAAACCCTATGAGCTTTGATATGATAAGCAATAAAACAGTGTAGTCTAAAGGTGGTAAGAGTGTGCTAGTTCGAAGTACAGGTCATGAAAAAACAAGGTTTATGGTTGTGTTGTCATGGTTGGCTGATGGAACCAAGTTAAAACCAATGATCATCTTCAAATGTAAAATTTTAAAATCATGGACAGAAAAAATTACCAATGAAGATGGCTTAAAATCCATTGGCAAAGCTAATGATCGTGTACAAATAATCAAGAAACGAAAAACATCATATCTTAGCCACATCATGAGAAACAGCAAATACCAACTTCTACAAACTATTTTGGTAGGAAGAATTGATGGCAAAGGAACTAGAGGAAGAAAAAGATAATAATGGTTTGACAACATCAAAACGTGGACAGGAAAGAGCAACGCACAACTGCTCCGATTAACGCAAGAACGCAGTTTGTTCGCCAAGATGGTCGTTGACCTTCGATAGAAGATAGCACCATAAGAAGTAGTTATTATTATTATTATTATTCCTGATACCTCCAAGGAGTCCGAAGACTCATCGCGGGAGGACATCTTCAACTGTGTCTACACCTTACCTCTACTACGAATCAACGCCATCTACCGCCCACCTCCAACACCACCACAACTAGTAATTTTTGTCTGTAAATTGCGTGTGTTCTGAAGGGCCGATTTGTATGTATGCGGGATGAAAAACCCGAGTTTCCGGGAGAAAAAACCCTGCTACCTCCGTATGAGATCGGCTAACTCACCATCGATTGAAATCGACCAGATAAAGATTCCTCCCGTCGCGACGAGAATCGAACTTAGGCCTATTCCAATCGAAGGGCGCAATGTACCGTCGTTCTTCCAATTGCGCTACGGAGGCATAAAAGTTGAGATATAAAAGTATAACTTTTATACCTCAATTACTTTTTGTTTCCATTTCTCACCATCGTCGAGATCGCCACTTTCCCAGAACGAGTGAAATTAGAGGCGATATTCCTAATAAAAAAATAATAATAATAAATGTGCTTATTTATTTATAATTATTTTATTAGTTAACTTTTTAGCCTAGTCATTACAAAGGGTCTGCTATATCACCAAAATAGTTCAGCTTTTTCTTCTCTACTATTAACATTTTAGGAGCATCATGATTTTCTTAGAAAATTTAGATTATTAAAAGGCATTAATTTATGATGTTATAATAAATTTTATCGCCAGGCATTAGTCACAGAAATTGCAATAATACGATTTTGAATGAATCATTTCCTTTACGAATTGCCTGATGTTTGTCATAAAAATAGTATTACGCACGTGATTTCTATTTTGTGACCATCGTTAACAAAACACTTCGCGAAACATTTTAATTTCGCCCTGAAATATATCAAGTTGATGTTTTAGAAAAAATTTCTGTGTGTGTGATGAGGTCATTGTTCAAAATTAATTCTCTTGAAACAGTATATATTAACGTGGTGTTGAGAGTTTCAACTAAACATTTGTGCGCGTAATTTCTGTTGGAGGAATGCGATTGTGTGAAATGGGCTTTGTTAGTGCGATGGTGGATAACTTACGTTCGTTGTTTATTGTTTTTCTGGGATGTTTGGGAATATCAATGTGCGTTGGAGGAGTATTTTTATACATAATATGGCCACAGGTTATACTAGAAATAATACGAGAGGTAAGTAATGCAATTTGAATTACATTTACGACATTGTAAAGCTATCACTTATTTTAATACGCTTGAGTTATTGATAATAATATTTGTTTTTGATTGACTGTACATGTTGCCTTTTTAATAATAAAATGGACACGTTCATGAGTAAACTGCAATGTGTTGCTACACTTCTTGTCATTAGCGTAGAATCATTGCCTATCCCAAAATGGTACTTAATATTATTGCGTTGCTTCAGGTATACTGTGTGATACTACAGTAAAAGTGCGTATAATGAAAAATTTTGTTTTGTTAGTTTTCTTTCCCCAGAATATCAAATCATGGTTAATTATGACATGCAAATTCGCATGCCTGGTATCAAACAGATACTCAATCTCTCCGTGTTTTTTTGTAACATGTTATGCAAATCATATGCACTCGATTTATATAATATGAAAATAGTTAAACTGGTGCGTTAACTGCGCGTAAAATTTAGATCCGGAAATCATTCGGGAACAAAGTGGGGAGCAAATGTATCAACAAATAACATACTTGGCCTAAAATTGACGCCGACATTTGATCACGTGCTTGCAGCGACTACTTTCCCCTCGTATTATAACATGTTCCGATTCCTTATATCCAATTGTACAGCAACGATTTCTTTCCCTTCCTCGCACATAACAAGCTTTCGTTGAGACTAACAGTACTAATTTTCAGGGGTTATGGAAGAAGAAAAATTATCGCTACCCACTTCATCCATCAGGATTCGTAGCGAGGCTTCTTGATTTCTCCCAAAACTTTCAGTATCTACCTCTATACAATTCTGCCACGTCTTGTATTCCTCAAAAGTAAAAGCAGGCGTTACCGAAATGGACGACATTCAATAGCAACATGCATAAACGCGAATTTGCATTTTAATGCTTTAGTCAAGTTTTCTACGTTTGCAAGTGTTTTTTTTTTTTTTTTTTTTTCTCCCAAGTTTCTACTTACTCATCATCACATCGTATACAATTTTTGCATTTGTTATCTCAAAATGACTTCAAATAATTAGGAGAATGATCTTAGACTACCATAGGACTGCGCTTCTTAATAGGCCTTCTTTCATGGCGATATCGTTCATTATCACATCAGTTAAAACCCAAAACCATTTCTAGCATATGTAGTAGAAAACGTTTGGACTACTTTTGCTACAAATGGCCGATCGAAAAAATTAAATTGATAGAATTGGATTCTATCAATTTAATTTTTGAAATATGTCTGAAAATAGCACAGTTGAGCCAAAAATTGAATTGTGATAATGAATCTAAACACCTAACTTTTAGGGGTGTTAGTATCCAGGTTGAGATTTTGAAATTTACTGTCGGAGACTAATGCGAGAATTGAGGCAAATGAACTACTTTTAGGCTTCAAAGATAAAAAGCCGAAAGGCTATTTTACCGGCGAATTTGTTAATTAAGAGGGAGATTTTAAATCCCGTTTTGTTTTAAAGCCGGGTACGAAACTCAGGTCGAAATTTGGAGGGCGATGGATTTCGACCCGAGTTTCGTACCCGGCTTTAAAACAAAACGGGATTTAACATCTCCCTCTTAATTACTTTTAGAATTATTTAAAAATATTAATGTGAAGATAGCAGCAGGATTGGGTGGTCTATCGGCTAGTATACCGTGAATATGCAGGAGAATTGCCAGTACTTCCTGACGAAATTGTTTAATCTAACTTTCAGCTCTGGCAAGGTTCCAAGGGAGTGGTTTCCTCTTGAGCCGGAGCCACCATCAAGGTGGTTCGAAGACGGAAGTAGCCAATCAGAGACCAGGTAGTATCTTAGGAACGGTGGTTAAAGTATTTGAAAAGTTCGTTATAGGTAGAATTCAGGAATGGTTGGATAGGAATATGATGCTCTATAGAGGGAAGCATGGTTTTGTAAAAGGTAGGTCCTGTCTTTAGCAATTTGCTGACTTTATATAATAGTGACACCGAATTGAATAAAGGAAATTACTATGCCACGTGACTGCTTGACTTTGCAGAAGCATTTGACGGAATATCTCATGGAAATCTATTATATAAGTTGTAGCAAATCAGAATAGATATGGGACTGGTGGCATGGATAAGAGGATTGCTGCCTGCCTGCAGACATTAGAGAATAGCATGTGGAGGAGCAGATTTTTGGAGAATTTGGGGATTGCTTTAAGGTAGGATAGCCGGTGTAGCTCAGTGGAAGTTGTTTGCACTCCTCCTCAGCTCTAAACCACCTGAAGAATTAAGTTCAAGTCTAGTCGCCGACTAGAGGAACTTTTTCTATGCCTCTTTTTCGACCGGTTCCGAGTTTTCTCCGGGAAACTCAAGAAAATCGACTGTAGAACTGGCACGATTTCAGATATTAAAATATTGTGTTAGGAATCGCGAGATGGCGGCACTTGTTGAGCCATCGCTTCACTACGGGCTGCTAAAATTAGTGATAGCTTTAGGCCAGCTATCTCTGATTGGCAACCAGTGGAGACTGAACTACCAACTCAGTCTCCGAAAGTTAGAGCTAAAAACGGCATCGCCTACTCCTTATACAAGAATAAAAGGCGTTAGCTCGTTTTTTTTTTATTCAGTTTGCTGTTGATGCTAAGCTGGGAAGGGCAATAGTTGGTGACGTAGACATATTTCGTTTTCAGTGCGACTTGAGTAGACTGGCAATGTGTGTGAAGGATACTTGTCAATTTAACGTTGCAAAATATAAGATTCTGCTGTGTATTACATTACCGAAATCGACGAAGCTAGGGATATGGATGTTGTGGAAGATTCAGAGTTGAAGTTCATGGCATATTGCAAAACCTGGCAGGCAGAACAGTTCAGGATCACTTGGATTATATCTAAGTGATCCTGAGCTCTTTAATAAGGCTTTGATTCTGCAGCACCTTGACCATTGTGCTCAGATTTGGTCACCTGGATTTCTTGTGGACCAGGAGGTGGTGGAGAGGATCCAGAGACAAGTGACCAAACTGGTGACGAATCTCTAGACTGTCCTGTATGAGTATAAGCTCAAGGTGGGTGTTGCAGAGGTATGAGAGGTGACATGATAGAAATTTGTCACTAATGGGATTCTACAAGAATGACACCAAGGAATTTTTTTTTTTAATATATGACGAGTAGGCAGAAAACAAGGGGTTACCAATGGAATTTGTGTAGGATTGTGTGGTTAATAAGGGTGTGCAGGCTAGTTTGTGCTTAGAGAATGATGTTTGTACTTACAGTTGAGTTCTGTGATAGTGAATGAGTTTAAATTAAGGTATGATAAATGTGCGGATATCAGTTAGTGAATCTGCTGCGATGAGTTTTCTGACTCCATGGAGATGCCTGTAATAATAAAATCAGACGTAGCCACGAGTTTCTCAATTGCTGTACTGACAGTCATGACAAATCTAAACACGAATTTGTGATATTTTGTGGAATTCATCTAATGAAAAAAAAAAAAGCTTTAAGTCAATTTTTAAGATGCAAATTTACGGATGAATTTGGATCACACTTAAATCTGCAACTATTATTATTATTACTATGTGACATCCCCAGAGAGTCCAAGACTCATCGAGGGAAAGTGTGCCAATAGCAGCGAACGATTGAACCCCATCCAACTACTAACCGTGCACAAACTTTCTTAACTTTTTGCGTGAGCCATTAGTAGCAGAGGCTCTACCAATCGACCAACCTTTGCTGTCAAAGGTTGGTCGATTGATCTTTAACATTAATTTTCTACTAGTATGCAACTATCTTGCACCGAATTGCACAGCATGCTGTTCACAGAAATCATCATGCACTAACCACGCAATTTTCTATTCATTAACAACCAAGACACAATATTTTATATTTCGGGATCTCAAAGATTTCTATACGATTTTCACATTTTTCATAGTCATTGACAAAAAAATGAAATGTATTGAAATCATCTGCATATTTTATTTCTTAAAGGTTAAGAAATAAAATATGCTATAAAATGTTATTTGTACTCCATTTCCTGATTCTAAATATCATGAGAGCCTCCGTCGGTATAGATGATGCCCTTTGGTTGGAAAGTTGAGTTTGCTTACTGATGCGAAGAATCTGTATCAGGGCTTTTCAACTGAGGGTTACATACGGAAGTGATTAGTTTTTCATTCCGCAAGGTAATAGACGTATCTACAGATATAAAATACATATCTTTGGCAGAATGTAGCAGAGGAATGGTATATCGGCTGCATTGCCCTAAACCCTTTATCAGGAGACTGAATCCTTCTCAGACGGACTAGAATTGGATGGGAAATAATATACCATGAATGGGTGTCAGCGATTATCACTAGGGCGCACAACAGCATGATGCAACGAAAAGAGAATAGTGTTGATCGTGGTAGTAGTCGACTAGTAAACACAGCAAGTTTAACACAGCCTGGTGATTGCTGTGTGCATCGATCCGCTAGTTCATACCACCTTACAAACTGACATTTTGTGTTCACGAACAGTATAATTGTCTCGTGATGTATTTTTATATTTAGATATAGCTTGTGGAGTTTTTCTGATTTTGTTTCTCTCCTCAAAGAGATGGAGATGGGAATTGCTGATCTAATCGTAAATAAAGCGGTTTTCGCGTGGACCATGATTGTGAATGTTCTTAGATGGAAACTGAAATTCATGACCAAGTGTAAGACCAGCAGCCTGTTTGTTCAAAGCCAGAAGTAGGTTGAGAAAGTTCCATGCTTGGTTTTTGGATGTGATACGTAACGTTCTGCTCCATATAGTTGCTTATTTATATTTGGACGTCACTGGACACCTTGTTGTCACTCTGCACACACGAAGTGAAGTCTGCTGGGAGAGGTGGTAGGGTCTCTATTCCTTTTTCACAAAATTAGCAAAACAATCGCAAATCTCCATGCTCATGGTGCAATTCTAATCTGCTGCCTATTGGTCGATGACCGTGTACATATCTTGTCGGCTAACCAGGCCGGTAACCACCATGGCAATATATACTGTTGGTTTACCGCTGTTGTGAATCTTAGTTTATATCATGTTAAAGTGCGTGACATCATTCCTTAAAGTGCTAGGGTTCGCCTGGGAGGGAACTAAACGTATTCTCTGCAAACGTTTTGCAAAAAAAAAAAAAAAAAAAAAAAAAAAAAATTATTCTCGTATACAGATCTTACAATCAAGGAATACACCTTTTCGAGACTAGTAGACCGGCGAAAGCGCGAATAAAATAAATGCTAGTTAAAAACAAAACCTTGTTATTTGTGTCGACTATGATAAAGTATGCATATTTATCCTTGTGAAATTTTGTATATCTATTCCCACAATCCAGTTATCCGATTTTTGTTTAAAAGAGTTCACACAGAGGAGCAACTACCACAAAATTCTGCAGTGTGGGAAAAAGCGAAATCTTAGATGACCTCAATGAAGACTGCAGAGGACGAACAGTAACTCGAGGATTCTAAAGGCTGTTCGAAAGCCTGATACGGGAGGACCCAAAAAATCGTAGCTAGGACACTGCATGGAAATTATAGTGAATTTCCAAAAAATTAACTGTATGCTATAGGAATTCAGTGCAATGCATTTTTCCCATCGGAGTCGATTGTAGAAATTTAGCGGGCATATTTCCAGAGATCCATTAGAAAGATTTTCATCGTTTGTTTTAAATGAAAATAATTAGACGCATATTTGCAGAAAGCAATTTCTAAAATATTCAATACCTAGATGAGGAAGCTCGCACAGTTCAGTTTTCCATAAGAACTGTTTTTGACGTGAATACGTCTTTAAATTCAGAACAGTACTAGGGGGTACGGGACGATAAGTTGAGTGTATCGAAATCATTCGATAAAATTTAGCTTAATAATTTTTAAAGTATTAAAGGTAACCAAACTTACTGGCTCGTCCGTCGCCCAGCATAAAAAGGGACGCGTCCTGGACTTATGCAGAGGGTCTAGGTCGAAAAATATGCTACAGTTTCCACTAACTACAATGAGTCCACCTACAGTGCACAATGATAGATGGATATTAGTAGAAATATATAACGGCAGATCTCTACGGGATGATGATAGATTGGAAGAACTGATGAAGGAATTGGTCTATATAAAATGGGACGTTGTGGGCCTTTCAAAGATGAGAAGGAAAGAAGAAACTCTCATGCGATTAAAAGATGGACATCTACTCTACCACTGTGAATGTGACAGAAACTCAACTGGTGGTGTAGGACTCCTAATAAATAAAACAATCAAGTGTAATGTCCTGTTTGTTAATAAAATAACATCAAGAATATCTGAACTAAGTCTCTTCATAAATAAAAGATACTAACTGAAAATTATACAAGTATATGCCCCAACTACGGACCAACCAGATGAAGAGATTCTATGAAACATTAGAATCCACATTAAATAATTCTAAAGAATTCTACATAATTATAATGTTTACTTTAATGCCAAGATTGGACCATCGGTAAATTTGGATTTGGACAGAGGAATGAAAGAGGAGAAAGAGTTATTGAATTCGCAGAAGAAAATAACCTCTTTATTATGAACAGCTTTTTCAAGAAGAAAATCAACCGAAAATGGACTTTGAGAAGCCCAAATGGACAAACTTACAATGAGATAGACTTCATCCTCTCCAACAGAAGATATATAATAAATAATACCGAAGTGTTTAATAGATTTAATACAGGAAGTGACCACAGACTAGTAAGGGCAAAATATGGATCAACAAAAAACGGGAATGGAATAATCTCATAAAAAAAGTCCAATTTAGTGAATCTACAAAACCTCTACCACAATAAAAGCTGTTATAGAGAATCACTCAAAAATGAACTAAAAAAAAAGTTAAACACAGCTACTACCATCGATGATGCTAATGAAATATTAATAAAATCTATCTTGAATTGTGAACTAGTAAATTTGATGAAGAAAAGATGAGATATGAAAAGAGATTTTAATGACACCAATAAAATAGAATATGCGGAAATTTGTAAAACTATACGTAAAAGGATGAAACATGAACGGAGATCATATATACTAGGAAAATTAAAGAAACAATAAAAAAACAATAGTAAAATGAAGGTCCTAAGACGAACATTATCAGTTGGAACAAAGGAAATAGCTGCTGTAAGAGGAAAAAATGGTGAAAAAATAATAAATACAAATAATCAAAAGAATTCAGGAATTTTATACTGAACTCTATGAAGACAAAGACGTGCCATCCAAGAATCATCAATGGATAACTCAAGTGAGGAAGAACATGACGCCCCTGAGATCTTACAAGGCGAAGTGGAAATGGCACTGCGAGAAATGAAGAATGGAAAGGCCCCAGGAGAAGATGGAATTATGGGAGACTTCTTAAAACTGGGAGGAAGCCCTGTCATCAAGCAGCTGACTAAACTCTTTAATAAATACCTAAAACAGAGAAAAATTCCAAAAAATTGGAACAATTCACTATTAATATTAATTTTAAAAAAAAAAAGGGCAATAAGGAAGAAATTAAAAACTACAGACCTATAAGCCTACTCCCCACCATATATAAAATTTTCGCAAAAATTATAAATAATAGAATAAAATCTAAACTAGAGGGAATGCAATTCTGTGAACAAGCTGGATTTAGAAAGAATCGCAATACTTTGGACCATATTCACACATTAAGACAGCTCATTGAAAAATCAATTGAATACAATAAACCCTTATGTCTGGCCTATACAGACTACGAAAAAGCATTTGATTCAGTTAAAACATCTGAAACACTAAAATCACTTGAAACCCAGGGAACTGAGAAACCATATATCGAAACACTAAAACATATTAACAATAATGCAACTTCCGTAATTAAATTATATAAAAACAGTGAAACGTTCCCAATACAAAAAGGTAACACCATATCTCTCAAATTATTTACAGCTCTTCTAGAGGAAGTCTTCAGAAGCCTTGACTGGGAAACAAAGGGAATAAACATAAATGGAGAAAGGCTGCATCATCTGAAATTTTCAGATGATATTGTCCTAATGGCAGATAATCTTGAAGATCTGGAAGAAAGGCTAAATCAGCTAAAAAGAGTAATTGGATTAAAAATAAATAGAGAAAAAACAAAAATAATGATGAATAAATATATTAGAACTATCAAAGATGAAAACCATGAAATAGAACAAGTTACTTCATATGTATATTTGGGCCAATTGTTATCCTTTGAGGAGTGCCAAAGAAAAGAGATTGAACCTTGGATGGATGGTTTATGGGGAAATGAGAGACATTCAGAAGTGATATCCCTATGAGTCTAAAAAGGAAAGCTTTCGACCAGTGCATACTCCCTATCCTAACATATGGAGGAGAAACATGGAATTTAACAGAAGCCCTAAACGAAAAGCTGAGAACAACACAACATCGCATGGAGAGAAGTATGCTAAAAATAACATTAAGAGATAGGAAGACAAATATCTGGGTAAGATCTCAAACAGGTGTCATGGATATTGTAAAATACATTAAACCGGCTAAGTGGAGATGGGCTGGCCATATTACCAGATGCAGTGACGGGAGATGGACTAGAAAAACAACAGAGTGGAGACCAATAGATGGAGCAAGAGAAAGGGGAAGACCGAGAAGAAGGTGGACGGATGAACTGGAACAAATTGCAGGAGTGAGATGGATGGGAGAGGCAGAAAACCGAGTGATCTGGAAAACCATGGGGGAACACCTTCGTCCAGCATTAGACAGAACCAAAAGGTTGAAGAAAAAGAAACCAAACATATCATTCGATAGCTGAGGGAATACAGATTCATCAGTGACCTTCAGATAGCGCGCCGCGGGTGGCAGTGGGGGACTCCGCCATTTTGTGTCGATCCGCCTAGCCTCGGAAACTTCCACTCAGTATAACATCGTACTCTGTCATGGTACGACGCACTTTTTTATGTCAATCAACAGCTCTCGTCGAGATCTATCGATTTAACGTATAATTCTTAAATTTCAATAGTGTTGGTGAATAAAATGTGGATTGAAGTTGAAAAATTTTAGAAATATCACAGTGTTCGCCTATACTCGTCGGAAAGCCAGCCAGAAATATGCCGAACGCATACGACGGGAAAGAGCAGCTCGTTAGCTTTCCGATAATATCCCAATATCTGGGTCGGAACGAATAAGGAAGTATCGGGAACGAAAGAAATTGGAAGCGGTGCAGCGCGCGGCTGACGGCGCCAGCAATTTGGCGGCGCACGAACCCATGGATGTAAATGACGTAAGCGACTATGCCACCGCTTCGGAACTTGGATTGAACGAAATGGATGTGGATTTTGGAAGATCGGTGACAATGAAAGAGGTCATTGGAGGTCGGCGAGCCTACTTATGCCATAACGATTCACAAATCGCAAGGAGGCACTTTAGATCGAGTGGTCTTTCGGTACAAGTCTCAACAAAATCAACTGGTGTGCGTTGCACTGAGCAGAGCCACTTCTATCGACTGGCTGTAGACTAACGAGAGAGACGATTATAAATTTTATCACTGTTACGGAAATTCAGCACCCACTGACAGGGAGATACGAGAGAATAAAGAAACACCACTTACTGACACTGGTTAAGCGAGTTGACAGTTTCTGTGGTCGACTGCTGCGATCACAGGAGGTCCAGGTATTAAACGTAGATGATGATCATGACAGCGCCGAAAACTCACGGTGGAGAGTCTTACTTGTCTTTGCGATCAACGCACAAAGTTCAGTGGAGCACGCCGAAGCTATCGAAACTGAGTCCATTATGAACAGATCAGACTACTTGGTCATCAGTGAAACCTGGATGGATGATGCCACACCTGTGAATGTATCTGGTTTCGAACTTAAGCTTGTAAGAATACAGCCATAGAAAAGCGACGCAATCGACCTCAACTTCGTCGTCATCGTCCAAACGCACAGCAAGTGGAGTCACCATATACAGGAATCTCAACAGCTTCACCGATTGTCAACGTATCGTTACCATTGATTTCAGTCGTAAGCTTGGATTCCAAGAACCATCCGTGGGTTCTTCGAAACCACGGATGGTTCCTCGGAGCTGTGTATATTCATCCAAACTCTTCATCGTCAGCAATAGAATGTTGTATCTATCGATCCCTGCTGTAATACTCTAAAACATAAAGAAAATAATTCCCTGTATCGAGCCAGACCTGCATACGGTCATCATCACCACCACCACCACCGGTGACTTCAATGTCGATATGTCACAAAACCAATTGCTGCAGGACATTTTGGAAACCGAGTTTAATCTCACGTTCAGACCACTGCGACCACGCTAGGTAACATTGTATTGATTTGACTTTCGTCAGAAACTTGAATGTATCTTGTCTACCGTTTGTATCTTACTTCTCTTATCATAGACCAGTGATGGCGAACCTATGACAATGCGTGTCTGCACTGACACACTTGAGAGTTTCAGGTGACACACCTTGGATGTTGAAAAATATTGGTATTCTGATGAAAAAACTGCGATAAATCGTGTAAGATCTCTCAGTTAAGGCGAAGGTAGGTTTGGGTTCTTTGAAAGAATTATATTTTATAGTTAGTCTATTTTCTTTTGTAACTAGATTATAAACAACGAGCGTTTTAAGTTTACGTTTTCTTTCTTAATCATTATAATTTCTGCATAGTCATATGATATTATAAAAAACTTATAAAAATTATTATTAATATTATACGATATAAACTTATGAATACATGCTTTATATATTATAAACTTAAAGTTTTCATTTGTCGCAGCATTAAATATTTAGTAAAAAGCATTAAATTTAGTAACAACTTACGATGATGATGTCGCAACAAAACCAACTAAATAGCTGCTATTTAGTAGCATCATAGAGAGTAAAACGTAACAAGGTCTCTACGAATGTACCGGTAATAAATCTGGCGACCCTGCTGAAAGAAGTAGTAGTGGTAGTCTTGCATGGTCTGCCACTTAAGTAATTTGAGTTGCTGGTGTATAATTCATTTCCAGTAATTGTTAGTGCTTATTAATTATTACTGCTTATATTTCCAATAATTGTTAGTGCTTATTAAATAATGATCGCTGTATATAATTGTGCTCTTTTTAATTTGTGAATCCTTTTACAATGGCATGTAGCACTAATAAAAAAACTAAAATTATCACAGAAAGGAAGTGGAAGAAATTTCCAAGATGCCTGGACTGAACAATATGGTGTTATTGATAGAGGCGATAAAGTTCTCTGTAAATTGTGTAACGATCTATCTGTGAGTAGAATTTTGAATGTAAGAAGACGTTTTTGAAACTAAGCACAAATGGCTCGTAGAAAAAAACTTTTGAAGAAGCAATACATATCGCAACATCTAAAACTGGCAGAATCACAATCTTGTCATCCCTCAAAACAGGCAAACTGGCCAAGTAAAGTGAACACTGCTACCCCACCAACCATTTTAATTAAATTTGTTTCAGGACCTTCAAATTTAGTAGCCGCAAGTTACAGTATTTCACATACTATTATTGAACATGGGAAACCACTTAGTATTGGTGATTATATTAAAGAAGCTTTCGTAAAGTGTGCACCATTTTTATTTGAGAACATTCATAATAAGGAAGCTATTGTAAAGCGCACGAAAGAGTTGCCATTAAGTAGGAATACTATTAAAGACAGAGTTATATCAATGAATACAACAAGACTTGAACTCATGCCATTGTTTTTCCATTTGTCTCGACGAAACTACAGATATTACGTCATCAGCTCGATTGGCTATTATTGCAAGGTATGTTCATGGTGATTCTATGCACGAGGAATTGATAAAGTTAGAAAATTTACCTCAAAACACGACAGGTAAAGACATGCGACTGTGTTGTTAAAGTGTTCCGTGAGAAACAGATTTATCGAAAATATTTTAGATTACAACTGATGGTGCGCCTAATATGGTTGGCCGTAATGTCGGTTTTATCAAAGAATTTACAGAATATGTTGGTCATCCCCTGGTTTGTTTCCATTGATTATACATCAAGAGACACTGTGCGCGAAATCAGGCTTAAAGGATTTGGATGATGTGATGAGAATTGTGACAAGGGTAACTAATTTTATTGCTGCCAGGGCTTTAAACAAACGAGAATTTAATTCACTTTTAAGCGAAGTTGAATCAGTGTACAGTGGTCTATTAATATTAATGTACAATAATATTCGATGGTTCAGTCGTGGTCAAGTAGGTGAACGGTTTGTTGGATGTTTAAATGAAATTAAATTATATTTAAATACGAAGGGCATGGAGCACGAATTTTCTCAGTTGAACGATTCTGCTTGGCTCAATAATCTCATGTTTTTCACAGATTTTTCATTGCACCTGAATGAACTTAATATACAATTGCAAGGTTCGGAAAATCTGTCGATGTTATGTTTGGCACGATCAAGAGCTTTGAGAATAAACTCACAATATTTCAACGTGATTTAGAAAGTAACAATTTTAAGTATTTCCCAAAAGTGTAAAATTGTTTTAACGAAACCAGCCCCAGAAATCGTGAACAACATATCAACCAATTTATCGAAGTTCTAAAGTCAGTAACTGAGCAATTTTCTTCTTCAGCTACACCCGATTTTTTTTATTTTAATTTAATTTTTTTTTTTTTTTTAGATCTTAACTAATCAGTTTGCAAATTCCCTTTTTCATTCATTTTGGTTTAAAAGTGAGGAAAAATGCACCATTATTTAGAACTTTCGTTTGTGTGTGTAATAGTTATGCCCAAGTGATGCCAGTGATAAATGATACTGCAAAAGATGTCCGCTTTTTTTTTTTTTTTTAATATACTTATTGCACCATTGGTACTAATTGATCGCCGAATTTTGTATAGTAACCCAGTTTATATATTTGTATCTAAAAAATAAAAATGTATACTCCTGTATTGAAACCTAAAATGCCTCAAACTAAAGATATAAAACCATTATACCTACGGCAACACGCAGCCGAGACATAGAGATTCAATCAGAAATTCAGAAAATCATCTTTTGAAGTGAAATGCTTAAGAAAAATAGCTCACTGCTCAGAACAAATTGGACAAAAGTCAAAGACGAATTAAACCATAGAGAAGATATCACAGATATAAACAACGTTTCTTAAACAATAATTAAGATGATTTTGGATATCTCCGGATAATTCCCCCCCCTCCCTTCAGATGACCTAACATAGCCTTAAAACGGAATCATTGGAAGATGATCAAGAGGAAGAACAAGAACTTGGCTAGAGATATAAAGCGATGACTCGTACATAGGGGGACTCAGTTCGCCCTGTGACGGATGAGATTTTTCTTGACATTTGTTATAAAACAAGTTTTTTAAGTAGGTTATAGTTATCAAAATCGTAAAAAAAAAAAAAAAAAAAAAGGAAAATATTAATTTGTCAGAATACTATGGAAGAACGAAGAGAAATCAATAAATTGAGACTTCATGAAGTGGAAGAAAGAGTAAAAGCTGTAGAAGCATACATCAAAAAAACATTCTTTTCACGAGAACAGTCTGCTATGACAACGTTGTTTCAACCTCTTTCAGCCATTTTGTTTCTTAAATCAACAAGAAAATGCCAAGTTTAAAAGTGTTTATGGCTAGAGCTGTCGTTTTTAACATAATCTATATAAATTTATCCCCTCCCTCCGTAAAATTTGAAAATTCGTAGGAATAAACTCCTGTAAAGGTAAATAGGGCGAGACGTGAGAGAAGTTTTTAATTGAAAAAAAAAAAAAATTAATATATTGTCCGAATTAGAAAAATGAATTGACAGAACTTTTAAGTATCAAACTATTTCAAGACATTCAAAATCAGCAAAAACACTTTCCTAAGCCGCGTTTTTTTTTTTTTTTTTTTTTTTTTTTTTTTTTTTTTTTCCACTCTCCATGAGTGATTTCACAAATAAAAGGCTTCCTTCCCATCAGCAGGGCTCTACAAATACACTCGTCCATGGCGAGTAGATTTTGCTAGGTGGCTAGTAACTGTAAACTGCACAAAATTTCTTTAATTTAAAAAAAAAAAAAATGTGTGATATAAAGGGCCATTCTCGTAACAAAAATTAAAAATGTAACAAACTATATTTTCCAAAAAATCAATTGTTTTCTGTTATTGTTTGACTTCTCCTTGATATGGTTTTAACACACGAAAATGTTCTCCAAACAATGAATTCTACACAACTAATTATGGAACTCCTATTGACTTATTTGGACATAATCATTAAAAAAAAAAAAAAAAGAGGGTCTTGTCGTATACATTTCTCTGACAAGTAAGATTTTGCATAATTGCCGAGCCCAGTCTATCAGTGAAACTATCTTAACTACTCTCTCTCTCTCTCTCTCTTCCTAGAAACAGGAAGAGAGAGAGAGAGAGAAGCTCATCTTTCTCCATTCCGATTTTTGAACCTTTTCCATGATCTCTGTCCGTGATTAACTTTCCCATATCAGGCTATCTTTAAAAACAACTAAATACTGTGCATAGTAATTATTAAAGAGCCATACAGCCTCATATTATTTAATTTCATTTTTCGTTTATTATTACTGAAATAAGAGCCAACAGGCTTCACTTCGGCGAAGTAAAATTATTCAAAATTAAGTGGATATTGAATACCACATTATTTCTTAGCCGAATAAGAAACTCAGATAGGAGATCTAATCTAAGAGTTTCATGCCGAATATAGAAAATTATATAAAGATCGGCGAGTCCAAGTGTAAGCCAACACCTGGTAGTGCAATGCTGGGAGACACGTAGTAAAGGTGGAGTAAGCTCCGATCACTGTTCTTAGTATTTTCCCATAATGTAAAACACAGCTCTTAGGAGATGTCTTATTGTTCTACATTATGAAAGGTCACTACCCAGACCGGTTTCGACCTTTGTTGAGGTCTCATCAGCGAGTAGGTAGACCTAGATGTAATACTAAGGTTTCAATGGTCAGAACTTATATCTTTACTGTACGAGTTGCCAAAAAAAATACGAGTTGCCGAGTTGGCTCTTATTTTAGTAATTGTATTCGTGCACCTTTTTTGGCAACTCGTATATTAAAGATATAAGTTCTGACCATTGAAACCGTAGTATTACATCTAGGTCTACCTACTGACTGATGAGACCTCAGAAAAGGTCGAAACTGGTCTGGGTATGACCTTCTCTCATAATGTAGACCAATAAGACATCTCCTAGGAGCTGTGTTTTACATTATGGGAAAATACTAAGAACAGTGATCGGAGCTTATTCCACCTTTATTACGAGTCGCCCAGCATTGCATTACCAGGTGCTGGCTTACGCTTGGACTCGCCGATCTTTATATAGTTTTCTATATTCGGCATGAAACTGTTAGATTGATCTCCTATCTTTGAGTTTCTTATTCGGCAAAGAAATAATGTGGTATTCAATATCCACTTAATTTTGAATAATTTATTTTACGTTTTATTTAAATACGTTGCTTTTGTAACTGAAATAACTACACATATAAATACACAAATCGATTTCAGCATAAGCTTCCTAAGAATGTAACGCTATTTAAAGATAACCCTTTAGTTTAGTGCGAAGTAGAAAATAGAAATCTATAGTGCTTTCGTAACAGTTGAAAGAACGACAGGACACTGTGTCCTTCAATTGGAAAAGACCTGAGTTGATTCTCGTCACGATGAAAGAAATCTTTATACGGATTTTGAAATATGAGTTAGAGCATAATGAGGCAGGTCTTTCTCCTATATACTCCACATGCAAATACCAGGGAACACATTTTAAACAAATACCATTATAAGTAATCGATGGTGATTATGTCGAGTACAGCCGACGGTTGCAGTGGCGTGGTGTGATTTTGCATGGCGAGTCCTTGGGACTACCGTGCAAAATCTAAGGACGAAAACTATTGCTGAAGATTACAACCACAAATTCAGATGAATCGGCTTCTGGCAATTTATGTAACTGACATTTCGAGTAGAAAGTGGGTATACGTGTAAATTTTCGAATCGCACTTAAAGGGGTCACGTGGTAGCTTCAACAGGATAAACGGCAAAAGGCTGCTCTAAGCGAATTGCGTTTGAATGAAGCTCTTTTCGTGAAGAAATAAAGTTGCAAAACTTGGGTGACTTGTAATGTCTCAAAGACATCAACTAGATATTTTCACGCTGGTAATAATTATTCAAAAGCTTGAACAAGGCCACAGAATTACTGATATTGCCAGAGAATTTGGAATCTCACATAACGTTCTATTCAGGCTCTGGACATTCTCTCTATAGTGCTTTCGTAACACAGTAACAACAAAACGTAATCGACACACCACAGCAGGTCAGCTTGCAATTCGGCTCCATTCAAGCAGAGATATGTGGATATCTCAAACTGTGGCAAGACGTCTGCAACAGGCCTATACACGCCCGAAGGCCTGCAATCTAAGCCCCCTTTATCCACAGCTCATCGCAGAGTACATTTTCATGCTGTTATGTTATATCCATAAAAATTGACAAGACACCAATCGGCTGATGTTCCCTTTACAGTTGAGAATCGGTTTAGTCCTTCCTCAGATTCTAGACGACACTTGCTCTGGCGTGAAAGTGGTACTACTTACCATCGCGAGAATGTTTTCGAAAGAGATAGATACGGTGGTGCTGGGGTCATGGTGTGGGGAGGCATTATGCTACATGGACGCACCGAGCTACAAGTGCTGGAAAAAGGGATTGACTGGTGAACGATATTGCAACCGAAGTTCTTCAGCGTCATATTCGATTATTCCCTGGTGCTTTAGGCGAAGAGTTCATTTTCATGGATGACAGTGTCAGTCCATGAAACACACTCCAGATCATACACAAACATGATTCCAAGGATATTAATCGAATCGAGCGGCCAGCATGCTCAGAAGATCTCAACCCCATAAAATATGTTCGGGACACAATAGGGAGACGCATTGCTGCTCAAAATTCCCTGCCAGAAAACAAGGCCTTATCCTTGCTCTGAAGGAGGAGTGGGCCAGTTTGCCTTAAGAAATCTTAAATCACTTGGTGCTAAGCATGATACGACGTTGAGAGCTGCAATTGCAGTTCGGGTTTGACATATCCCTTACTGAAATGTCTGTCCACACAGTTTTCTGTAAGCACTGTAGATTACCTCCTTAACTACGTTCTTAAGAAATTTGTAATTTTTCCAAAAACATACTGCAGTTTAATTAGTACGAAATTTATAACGCATTTTTGTGTAATATAATTTATTAATACGCTCGAAAAAAATTTATATCTACTGGCTGTAGTCATGAAAATGTCATGTACAGGTAAAAAGTAGATGAACTACAGGTAAGATGTAGTTCATCCTTAGCTTTTGGACACCAGCGTATAAATTGAACCGTTTCCAAAAATAAGGTAAGCGCGAGGTTTTTAGTCTACGATAGTAGACCGCTGAATCCATTTTTATTAGCTGCATTTTATCTGTCGAGTGAATCATTGATGAAATATTATATTAAAATGGAGAATATTATTATTTGACAACTCCAGGGAGTTCAAGACATCATCGAAGGAGGGCACCTGCTCTACACCTCTGTCTCCACCACTCAACCTCATCATCTATATAAACGACATCTACTGTCCACCACTAGTATTTTCACAGACATCCATTCCCTCGGCCTGATTCGAACCCGCAGCCTTTTGGCTGAAGAGCGGATACGCTAACCACTCAGCCAACTAGGCCAGCATATTATGGTCATGCTTATTTTATAGCCTAATATAAAAGAAACTTTATAGTTTCGAAATACACCAGAGCACTTACGAGAATATAATTTGCATCATCGGAGTTGCTTTGGTATGCCTACTTGCATCAAGAGCCCATATATTCGCATTTTATTAGTGCTTAAATTAGGTTTCACTGGCTTAACACTTGTTTAGAGCTGTTAGTTTTTATCAGAGACCATGCAGAAACCTAAGGAGAGCAAAACCGCTCTGATCAATACCTTTTCATCCACATTATTGACTGTCTACCGCTTTCTCTTTTTCCAGGAACTTTACCTTTTTTATTACTGTTTTGAGAAGTCCTCTTTCCATCCTTCAAATGTGTCCAAAGTATTTCAACTTTCTTCTGTCAATATCCTTAAGGAGGGAGCCTTAAACTTCTACTTATTCTTACTAGCAGCCATCCGTTTGTCCACCTTTCGGTGTATATGGCAGGTGGACAAAGCCTTTTGTATTACCACATCTTAAAAGCAGCTATCCTTTTTAGACAAGTTTCTGACTGGTGTTTTAGCCATTCCTAATATTCTTCTGACGTTCTTTGAACAGCAGTTCTTCACATTTAACAATGGATCCCAGGTACTCGAACTTGATGACTTCCTTAATTCTTTCTCCATTAAAGTGCATTTGTTTCTCAGGAACTTCCCTGTCTGTATTTCCTTTCAGAAACAGAACCTTTTTGTCTTGTTAATATTGAGCTGAAGTCCTCTGTTCTTATTGATGTCATTACCGTTTGTCAACGATTTGTCTTAGTTTTATACTCTATCATCAGCATACTTTAGATTACTGAATCGCCTATCCTAATTCCTGTCTTAAACTCATCCAATGCTATACGCATGATATCCTCAGCATAGATACTAAGCAGGTGAGAAGTAGGCATCCTTGCTTAACTCCATTTCCAACCCGAAGCCAATCAATTAATCCAACAGCCGTTCTTATTGTGGCTTCTTCTTGCTCCCTGTACAAGTTAGCTATCAACCTGAATGTGTATTGATGAAACTCATTATTTTCATCACTTCCCACAGTTTGACTGCTAAACACAATTTCTAAACATCTATTTCATAGACACTCAAAAGCTTTTGAGTAGTCTATGAAATACATTATCATAGGAAGTGTAAATTTATACTTTTCTATGAGCTGTCTAAGACAAAGGATCTGATCTCTGGTTTACTTTTCCTAAAGTTTACTTGTTCAATAATTTAACAGTTATGAGAACCTTATATTCCTAATAAGGGAATCTGTAGGTGCATAATCAATTATGCACCTACAGATTCCCTCAAGTATAGAGCCCAGTGACTTTAGTTTGGCATATACTCGTATATTAAAATAGAGGATATTAATTGAAGAAGTTAAATTTCGAAACATTTAAGTTCTATATTTTTGTATGAAATATGGATGGATCCATAATATTCTCCATTTCAATATCTTGCTTACGCCAGTTATGCATCTATCGAAAGTTCACTTATGAAGAATATAACTTTCTGAAATAGGATTTCTACGGTATTGCTCATGCTCTCGAAGGGGCTTTGCCTGCCGACGCGCTGAGCGGAGGCAGTATTTGCTTGTCTGTGCCGAGCTGATGTTGGGCACAGTTTTCGGGTGAAGCCTAGAGATTTATAGGAGATCAAATTTGCAGCTACTTGAAACAGTAACCCCTTTTGTGGTACTAACAAAGGGTATTATGTTGTGAAGAGATTGCAGCTTGAATGAATACAAGTTTAACACGTCATGGAGAATGGGGAATACGGACGCTTGCGCTAGGCCCATTCTTGCAGCTTCCCATACACTGCTTTCATCGCTCGTTAATTCTGCCGCTAGGGCATTCATTTGTGATACCACGGCGCTGTACGAGTTTCGGATAAACACCTGTCTGCCGGTGCGAGAGCGATCTGACAAATGTTCCATTTCCTCAAAACGTCGTATTAGAGAATGTAGTCCTGCAGGAGTGATTGGACCTCGACCTTTTTTCATTCTTTTCTGTGTTCGAAACTTGAGTAAAGCTTCCGCTGTCGATTCTCCGCTTACGTAAAAGTGGTGGTAGGCGGTGTTAGTGTAGTTGTTGTGGTTAGTTGTAGAGTTGGTGCCCTCGATGAGTCTTTGGACTCCCTGGAGGTGTAACGTAATAACAACTTCACTAACAATGAATTATCCACCAATGTCAGCACAGCAACAAACCATTCTTTTCATGAAAACATTTCTGTTCGCACCAACAACAGCTGCCAGAGGTACACCCTGCGTTTTATAGGACTCTCATTTGCATGCATCTCACAAATGAGGCATGTGATACAGCACCCTCTATCGGTGAAAAATTTGAAGTAAATTGTTTTTCCGTGCCAAAAAAAAAGGGGAGAGGGATCCTCCTCCTTGCTTTTCCCTTTCGTGCAAATCCCATTCTAAAATTCCAGTTTTACCGATTTTTATGAATTATTGAAATATTTACAAATTTATGAGACATCCTGTACTCTATGGCCATGAAAATGAGCACTTGAGAAGAAGAGATCCACTTTTTTTCCCCTCATATGGATATCGATTGGTCACCTTTAAACTTCCCCTACACGAAAGGCGCCAGTTCCAACGTATTATATATATATATATATATATATATATATAAAATCACGGGCACACAGCTCTCACAGATTTTCTTCGTCATCTAAACATCCAACATCCTAATATAAAATTTACTGCTGATATAGAAAATAATAACTCTTTACCTTTTTTGGATGTTATGCTTACACGATGCTCTGAAAGATTAAAAATCTCTATGTACAGAAAACCTACGCATACCAATAGATATCCGCATAATCTCTCATCATTTTCCACCACAAAAACTTGGAATTATATCTACCTTAGGACACAGAGCACGTTCTCTCTTAGATGAACTACAAAAAGAAATGAATCACCTCACTCTTATTTTTAAACAAAATGGATACTCTGAAAAAACAATTAAGAAACTTCTTCTGAACCCTCCTAAGCAGTGCACAACAGAGACTATTAATTTTAAAGGTAGCATCTCCATTCCATACATTAGCACAGTCTCTAAGAAAATAGCTAAAGTCCTTAAAAAATATAATATCAGGACCTTCTTCACCACACTTCCAAAAATCCGCTCTCTAATCAGCCATCCAAAACCTACTCATCACAACCTTAAGTACCCTGGAGTATATAAATTGTGGTGTGATTGCAATATTCCATACTTTGGTCAAACTAACAAATCTATTGCACAACGCATAGAAGAGCATAAGAGAGACATCTCATACAAAAGATCTCATGCAACTGCGTTATCCAGTCATGTTCTTTTTTCAAATAATCCTAATGATGACCAACAAAGCCACTCTGTATGCTGGAATAGATCAGAAAATATTTTTCGCTGTGAAGATGAGTTTGAAAGGAAAATCGTAGAATCAAGGGAAATCCTACTGAACCCGATCCACTTAAATAATAATTTAAGTTATAACATCCCAGATAGCCATGCTGCAGTTATTCAATATTGGCGTTCACGTGAACTTGCACGCACAATTGCAACAAACAATGGCACGCCAGTTGGAACAACTTGAAAAATACAACGTTTTTATGTATCGATTATGTGAGGCAATTTGTACTTGTAATTTCCAGTTTGTTTAAATAATTCACTGTTTATTAGTATTCCTTTCCTTTATAAATACCTGAAGAAGGCTGCTATATGCCGAAACTAGTAGTATTTATCATTAAAATCTTTATATGTTATCTCGGTCTTGGAGTCATTAAATCTATTTTTTGAAATATATACACACACACACACACACTAAATACTCGCGAACTGACAGCATAGAATGAGAATACGCATTATCGTTGTGAAAAATCCAGGCATTCGCAATCTATAGATGCAACCGTTAAAGGATTTCTTTGTAGAAAATTTGAATGACAGTCGCTCCAGGAGGTACGAATTCCATGGCTATCGAAAAAGATGAAAATCATGGTTTTTGTTTTAGACTTGTGTCATTCAAACACTTGAGCATGTGATATACAATCATACCGTACGCCCACATAATTTTATCTAACATTTTCGTAGCATTGTCTTTCAGTTGAACACAATTGAAGCGCACAGCGCTCTTCAAGATTTCGCTTCTCCATTTTCGCGACGAACACATCAGACATACTTATTAAAGACAATAACTCTACATTTACTGACGGAAAGAGCTTGAATCACTGGGACATACTACATCATCGTTGGTTCGACAGTACTATCAATTGTCGTGATACAAAAAAAAAAAAAAAAAAAACATTAGTTTTCTGCTAGATCTCGTATGAAGGTTTTTCGCACCCATATCTTTGCATCCGAAGGATATCATCGATACCAACTGAACTACTGAAGCGTTCTGAAATGTAATAAGAAGAATATGTATATGTAAATAAAGGAAGAAAGTGCTGTATTCGAATGGAAATCGAATTTTTGTTTCTCAAAAACCTGCAATGCTGCTACTTGACGCTGAAACCAGCGAATTTGAAGGCCTAAATTGAATGCAAAATCGCAATTGCTAACACTATAAATGATATGCCAGTGAAAAGACACCCTCAGAGAAGGACCATGTGACCTGTTTCAAAATAACAGTATGCAGATTGAGGAGTAAAAATATTTCAAAACGACGTTTCCTACTGCTTTTTTTTTTTTTTTAATCTGTAAAAAAATCCAGTGGTAGAAAAACAAAACATTAGCGGAACTCGAATCTCAAGAAATTATTATTATTATTATTTTGACGGTGTCTCCATGGAGTCAAAAGACTCATCGCGGGAGACCCGACATTGACACACTAACCATTATTTACACAATACCTGTCATACCTCTCCTTAAATTCATTCACAGTTGAAGCATTCACAACCAGTTCTGGCAAAGCATTCCACCCATTCACAACCTTCCAAGTAAAAAATCTAGTCCTAACACCCTGGTTAACCACACTCTTACACAATCTCCAGGGATGACCCCTCGTTCTCTCACATCCTGCATTGGTCTTAAGAATATCATCAGTATCAATCCTGTAAAATCCCTTTAACAATTTAAATACCTCTATCATATCTCCTCTCCTACGTCTATCAGCTAGTTTTTGGAGCCCACAGATCATCAATCTATCCTCATAGGGAACATCCCACAGACCTGCAACAATCTTTGTAACCCTCCTCTGAATCCTTTCTACCACTTCCGCATCACCAAGAAATCCTGGCGACCAGATCTGTGCACAATAGTCCAAATGCGGCCTTATTAATACCTTATAGAGTGGAATAATAACTTCCCTATCCCTGCTTGTTAGTGTGTTCCTCAACAACCATGTAATTTGATGTGATGTTTTGGCAATCTTAGCAATATGCCCTTTAAACTTAAGTTCTCTGTCCACAATAACTCCCAAGTCTCTTATCTCATCAACTTCCTGCAGTTCAGTTCCGTTAATATAGTAAACAGCATGCGATTTCATCCTCCCGAAGTGCATCACCTTACACTTAGCCACGTTGAACTGACAGCCATTTACCTCAGTCCATAGCGTCAGCCTATTTAAGTCATCCTGTAAAATATCCACATCATTTGAATTGATTATCGCTCTTCCCAATTTTGCATCATCAGCAAACAAGTGGATATTTCCATTCAAGGTATTTCCAATGTCATTGAAAAACTAGAATATTGTATCTAAATCATGCCACTGGCATTTATTATTATTTAAAAAAATCCCCTTGTTTTTATTTTTGAAAATTATCGGCAACTTAATCGATAAGCAAGTTAATTATACTAGCTCCAATTTATTACCATTTTTCGTCTGTAAAATAAGGATTGTACAAATCCACTTGTGGAAAAACAAAAAACATTAACTGAACTCAAATCTTGGGAAAGGTAGATTATCTGAAGAAAAGCCTGTAAATAATAATAATAAATCATGCCACTGTTATTATTTAAAATTTTTTTTCCTTGTTTTTATTTTCGAAAATTATCAACTAGATAAGTTAATTATATTAGCTACAAATTGCCAAAGTAATTTCATTTGAAATTATTTACGCAGCGACCCCTAATGATGTTCACGGTCAATACTTGAGAGCCAATTACAGAAGTGTCATAAAGCGAAATAACTGTTGTTATACTGAGTGCGATAGCGATCAAAATAAATAAATCATATTTGTTTTCTATGTGTATTTTATGGATATATCATAGTGGGATGAAGATTATAGAGAATGATGCTATATTGCATGTTGATTTGTTGGAATTTCGATTTTTCAGATTAGAAAAGCATCACTTTAACATTTTGAAAGAATTTGATTTGTAAATAGAGCAGTTCGGATTTTATTTTAATTGTGCTGCGTTACTGGTATGGAGAAGTGGACCTATGATCGTCTTTAAAAAGACTTGAATAAAGTCGGAGGCACTGACTTGATGCTACAAAGGAAATGGATAGTTTGAGAAGTTTTGAACAAAAATAATTTAACGGAATTACACAAGCCTCAATGATTAAATTGAATTGTGACCTTTCGAGAAGCTTGAAAGTTTTTAATTTTGTTGTGCCTATGCAATTGTGTTTTTGATTCCATGCTGCTAAGATGGCAGAAGAAAAACCACTGTAGGTTTAATTCTAATCTACACGTGTAGAGGAAACCCCCCCCCCCCCATTTCCCGAGTTGGTCGATTATAATTGACCAAATCAGGAAATCGAATCACACCGAATTATGAGTTAATTTTTTTTTTTTTGATATTTCCATTATCCGTTTGAATAATTTCTAGATAATGTTTTCATTAATAGTTTCAGCGGTTGAGAATCTCTCGAGCTTCAAATAAGATTTCTCTTTGATAAAGAGTGGTCATTGATTCAAAAATGAATGATATTCTTATTTGAATTTTGTGATCTTATAATTCATTATAAGAACTAACCCTTAGTGAAGCAGCTAAAATGGTTAATAGTTTGGTTTTGTGTACAAGATAATCTCTACTTTCATTAATTCTTCCATTGCATATTATTTTCCTTTCTCCACTCGTAAAACATTCCTGCTTATCTGCAAAAATCATTTAGTTACATCGCCATTTCTGTGGTAATTTCATTTTCTGAAGACTCAAGAGCTCCGAGCTGTGATGGTGCTTGCTAAATGATTTGGTCTTATAGTATTATTTTAACGAGAGAATGACTGTTAAAATGGTTGAAACGATAGTAGAAAGCGTAACAGCCACTCATGTAACTGTGTGTGTCGGGGGGGGGGGATCATTTGTAGGCATTTAAGGTTTTAACGTAAATTTCACTTGAAAGTTGTATCGACTTCATTTTCAGAATAAGATGTCCTGTGTGTACTTTATTTTCAATTCGTACTATGCCGAGCCGTTTAAAATATATTTATCATGTTACACAAATAATGAACTAAGAACAGATGCTATGCTACATGGTCTTTCCTAGGAGAAGTAAAAGAGAACTATAAAAGAATGAATAATATAAAACTTCAAACGCTTTATATCGTTAATTATGTTAACGCTTCAGAATACCTCATTACGAGGTAATCTGAAGCGATGGCACTACAATTTAATATATTTATAGTCTATGAATTGTAATACTGTTGGATAAAAACAGAGTCTTTCTGAAATCAAGCTTGGTGCCTTCTTATGACAAGTTGTGATATAGCTTTCTATAAAAGCTATATTATTACGTGACGCCTCCAAGGAGTCAAAATACTTTTTTTTTCCGGAGGGCATTTCATATAATGCTACCCACCATCTACACGTTACGATTTACATCACTACACTACGCCATTTATAGCCCCGAAGGGGAAATCACTCTTTCCCCCTCCCCGTTAAAAAAAAAATCTAATTATGGAAACCGAGAATAATGCATGAAGCTTCAAGGGCAAAACCTGTGTGAACCTTTTGAGACATGAAGTCACTTTCACTTAAACAGAAGACGTTAATTGCAATATGAAATGTTAGAACTGTGTTACGAACTGGAAAGACACAAGAATTGTTATTAAGGAATTGAGAAAGTACGGAATGGATATGGTCACAAATAATTTTTAATCAGTTTAATTCTGTACTCGCTACGCCAACAGGAATTGTTAGCGTAGCGACGGCACCTACCGCAATATGGCTGAAAGAGCGCCCTTATTAAGCCGTGCCGTGAGGCAGGCTGCCTCTATGCTACACCCTATTGACGATACTGGAGGCACTTATTAACTTCACTATTCAGTAACTCGCAATACTACTCTGCGGGATATATTTCGTATTTTCTCGGTCAGCTAATTATAAATATCCGAACTTACCTGTTATGTCTGTTGCCCACCTGTGCATAATAGTCGATTTTATGAAGGCTAGCTGAACGATATGATTTAAAAGTTCCCTCGAAATAAAATTTTGCTCCAAGAATATTGAAGTATGACATATAGATCCGAATAGTAAGTCCATCAACCCTGTGATCTATTCCCTTTGGCAGTGGTAATAGATCTCGTTGAGTTCCTGTTCACTGACGCTTCAGTCACTTTTCATCTTGAAAGCTGTTTCCACTTGGTTTAATTTCTGAATAGTTTTTTTTTTTTTTACTGTTATAATAAACTAAATATTCAGGAAAGCTGATTCATATTCAGAGTATGACTCCATTATCATTGTCAGCCGCTTTCTGTCCACTTCTGAACAAAAGCCTCCCCTAAGTCCTCAGTTCACTCCTATGTTGAGCATTTTATGCTACTGAATTCCAACCAAATCTTTAATCTCATCCTCCCACAGTATCTTTGTAAAATGGCCTGTCAGTTGTCCTTGATCTTTTTTTTTAATGGCAGTTATAATAGTGTTACAAAGTACAACTAGTTTTTAAAAAATCGTAAATGAACTTAATTAGTATAAACACTGATCTTTCTTTTCCTGATATTCATTCAACAGCAAAATTTTTGATTTACACGATTATTGTGGATTTTTCAGCTATTACCCGAAATGAACTGTTTGAGGTGTTAAAGAGAAATGGATTAAAAATATATATATTTGCAACAAATTCTCTGTCAGTATATTATAGAAAACTCAATATACATCATTGTGCAGTAAATGTGGACTACTTTGTTAACTTTTTGGTACTGACCTTCAAAAGAAGGTCTGTGCCAAAATGGATCTTATGTTTCATCTATCAAAGAAACAATGATATTGCAAGTACTAGACGTGATCATTCACAGAATAAATTTTTAAGAACGTAGTGATAAAACAAAATAAATAAAGCGAAGTGCAATATTTGGACATCCCACATCACATTATTAGCCGTCCCTTGAAGTTTGCCGACTTCTGGCAAGATAAATGCTGCACCAATTGTCAAAAAAAAAGCAACAAAAACGACTCCAACCCGAACTGCTGAAACTTAATAAGCCTACGAAAGAACTACAGTCGGGTCCACACACTCCAAGAAAAACTAACAATAATTGTTGATCTTGCGCTACACCAATTTTATTACGACAGCGAATTAAGGTGCAGGGTATTAACATTTACTCTTCGTGTAGCTATTAAGAAACAATTCCATAAACGGAAAATGGCAAAATTTGCTGTGCACCCTGTTAATTTCTTAGAATCATCTTACATCTAGTATGTAACTCAGCAGGGCTCGACAAATTATGCAAAACCCTACTCACTATGCAAAAAATAAATAAATAAAATAAAAAAATAAATGTATTCGCCCATTTATTTTTTTAAAGATACATTCCAATAAGTCGAGGAGTTCCACAGAGTGATTAGTGAAGCTACATATTATTAAAGTTCAAAATATTTTGTATAGAAAGTTACTTTTTTTATTAAATTAAAAAAAAAAAATTGTCCTGTTTGCAGCAACTCGGCAAGTTCTACTCTCAGCGTGCGAATGACAAGCGTATTTGTCGAGCCCTCAATAGCTGGTTCACTTCCAGTTTAAAAAAAAAAATGTGGTTTCATATTCAGTCGAATTATCGACACTATTCACGGGTATAGAATCGGTATCCTTTTCTCAAAATGAGTTTGATGTAGACTCTAATTCTGAATCCTAAAGTGACTTAAATTAACCTAAACATATTGCACATATAAAAAAAGATGTTTTGCTTACAACTATTGTACAACAAAAATAAGGCTACAACATGCATATGAAGTGTGTGTGAGTGAATATTTCTGTAGGGCGGCCAAATATATTTTAAGTGAACCCTATGACAACAACGTGTGCTAAGCATATAATATAAAATAACTCTGACCACAAGAAATTAAAAACAACTGTACACACTGATTAAGTTGATTATGAAGTTTTCAACGCGTGTAGCATAAGCCTGTGCTACCAATGATGGCTTCATGCTAGTCGGCATGCACTAATTATTTCTACGTGTAACTTTAAAATAATTCAAAACTTGAAAAAAAAAAATTGCGGAACAGTGCCATTTTATTACAATACGGCGTACAGTGTTGTTCCAAATAGTTTGGCATGCGTCTTCTCACAATAATGTCTTAACCCAGACGGTGCTATGTAATGGCTATCGACTACTTTTATTCAGAGCGTAATTTTTTTTTTACTAAAATCATATTTCTGCTTTTCGGATTTTTTTCATCGGTTGCATACTGAACACTACCTCGTAAAAAGTTTAGTTTCCCCTGGACTGGAATTGGGTAAACATTTTTATCTGACACAATCACTTTATAGTGTTAATTATATAAAGATACTGATAGTTCTACTGTGACTTCACAGGCAAACATTCACCGACCGGCCTGGTTGATGGAGTGGTTAGCGTATCTTCTTCTTGACCAGTAGACTGAGAGTTCGAAACCCCCTATGGACACGGATGTTTATGAATGTCTTCAGGTTGCGAGATGAATTTCATAACCCGGTAGGAGACCGTCGCTCTGATAATGTGAGGCTGGAAAAAGTTCCATGCTTTCTGTTTAGAGCAGGATTTCTGGATTATTTTAATTTTGAAAAAATTATAAATAAATAAATCCCTGTTCTAAAGCGTTCGTTTCTGTTGGCGCGAACTTGATTTGCCTTCGGTTGAAATATTTAATATACTGTACAATAAATACTTCCTTAAAAATGTGAATTCATCCAACTTGACGTCAAGAATTGCCTTATTTTCGTTTTGAAATAGCGTAACTTTAAAAAAGGTGACATTTTGACTACCTCAGTTATTGCATCTTGACGTTGAGTTTTTTAATAGTGCAGTGTTGTGTAGTCTATCATCAGTTTCATACCTTTCAAAAGAAATCTAGTGCTGGTTAAATCTTCTGAAAAGCAACCACTTCTCTTATGAAATCCGTTCCCGACAGTCTGTAATCCCTTCACGACAGTAGGCGTGAAGTGTCATTTACAGCTTGTAAAGCGGCAATTGTTGGTAATTTGTGACGACAGGTTTTGCTGGTGACATTGGATCGATGAAGATAAGTGCAGCGAAGATTGCTCAAAACATCTTTTCTCTTATACCAAGAAATATTTGGGGGGAGGTAAGAAACAGGAAATACCATAATTTCCTTCTATTGGTGGTCACTTTTGCATAATTAAACACGTAGCCATTTATTCGGTATTTAATATTCACTATGTATTTTCACTCGTGTAGTCAAGGATATGGAAAGGAGTTGGGGAAACAGCTTCCTCAATTTTAAACATTTACTGATTGCTGTAAAGAAAGAATATTTTTAGCCACATTTCCTGATCCTATGATTTCACAACTTCTCAGTTCGTGGGATGACTTTTCACGGAACAAACTATAATATTTCATTTTTCCAACAATGCGCTATCGTATATCACTAAGGTTCCTTTTACATCGGTAATACTGATAAATTACATGTTTCTAAAAGCAAAGCATTTTATTTCTTGCAGTTTTAGTACAGGTGTAGTATCTTGAAGAAGGTACTTGAATATGTTGACTTTTACGATCCATAAAACAGCGATTATTATCTTTTGAGTATTGTTCATTTCATTTCACTTATAATCAGCTTGCTTTGCTGTCAAAAAGGGAAGACATTATTCCTTTTGTATATTCCACGATGCTTGGCATGTGATTGTATTGTTGCCATCCATATTTTACCCTGGTGCATCGTTTCTCAAACTGTGGTACATTATGTTATTTTTGGTGGTACAATTTTTACACTAAATATTTAAATAAATGTTCAGAAAAATGTATTTTAATATTGTAACGAGTAGACTGTTCCAATAATTTAGCTTGGCGAATGGAATAAAACGAACAAATAAATTTTATTGCAGTTTTATGTGAATTTTCGGATGCGAAGTCTCATTAGCGTCATAAGGGTTTTCATGTTTAATATTTATTTTGAAACAGTAATTTTGTATGTAAAAAAATTTTATAATAAACAAAGTACATAATGAAAAACAAAAGCAATAGATTGTTGCAAGTTTAAGAGTAATATATTATTTTACGTGAAAATGTATTTTATTAAGATAATTATGTAATATTCCGTTAAAAAAATAAAGGAAAGATATTATTTAACATTTATTTTTAATATCATTTATGTTTATATTCGTATGAATGTGAAGTGTCGTTTTTGATTTATGCTGACACCGCTGTTAAGACACTACCGAGATGTGATGTTCTTGCGAACCCGGGAATGTGCTGAATTTTATTTATGAATGAGATCATTAGCAAAATATACAGAATATAATAAGAGTAGCGTCACTCTATTTGACATTACATTATATTTTATTTGACATTATAATGACAATATCCTTGTTATAATGGACAAATGATTAGGAATTGGAAAATCGAAGAGGAAACGGCTGGCAGACGACACTGACACAGCTAGCACTTCTAGTTTTAATCCTGAATCTCACGAAGCATTTAGAAAACGAAATGTTACTGCTACAAGAAAGTATAATGAAAATTATTTGGAATATGGATTTTTTTGGAACGAGGATGAAAACGACCCCAGTGCGTTATTTGTTACGAACAATTTTCGAATCACTCGATGAAACCATCGCTTCTACTACGGCATTTTCAAAACAAACACGCCTATTTAAAAGGTAACCTTCTCGACTTTTTTAAAAGAAAACGAACAGAAATTAAACGTTCACTTCATTCTTTTACTACAATTAACGAACGAGCAGAGGAAGCATCATATTTGGTTAGTTTGAGAATTGCTCAAACTGCAAAACCACATACTATCGGAGAAACTTGAATATTACCTGCAGCCAAAGACATTCTGGTGTCTATTCTTGGCGCTACAGCAGCAGCTAAGTTGAATGTTGTCAGATGACACTGTTTCACGACGAATTAACGAAATGGCAGCTCAAGTACAACAAACACTAACCGAAAATATAAAGCAAAGCAAATAATATGCAATTCAGTTCGATGAAAGTACAGACGTAAACACCTTTGCACAGTTGGTGGCTTATATTCGATGTGAAAGAGAACAAGTCATAGATGAAGAATTCTTATTTTGCGAGCCTCTTCCAAATCATACCACAGCGGATGAGATTTTTAAGAAAATGAATGAGTTTATCACTGGCCATGAAATAAATTGGAAAAAATGTCTAGGAGTGTATGCTGATGGTGCACGTTCAATAACAGGTTCTCGTGGTGGTGTTTTCGTCAAAATTAAAGAAGTTGCACCAGATGCCAAGTTTACACATTGCAGCATACATCGTGTAGCACTAGCTACCAAAACAATGCCCACAGAACTAAAGACTGTTTTAGATCAATCTGTGAAGGTAGTGAATTTTATTAAATGTCGGGCCCTAAATTCACGACTGTTTACAGTTTTGTGCAATGAAATGGGCAGTAACCACAATAAGTTCCTTTTACACACAGAAGTGCGGTGGTTGTCAAGGGGAAAAGTTTAACTCGACTCTTCGAATTACGTTCAGAGGTCCAAATATTCCTGTCAGAATTCAAATTTGAACTCCGCCATTGTTTTACTGACGAACTCTGGCTATCACGTTTAGCGTATTTGACCGATATTTTTAAAAAAACTGACGAACTGAAATCTAGTTTACAAGGTTCCAATATAACTGTCTTTACTGTACATGACAAAATAAATGCAGCTGTAAAAAAAAAAAAAAAAAAAAAAAATACATAATTAAGGACGTGAAAAGGAAGAAATTGCTACATTACCAAAATTAGAAGAGTATCTCCAGGAAAATGATCTGTCACTGAATGAACAACTAATTGAAGATATAGAAAAACACTGCATAGGACTTGTTAATAATTTTCATTCCTACTTTCCTGAAAATTTAGAAAACGAAAGTTGGATAAGAGATCCGTTTTCTTTTTCGGATACTGTGCTAGATAATTTTTAAATTCAAGAAGGAGATCAACTCAGAGATATTTCATGTGACAGAAATCTCATGAATGAGTTCAAAAAAGATAACTTATGCAATTTTTGGTTAAAAAGAAGAGATAAAAAAAAATTGCTTTTTTTATTCCCGTATACGGGGAGTAGGCGAGGCCATTTAGCCCTATCTAACTTTTGGAGATTGAGTGGGCAGTTCAATCTCCACTGGTACCAATCAGAGATAGATGGCCCAAGGCTATCACTAATTAAGCGGTACTCAGTGAAGAGAGACGGCTCAAATGTGCCGCCATCTCGTGGTCCCTAACACAATATATTTAATGTCTGAAATAATGTGGGTTCTACGGTCGATTTTCTTGAGTTTACAGGACGAAAAACCCGAGTTTCCGGGAGGAAAAACCTGCTTGCCCGTGCCAGAGATCGACTAACGCGGGAACCGGTCAAAAAAGCTTAGAAAAATTTCCTCTAGTCGCCGACTAGACTCGAAACCAAGTCTTCCTTCGTGCGGTCAAGCGCCGTGGTTGGCAAACGCCACATCCACTGAGCTACACAGAAGAGATGAATATAAGTATGTTTCCGACAAAGCGATAAAATTTTTAATGCCTTTCAACACATATCTTAACGAAACTGGGTTTTCAGCCATGCTATTAATTAAAAAGAAATATAGGACACGGCTGAACTTGAACCTGACTTACGTTTGAAATTAATGAAGATAAAGCCCGACATATCGAAATTGGTTACAACGAAATAGGCGCATCCGTCGCATTAATTCTCACCAATAATAAATCTCCTTAATATTTGCTCATGTATTATTAACCACCATTTACTATATTTCATTATAATGTAAAAGTTTCATTTACGAATATAAATGAATAATATAAACTTAAAATGTTTTATTCTTCGATTATAAACACTCTATTTAGAATGTATTGATTTTTAATCGGGAAATGCTTTTATGGTGGTACATATATTTTTTTGAATCTTATTTATGTGGTACAAAATTTAAAAAGTTTGAGAACCCCTGCCCTAGTGCAAAGCAAAGTTTGTGTGTGAAATGATTTCGTGTTTTTTGTACCGAAAGCAGCGGACTTAATAATAAGCTGTCTAAGTATCCTTAGTATGAATCACATTTACTAGAAAGTGTATATTGCACAACATTAAGTAAGTCATTTCCAACCGGTTTTGACTTTGATTTCTCAGTTAACTCCTGGAGACCCAAGGAAGTAACAAAAAAAATGTATAGAAATATTTTTACTATACTACCGATTTGACGCAATTTTACTATACTACCGATTTGACGCAAATTTAGTACTTTCTACTAAATTTCAAATGAGTTTGTGTAGACTTGCGTAGAAAAAAAAAATGGACTTTTATCTGTGATATTTTGTTTATCACCTTCTCTTAAACTTTTCGCAACATGCTAACCATACGTAATCGAATGGTTAGCATAAATTAATAAAAAGTGAAAGCCGAAAAAATCATTCTTTTTTGAAATGAATATTTATCTGATATTACGGAATTATAATTCGCAGAATTATAATTTGTAATGTAATATAATTTGAAGTGTAATTTAAGTACTTGTTTCAATTGTGGTAGTACCACTCCCACAATCTTGTACACGGCTGTTTTCAAATTTCGTCTGAAATATTAAATCAGCCCAGCATGACGCTAGTCTAGTTTATAACAACTAGTCTGCGAAGAAGAAAACAATGGCTGTTGCTATAGCAACCAAAACACGGCGGTTAGCAATAAACATCCTCTTCATTCATTAAGTCAAGTTTCTCAGAATCCCGTCTGTCGTTTTTGTATCTTCTCCCGTATGACATCGCTGATAACAGCTTGCATAATAACTGGGGAAGGGTGCATGAATCTATCAGAATAGAAAATATTTCGTATATCTGTCACGTGAATACATTATGTGCACCAGGTGCATGCATCTCGCATAAAAATGAGCTTTGTAATGGATGAATAAAATTGGACGAAAGAGTATCGTCTTTCTGTAAAATACTGAGTAACGTTATAAAAGACTTAGTAGAGTAAAATAATATCATCCACAGTAAAAGCGCATTGTAAAATAACTGAGTCAGTTAAAATGTGGAGTGTGATAGTAACAAGTACTTTGTATGTTAAGGAAAATATAAGGAGGAAGTTACACGGAATATAAAAGAATATCGGTGCTTTATCGAAGCAACTGAAAAAGAAATCATGTGGTGAAAACGTTGAAGCAGTTAAATTCATTAATTACACAAATTACGTTCGCGCCTACTAACTTTTAGATTTTACTCAAGGACAAGCTGAGATCAAGTGCTTCAGAATAAGCTTTAGAAATTGTGCTGAAAATACATGACATATAAAGTCTACTGGATTGACCAATTCCATACACGTGAATTTATTTCGTATGTTCTCTGTTGAAATCAATCAGTTGTACAGTATCCTCGCAACATCTGAGAAGGGAACGGATGGTACAAATTTAAAAAAAAAAAAGTGGTTCTGGTTGCCGTCCATTTTTATATAGCGAAAATATAATTGGTTCTTTCATCTTGCAATAAGTTGCTTTGAAAATCATTTAGATATTAGCTATACTTAGCCAATTTCGTTTAAAATATTAAATCAGTCTTACATGACTTCATTTGTGAAATAAGGGATTTTATTTATGACAATGTGATTAGTATTGTCATAAATAACAATATGAGTATGTTTCCATGCACCACTCATATTATCTTTAGGTTTCCGCTACCATTTATAGGGCTTAAATTCTGTTGGTAACAGATATGGAATCTTGTTGTTACTGACAATTATTTTAAACTTTCCGAAATAATTCCTTTAGATTATAGCTATCACTGTTGATGGCGAAATGTAATAAAGTTTTTGTATTAATCATGTTATTGTACCTACGCATATCTTATTTGTCATTATTTTTTCCATGTTCGCCAATTATATAATTTCTTTGCTACCTCTTAAGACGATAACAAATTTGTTTCACTATTATTTTCACTGTTGTTTGGCCTCTATTTATTTTCTGCGCAATTAATTTTTCTTTCGCATTATGCATTTGGCTGAATTTTTATACATATAATTATTCTTAGTAGTTGACTGTTTCTTAGCTACTAATCAAAAATCTTAAACACGCAATTGGCGCTCGCTCGCATACCACACACACTGCTTGCAAAGAAGTCAACAGACCCCCCCCCCCCCATGGGCAAGGTGCATCGTGCCATGTAACGAGCACGTGTTTGTAGCTGGTATAAATTGGAAGAATATGATGCTCCCAAGTCAGTACGAATGTGTCCGGATGAAAATGGTTGCGATAATGAAGTCCTTTTTAGCAACAAACATGCATACTAAAAATATTCATGACTTATTATTCACGGTATTAACAACAACACAAACACTTTTATCCACAAGGATGTTTTATTAACGCTAATATTTCGCTGATTTTCAACTCAGCATCATCAGAGCACAACACACATGTAAACACGACAGTGAGTGAGTGAAACAATATAATTGCAAAAGACAAAAGATCTAAAGTCCTATTTTTGGCGCCCTCTAACGAAAAAAAAAAAAGGCAGCAGTTATCCAGGAGTTTTTCTTAGGATAACAGTCTCCCAAATTTTTGGCAAATTAATGCAACCATATTTGTTAAGGGTGGAAGAATTCTTCAAAGCCATTGCTGACTCAAAAAATAATCTTTCAGATCTATAACGACTTCTAAATAGCACATTCGTTTTCCTCCATCTAATTCTGTGTGAAGGAGTGTCCAAAGCGTGGTCTGCCAGTCCCGACTTGCCATAGTAATAGTAGCGAATGTATCTTTCATGTTCTTCCAGGCGGATGTTCACTGATCTTCCTGTTTGCCCATAATAGGCCAAGTCACAGTCACATGGAACTTCATACACTCCTGGGTGTGCTAAAGGGTGAAGTTTATCCTTTGGCGAGCGGATCAGAGTTGCCAGCTTGACATGAGGCTTGAAGGTGGTGCGAAGGCCATATTTCAACAATACTTTGGCTATCTTTTCCGATGTACCTCTGATATAGGGAATGGAAATGGTCATGTTGTATTCTTGTGTATTGGGGGGGGGGGGCAGAGTAATGGGCCTATGTAGTATTTTTTCTATTTTGTAGGGATTGTAGCCGTTGGCTAAAAACGTATGGCGCAGGTACTGGAGTTCAGTGATCAGAGCTGTATCGTTAGAACAAATGGCTCTGGCTCTGTGTGTAAGTGTTTTTAAAATGCCATACTGTTGGACTGGATGATGATGTGATTGTTTATGTAGGTATCTTCCTGTGTGTGTAGGCTTCCTGTAAATAGAAAAAGATAGTGATCCATCTGAAAGGCGGGTGACTAATGTGTCAAGAAATGGTAGACGGTTATTTAATTCTTTTTCTACTGTGAAGTGAATTTTGGGGTGTTGGCTGTTTAGGTAGGTGACAAAAGCGTCCAAAGTGTCTTGTCCATGGGGCCAGATGGCAAACACATCATCTACATAGCGCAACCAAACTTGTGGCTTGTATGTAGCTGTGGTAAGTACTTTGTTTTCAAAGTGTTCCATGTAAAAATTTGCTAACGGGGGGGAGAGGGGGGAAACCCATAGCAGTACCATTAATCTGTTTGTAGAATTTTCCCCCCCCCCCTCCATGTAAAGTAACCTGCATTCATGGTAAATTGAAATAATTCAAAAATATCTGGGGGAAATTTAGACTTGATTAAATCAAGAGTGTCTGTAAGTGGTACATTGGTAAATAGGGAGGTGACATCGAAACTAACCATTGTCTGAATTTTTTAGGATTAGATTTTTAACCAGTGTTTTGAAATGGATTGAATTTTTTACAAAAGTAGAGGAGTTGCCAGTAAGAGGGGCAAGCGACTTAGCTAAATGCCGGGCCAGTTTATATGTGGGACTATCTATGCTATCAACTATGGGGCGTAGGGGAACATTAGTTTTGTGGATTTTTGGTAATCCATAAATACGGGGTGTTTTAACATGAATTGGTTTTATTTTCCTGATGATTTCTTTGGGCCATGATGTCACTTTTTTCAGTAATTTTCGGACTTTTTTCTTTTGCGACATTGTAGGGTCTCGATGTATACTTTGATACGTGGAACTGTCACATATGAGATCTTGCATTTTTTTTGTTATATTCTTCTTTATTCATGATAACTGTTGCATTTCCTTTATCGGCTTTTGTAATAATAATATTTTTATTATTATATAACTTTTTTAGGGCAGTTATTTGCTTATGTGGTATATTACTTTTTGGAGGCTTAGCTTTGTTTATAATACTTGCTATGTCTAGTCGCACGTTATTGGCCATTGCTGGCGGAAGATCGTGGATACCCCGTCCTACTTTCATCATAATTTCGAGTTTAGGAATTTGTTTGGGCGCGACGGCAAAGTTATGTCCTAAACTGAGAGCGTTCTTGGCTTCTTCAGTGAGTGTTTCCGACGATAGGTTTACGACCACGTGGTCTCGTCGAAGTTGCGGTCGGGACTTCGTATGTTGGCGCTGTTGTAGTAGTTCAAATTTCTTTAGGTGCTTGCTTTTAACTTTTGTGAATTCTTTTTTTTTGCTGCAACTTCGGAGATCTGCTGTAGGACAGTCCATATTTCAGGATTTAACAAGTTTTTTAGTTCTTGTTGTAGAGCTGTGATAGAGCTGTTTAGCTTACTAAGCTCTATGCGAGTAGCGGCGATTTGTTCTCGAAGAAGCGCTAAACTCGCCCGTCGATAAATACGATGTGCCTTTGCCGATTGCAACTTTTCTTTGAATTTGAGTGTATGAAGTTCCATGTGACTGTGACTTGGCCTATTATGGGCAAACAGGAAGATCAGTGAACATCCGCCTGGAAGAACATGAAAGATACATTCGCTACTATTACTATGGCAAGTCGGGACTGGCAGACCACGCTTTGGACACTCCATCACACAGAATTAGATGGAGGAAAACGAATGTGCTATTTAGAAGTCGTTATAGATCTGAAAGATTATTTTTTGAGTCGGCAATGGCTTTGAAGAATTCTCCCAACCTTAACAAATATGGTTGCATTAATTTGCCAAAAATTTGGGAGACGGTTATCCTAAGAAACTCCTGGATAACTGCTGCCTTTTTTTTTTTCGTTAGAGGGCGCCAAAAATAGGATTTTAGATCTTTTGTCTTTTGCAATTATATTGTTTCACTCACTCACTGTCGCGTTTACATGTGTGTTGTGCTGTGATGATGCTGAGTTGAAAATCAGCGAAATATTAGCGTTAATAAAACATCCTTGTGGATAAAAGTGTTTGTGGTGTTGTTAATACCGTGAAAAATAAGTCATGAATAACCATCAATGCCTAAGCTTATCAGTTAGATACTAAAAAATAGAGGCTACCCGACGAGGAGAGACCTAGCTTGGAGGATATCATACGGTAATCTCCCAGTAAACGTCAAGTGGAGACACAAACATCACTACAGCTCCATTCTGTAATGTGTGTGCTACACTCTTATACTGTCATCTATTTTTTTACTCTTGTCCCATCGCACACAGTGTACGGACGCAATTATCTGATAGACTACATATAAGCAACAATTTATTTTTATGAAGTTTCTCCCCGCTGTTAACAACAAGCAAAGAATCCTGATACTCATAATTAATGAGTTGAAGTACCACATACGGGAAGTCCGGAAGAGACAGGAAAAAGATTCGCAGCCTCCAAGTTCTTTTCAATTGTATTGTTTAAATTCTACAACTCCCTTGGTCGATTTCTGAACATCGAAAAGGAAACCTTACGCGAGTTTAAATTCAGGAAAACATGGTGCAGCCCGCCCGTTTTATGTATCTTGAGAGACGGGTCGGTTAAATTTTATCTCTTTCTATTAAAGTGGTTTTTCTTTCTCATCAGAATGTAATTTTCAGTTCTAATTCTTAGAGAATCTTCTTTCCTCTATGGTCTTTTTTGGAGCGAGTGGACAACCCCAGACGGGCCACGCTAACTCTATGCGATCCACTTGGAAGGGGCAGATCATCCGGGTACTACTCATCCTCGAGTTTCATCTAGAACAAGGGTCTGTGAGTTTTATGTTACTGAGCACACGCTGAAAGAGGTTAACAGATAGTTTTATCTAACGAGATGAGAATTATGAGCTGAGCCCTACTTCTACTATTGCCACTTTTTTCCCTTTTCTTCCTCTCCTATGAACAGGCTCACTTGCCCTCTGTAGCTCTTTCATAGTCCGATGATGTGAACCCGCACTCTTTCAGCGAGAAGGAATGTTTTTTACTTGCTTTTTTATGGCGCAATAGGTCACAGCAGTACATATGGTATTTGGTTAGTCGGACAATCGCAAACATTCATGCCCTTGGCGGAATTCGAACCCACAGCTTCTTGGCTGGAGAGCGGATACGCTAACCACTCGGCCAACCAGGAACTGTGACGGAGTTTGAAGGAGGCGTTGTGATAGGATGCCATGTTGCAGGCCTATCTGTTCGGCAAATTGTTAAAAAAATTAGGCCATCCCAAGTCAACAATCAGTGATACCATACTGAGATGGAAGCGTAGGAAGTCAACTGCTACCCGCAGTGAACGAGGTACTGCACCCACCGAACCTGACCGTAGGGTGCTACGAAGGATAATATGTTTAAAAAAAAACTCCAATCTTCGGCCGACACGTTGAATGCAGACTTCTGGGCATCGACTGGAACACGAATCCGCACAAAAACATTCAGAACAGAGTCTCTACAACATGAATTTCCATAGTAGAACCGAAATATGCAAGCTTCACACTACCCGAATCAACCTGCAGCTCGTCTTCAGTAGGTGCAAAGAGCGTGTACAGTGAGTTGGACGAGAAGCCTATAATGCTGTATTATGGAGAGACAAATCACGCTATTGGGAGGTGGACAAATGTGGCGGATTCCCGGTTAACGCTTCTTATTAGATTGCGTAACTCTATGAAATTCGGAGGTAGCGGTGTGATGGTATGGTTCAGTTTTTCCTGGTTTGGCCTCGGACCTCTGTTTGTGGTGCCACGAACATTGAACTCAGAGTGATATCTGGACAATTCAATGCTTCCTACTTTGTGGAAGCATTGCATCGTCCAGAATGTTATATATAATGATATCGTTAATTTTCTTTGTTTCAAATTTTGTACATATTTTGGCCCAGAATCTTACTGCTGATCTATTTATTCCTAATGAATATTTTTGTATTTATCATCTGCATTTTCTTATATTAGTTATTTAGTGCAATTCAGTTCTTGAGTGTAGATTGTCATTTAGAAACAGCAGGTATTTTTACGTAATATCGCACAATTCGTAAGTACCTATGATTGGTGTTGGGTAGCTTTGAATTATGGCCGAAGTAATTAAGGCTTTGAGGCGAGTATTATGTCTATTGTGTGTTTTGTTCTTCTGGTCGGTTTGTATCGATAGCTCGGATAGTATTGATGATACTTGTACAACCAATTAATCTGTCTGGTTGGTCGGTTTTTCAGAATTTCAATATGTCATGCAGATCACTCGTAGAATATTCGAATAAATTAGATTTTTTTTTTTTTGTTTGTTTTGGATGGTTATCAAGGATAGCAAGTTAATTTGTAGTAATCTCCACCTCAACAGGTGATACTATATTGCAAGGAAATATCTACCCATGAGTAATAGAAGCAACTTTGCTACACCAAAATTTAAAATAATATGTTCTGTTTATAACGATCCTATTTAATCTTATTTTTCAAAAATAAGTAGTGTTCCAATTCAGGTTATTGTTAGTAGATAATTATTCTATTAACAATAACATATTGTGCTAACTAATTGTACTAACATATTGTGCTGAAGCTGAATATTAATTTTATCTGTATTAATGCATTTAGGGCATTACTTAGTTCTGTCAAAAATGTATGTAATCTGTTTCAGTACTATGAATATTTGACTCCGGTTTAATATTAAAGCAGTTTTTCTTAAATTTAGACTCTGACTGTGATGAAACAACTAGTTTAATTACGGTCAGCTCCAGGTCGTTTGATCTATATTTTGTACTGAGATATTCACATATCATTCGATTTCGCGAAGAGCTACATTAAGTTGTCGAATTGACTTCAGGATCCTTTTTATTTGATATCATAAAGTTTAATTTTTTTTTACGAGTTTAATGTATTGTCAAAAAGTTTTTGTTGGTTTAGAGCAGCACTATTTATCGTACATTAAGGTATCTATTTGAGTCATTTTTCCCCCTACTCGTTTAGTTCTTTGTTATTTCTTCTACTTGTATTCGTTGAGTCATTTGGTGTTATCCATATCACTTGTGATTCTTCATGGATATTTATTTTCTCGTAGCCACTGATATCCATCCCTTTCCCGTGTTTTATAATTATTTTGGATTACGGCCGAAGCCATTAAGACTGAGGTGAGTATATATTTAAGAATTGCATATTGTTCTTCTAGTCGGTCTGAATGCTTTACGGAATGAAATGGTAGCGTTTCTGGGAAGAGCAAAAAAAACTACCTTCTTCATGTGAGGACTTGCTAACTCACTTCATCGAACAGAGGTCTTTCTAGCCGAATACCTCCATTGATGTGGACAGCGCTATGGAGGTTCAGTTATGTAATCCGCTGTGTCTGATTCCTGTGTATATCTGGTGGGTATTTTGTGGGCATATACGATGTCTTCTTTTGTAACATCTAGTAGTTTTTGTTTTAAGAAAGTTTCATTTCCTACCTCTAAGCCGATTTTATAAGTTTTCATCTGCCGCGCCTACAAAATTTCATTTACTTCTTTTTTCATAATACTTTAATCTGTTTCAGCTGTTTATTTCGTTTGTTAGTTCAATATTTTATTTTATTTTATTTTTTGACACCCCATGACAAATGGTAAATCTTTTAGTACTTACCGTGGGTGAGCTCAGGTGTTTATATATTGCAATCTGAAAACCCTGTTCCAAGAAAGACCAAACATGGGAAATGCTACTTACACATGCAGATAAAATCCATCTTCCACTTTTTAGACGTTCATAAACATCAATATTATAATTGGCTTAGAATCTACAGCCAGTTTACTTAGTGAACGTTATCCACTCTGCAGGTTGTCGAATATCTGATTAGATTTTCATGGCTTTCATTCAATCTTTGACTCCTAAAAACAAGCAAAGCTGTGTTCAAGTGACGACTCCAAATATTTTTTTCAGTTCTTTTTTTTTTATATTTTTTTCTTCAAATATATTTTTCTAGAAAATGAAGCTATATCCTTCATTATCTGTTTTCAGGCTTTTTATGTATTCTAAAATCTGAATCTCGCAGTAATTTAGAGATCGTCGTCAGCTTCCTCTTCCCCTCTTTAAAACTCTCGTTAAACTGTACCTGCTAGTATTTAATCTATCGGTAGTTGTACGTAGTTTTTAAAAGACGTTACTTCTAGTACTTTTACTCGTATAATATTTCCATTTTCTTTTATACCAATGCTAACGGGATGATAACATTTGCTGCATTCCAAGGACGGCTAAAATACAAGAGTCCTGGTAATGATAACATCACTGGAGAAATGATTAAATATGGTGGGGAAAGTATGGTTACAGAAATGCACCAGCTATGTAAAATGGTATGAATGGAAAAAAGGGAAAATTCCAGATGAGTGGGTGAAATCGATATTAGTGACATACAAGAAAGGAAATAAACTAGAATGTAAAAATTATGGAATGGTTTCTTTGACAAGTCACCTTGGTAAGGTGACGATGATAATATTGACAGAAAGATTGAGAACACATTGGCAAGCAGGATTTAGGAAAAATAGAAGCACAATTCAACAGAATTGACAATGCGGTTAATAGCAGAGAAAGCAAGGAGAAAAAACAAAACATATATACCTGCTTTGTTGATTTTTAGAAAGGCATTTGATAGTATCGACCAGAAAGTGACGTTAACAGTGCTAGAAATCCTATGGAATTGACAGAAAACTAATAGCTATATTAGTTTTAAAAAAGCAACTGCATTCTTATAAAAGATTTTTATAAGAATACAGTTGCAGCAGTTAGAATAGGTGAAGATTTGGGGAAATGGTTTAAAACAAGCAGTGGTACTAGACAGGGGGAATCCAATATCACCAAGCATTTTCATCGCACATTTAGAAAGAGCAATGGATAAAATGAAGGAAAGGGCAAAAGGAATATCAGTCCATAGATGAGAATCAACAATCTGAGATTTGCAGATGACATTGTTATTATTGAAGAAGGTGAAAGAGAACTACAAAAAACATTGAAACTGTTAAATGAGAAAGGGAAAAGATTTGGACTTGTTATGAACTTAGAAAAAACAAAGACAATGGGATTTGGTGAGAAGAACATGAAACAAAAGATACAAGTGGATGGAATTGATATAGAAAATGTAGAACAATTCACATATTTGGGAAGTAAAATGACATGATTTGGACTGTAAAAAAGAAATAAAGATCAGGATTGCAAAGGGAAGAACAAATCTGAAGTCCATGGATAACATCTGGAAAAGTAAAGTGATCAGCCTGCAAACAAAATTAAGAGTACTTTAAACATGCATCTTTAGCGGTGTACTGTATGGATCTGAAACGTGGGTAACAAATAAGGAATCGAGAAAAAGAATTTTGGCATTTGAAAGAACTTGTTACGGAAAAATTCTAAGAATAGGATGGGTACAGAAAGTCACAAATGAAGAGTTATATTGGAAGATTCAACCAAAGGCGAACCTAATGCAGAAGATTATAAAACGGAAACTTCAATTATTGGAAACATCTGCAGAATGAGTGAGAACTCGAAGATAAAGACATTCATGTTTGGTGCACAGTGTCGCAGTTTCTGTACATCCATTATGGATGGTGTAAAAGAGGTAGCCCATATAGAGAATGGATAGAACATAAAGGACTGGTGTTTAATGGATGTACAGAAACTGCGACACTGTGCACTGGACAGAGAAAGGTGGAAGAAGATAGTGAAGGAGGCATCGGACACCAATGGGCAGTGAGCCCATGGTGAAGGGACATTGAAGTAGGCAAATTTTGTCATAAATCTGACCTTCGCAGTTTTCAGATATGACTGTGGTTGTGACCCTGGAAAGGATTACTAAGTAAAATTCAAAGTGAGTTTGGTTGAAATCGGATCATTTGTATTGGCAAAAATTTAGTTATTCGAAGTGTCTGGAAAACACGCCCCGATATGCTCTGTAATTGAAATTTTTGTAGATGGATCATGTACTAAATGAAGGGGAATCTATGCAGATTTCATTGCTTATTAGGAAAAGCGCCCATGCATTCTTACTGATGAATTCATATACAAATTTTAACCTTTCCTGATGTCTCCTTTTAGATTTTATACACCTTTCACGTTTCGATGTATTAAGCTAAGTAGTTTGTTCTTTAAATTAGTTCTAAGTATTGATATCCTTTTACTTCATTGGTCTTCTGTTGTTGATAAGTTCAATCTTCCCTCTTATTTAAAGGCTTCAGTCCATTTTATTCTGGATTTTTCTAGTTTTCTGTTTCTGATTCTATCCATTGATGAGTAGCTATTAAAAGGTTTATTCTCACTAAATATCCAAATCATTTTTTTTTTCGTTATCGTTGTCGTATATTTTAGTTACTGTTTGACATCACTTTTATTTTGTACACCTGTAATATTGTCAGGAAGACTCTTAATGGCATTCATAATAATTCTGGTGAGCAGCAGCACCGACCTTGAAAGTAGTTTCACTGGTAATTTGCCTTACGGTGGAACTATTTAATCATAAGGTAGATGAACTGTTGTCATCACAATCTTCTGTTAAGAGGATAAATTTCAAAGTTTCTCGTGATTATTTGTGATCAGTGCAGTTGCGGAACTTAATTTTCGAAGTTTCGGGATGAAACAACAACTTTAAGAGATAACATTTGTTTGAATTATGGTCGAAACAACTAAGAGTTTGTGGCTACTATTTAATGTCTAAAATCTAATATACTGCTAAGCTGCATTTTAATGTCTAGTCTGCATGTTTAACCGAAGTGACAGGAAAAAAGCGCCCTTGAATAAGGGGCGCTTTTTTTCCGCACCTTATACAGCATTGAAGCAGATGATAATAAGATTATTGGAGAATTTCGTTGACACACAAATCAAACCAGGCAGTTTTTATTGTGCATTCCATCAAAGAAATGCTGTTGGCCTCTAGTATGAGTATTATCTCCATGAGTGCTATCAGATAGGTGGCTTGTGTATAGATTCCACCTCAGATAAAATTTCATATTTTGTCATTTCCTGAAGATTGATGATTGCTGTTTGTCCACCACTGAATCATAAAAAAAAAAGCGCAAGTTATTCAGAAGTTATCCTTTAAATACGTCATGTGATGATCGCAAAATAAAAAGAAGTCTTTTTGACTGTTTTCTTTGTTAATTTTGACTGTTGCGATTGCTGGTTACTGAATCCGACATTTGCAATCTTTCAGTTAAATAGCCATTTATGGATAAAGTTGATGCGTAGTATTGGGTCGTAGCTATCAAGAGTCACCAAAATTTTGATTTATAAAATTATGTGTAATTCCAGTTTTCAGTTCTTATTTTAAGTCACCACAGGTTGCTGTTTATCTAAGGTTGGTTTTTTACTACTTGGAAGTCAGCAATTTATTTTATAATTGCACATGAAATAAAACAAAGCAAGGTATAAATTACCTAATGAGCGGAAGCTGGAATTATTTGATTGTTGTATGAGTAAAACGAGAAATACACCTTTAATGAAACAAGTTTCTAATAGCAAGTTATTTTTCCCTCTGAAATCACATGCACACACACAAAAAGTGTTCCAGTCAAGAGCAGAGTAGTATTGTAGTCACTTCTGTCAAGATAAGATAAGGAATCGTAACGTGATTGGTTGTTGAGATGAGATGTCATTGTGTATGTGATGTCATGAGTTTGGAATGTTAGGAATTTTTCTGGGGAGCATCTGTGTGTGTGTGTGCCATCACGTTTGTTTTGTTCGAGTATGGAATTATGGGTCAAGTTTAGAGATAAGATTCGTGTCATGATTGGTGGTGCACTTCTGACAAGATCATGATAAGATAAGGAATCCTGACGGGGATGTATTGTTATCAGATGAATATAAGTGACGTAATTTGTTAGTTGTAAATAAGTGACATTATTGTTTTGAATGGAAAAGGGAGATATATTAGTGGATAAGCATTCGTGTCGTGCTTGGTGGGATACTATGAACCAAATAGGGGTAGGGTGAAAGGGGAAGTAACGTCAGTGACCTGGATGTGTGTTGTTATGAGTTGTAGATAAGTAAATAGTTTGCATATGGTATTATGGGTAATGGATAGTGATAAGATAAAGTTTGGAATTTCGATGGGGGCCCTCATCTGTCAGGGACATCATGTGGTATGTGTGTGTGTGTTTGGTTCGCTTATAGCATTGTGTGTAACGTTTAGATATGAGGAATTGTGACGTTTTTGAGTTTGGAAATTTCTGGGGAACGTATGTTTCTCTATGATATCATGGTGTTTTGGTTTGCCTATGGAATTATGGGCGATGTTTTTGAGATAAGATATCTTGGAATTTTCCCAGGGTGACACACACATCCTTCATTGTCGTGATGTTTTATCTTTGGATATCTATAGATAGCTGTACTAATTTTCCAATAATTTTCAGGTATTTCTTTCCTGTTAAAGGGTGGGGATTCTTAGAGTAGATTCGTGATGGCGGCAGTGTTTAGGCTTTCTGTATAATTTAATTGTATGCTGGTGTCACACACACACATTAGACATGAAAAGTCACCAACGTATCCATGTTGATACTCTAATATGTACCCTATGTTTATTCTTATGAAAAAAACTATTCAGTATTAGAATTACGCTTACCAAAACATAAGAGCAGTGATTATTGAAATTATAGTTATCAATTGTTATGTTTAAGTTTAAAAAAATTGACTCCTATTTCTTTCCAGAATAGGAACATCTTGGTACTATCTAGGTTTTCTGAATATTCCAAATTGTTGATTTTTGACATATATTCACAGCACAGAACACAAACAAAAGTCTGAGAATGCAGTTGACTTTTCATTATAGGTTACTGGAACTAACATATATTTACAGCAGAAAAACACACAAAACATAGGAGTTGAAAGATATTTCTGTAAATAACCAGAAAAGCTAGTTGACTACTTAATTTAGATTACTATCCGATTGGTTCTCTGTATTAATTCTTTCCCACAGTTGCTCATGCTATGATTTCCCAAGCTTAGTGGGAAAGCCTATACACCGTTTTGTTTAGGGTAGGTATTATTTCCGGTTTAGAATTTCGAATGCTGTTAGAGTATGGAATTCTAACAAGTGAAATGATTTTTTTTTTTTCAAATTGATTGGTTATTTTCTGTATTTTACTTTCAAAATTCAGTTTAACTACATATTCTAACAGAATAACTGAGCAAAATTAATAAATAAATAAAATGTATGTGAATTTATTTTCCAACACTGTAGATTTATCAAGTCTTATCTTAAAGATATCTTTCTTATCTGGTCACGAATTTGTTGTACTTAGATGAGAAATCGTGTGTTTAGGTTGGAACTCTTGGTTCCCGTGGGAAATTATTCCTGTAGTAAATCAATGCTTGCATTTCTTTTTTTTTTTTTAAACCAATATGACTATTAATTTTACCTTCGATTCCTTGTGCTCTTAACCTATTTCTGTAACTGGAATTTATTTTATTTATTTATTTTTTCTTTAGCATTAGTAATTTTAAGTAACCAATATGAGACAAACAAGGTTTGAACTCTTTTGCCAGCACAACAAATAAATAATTATTTCTTATTATTTCAAATGAATATTAGCTCTGTAATATATCCTTTGTTAATTTTTATGTTACCTTTTATTTGATTGTAATATTATTAAGAAATTTATTTACTGAATCTAACAATACAGAAATTAAATAAAGTGAAAAAGACAGTATTTTTTTCTTATTCTTCTGATTTAACATTTGCACTGATGTTCATAGTGTATGATTTGCCACTGGTGCTTACATGTAATCCATGTGACATTTCAAAACAGCTTAAACCATGGTTTTTACATAGTTCAACTATGTAAAACTCATTTCTGTTAGTTCCAATTGACTGTTGTCCTCTCAACCCGACATTTATTTCACAATTGGGATATATATATATATATATATATATATATATATATATATATATATCCCATATTAACACAATTATTATATTAGATATTCTTTCCAATACAAATAATTATTTATTCTTATTTCAGATGAAAATTAGCTCAGAAAGAAAAATTGTAAAGAAAAAAAAAACATGTTTACCATCAAATAAATAATTATGATCACAGCAAACAAGAAATTCATCAACGTTTTCAAAGTTTAGAAATTCATGCACATATTGTTTTCATCATTTGATATTTAAATGAAGAACGGCTCTGGCTATTAAGTTCGTTAATGTTTTTTGATTTTTCTCTTCCAATGGCAAGTATTTTTTGATATATGCATGTTGATTCACTTGTTATCTGCATACTATGATACCTTTTTTTTCACATTTCAGATGAAATATTCTCCACTAAAATTCTGCCTATTAATTTAATACCCATTTCCTTTTGCTTCCAAGAGTTGACACAGTTTCACTGAGTAGTTTTTCAAAAAAAAAAAAAGTCTGGTTAGTTTGTGGCATGAAATTTCAGAAGGAAAAAAAAAGAAAATGATATGGTCTTACTTAAATTTGTATAACACATCAATGACACCAAATTTGTTCATTTAAATTTACACATTTTATTTAAATGAAATATTATTTACTAATTGTATTTACTGAATCTAACATGCATAAAATAAAGTGAAAAATACAATCTTTTTTTTTTGTTCCTTAATCTTCTTATTGTTAAATTTGCACTGTTGTTCAGAGGTTCTTCCCATGCTTGTAGAATTGCCATCATGTGGTTTTTAATGATGTGACTCTCATCTGAAAGCTAATTTTCATTTGGTGATCGTTGGGAATTTATTATTGTAAAATTAAAGGTTGCATATTTATTTTTTTGAAACCAAACATATATTTCTGAGCATTATTAAAAGCACAGAATCTTTCGTTATGTTTCCAAAAGCATTTAAAAGTACACGTTATGTTTTCATGTTTTGGGCCTCCAATTTCATTTAAATCAAGAACAGGCCTCCCTATTAACCTCGTTAATGTTTTTGATTTTTCTCTTCCTTTGGCGAGTAATATTTGATATTTGCATGTTGATTCTATCATCCAGTTTCTTAGTTTGTCCAGAGATAGTGAACGAACGAATTTCTCACTTCAGCTGATGGATATATTTTATCAACCAAGAATTCTGTTTTTTTTTAACTCTTTCAGGTAATTTTTTCCAACTACAAGATGATTTTGTCAATGCATATCTTACAATAATTCCATCAGAAATACAAATTTCTTTAGGAAATAAATTTCAAGTGTTCTTCAAAAGAAATTAACAATCAATTATTCAATGATAACTGAAAATTCGTATTTTTCACCCACTGTCGAGTTTTCATATTCGATTTCCTTCATTCTTCTTAGATTGCTTCATATGGCACCACAAATAGTTAGTTATTATTATTATTTCACTGATTATTAGCTCTGATTTTATACTTTATGTTAACTTTGTTACATAATTCTAAACAATTAGAACTTTTATTATTATTATTATTGTTCCGGGCAACTCCAACGAGTCGACAGACTCAGCGAGTGAGGCCCTAACATCATGTCAAGAACAACTATTCGACATTGACACAGTATCTATCATACCTTGCCTTGAACTCATTCTCGGTCGTAGTACCCACAACAGACTCTGGAAGCTTATTCCACTCATTCACCACTCTCCAAGTAAAAAACCTAGCTCTAACACCCTTGTCAACCATGCTCTTGTCCAGCTTCCATGCATGGCCCCTAGTCCTCCCACCACCAGTCATATTTTCAAAAATATCTTCTGGATCAATCTTGTAGAAACCCTTCAGTAATTTGAATGTCTCAATCATATCACCCCTCCTTTGCCTATTGTCGAATCTCTGCAATCCACAAATCTTTAACCTATTCTCATAAGGTTCATTCCACAGACCTGCTATCATCATGGTCACTCGTCTCTGGATCCTCTCCACTTCCTCCCCATCACGAAGAAACCCTGGGCACAGTAGTCCAGATGGGGTCTTATCAAAGCTCGATACAGAGGAACAACAACTTGTTTGTCTCTGCATGTTAAAGTATTTTTCAGAAGCCAAGTGATTTGATGAGCTGATTTAGTCACTTTTGCAATGTGCCCCCTAAACTTCAATTCCCTATCCACCAGCACTCCCAAATCCTTGGCCTCATCAATCTCCTGGAGTATGGTTCCACCAATGCGATATACTGCTGCTATTCTTTTCACCTCAAAGTGCATAACCTTACACTTTGCCACATTAAATTGACATCCATTTTTCCTAGCCCAGTCCTCCAAACTATCCAAATCATCCTGTAAAATTTTGACATCCTGTGCACTCACTATTGCTCTACCCAACTTTGCATCATCAGCAAACAAGTGAACACTTCCGCTCAAATCCTTTCCTATATCATCGATGAACAAATTGAAAAGCAGTGGTCCAAGAACAGAGCCCTGTGGCACACAACTAGTCACAGTCTGTCTTTTAGACTCCACTGCTGAATAAACCACTCTTTGGTATCTCTCCTTCAACCACCCTTCTATCCAGCTCACCAACCCTATATCTATCCCCATCTGCTCCAGTTTACTGATTAGGGTTCCATGTGGAATCCTGTCAAAGGCCTTGGCAAGGTCCAGTAGAATCACCGTAAACCCATTACCCCTATCCAGTTCAACCATCACTGTGTTATAAAACGTGAGCAAGTTACTGAGGCATGATCTACCCTTCACAAAACCATGTTGTCCCCCATATAATATCCCATTTTCATCTATCCAATCCTGTATTCCTTTCTTGACTAATTTCTCTAAGACCTTGACAATGATTCCTGATATGCTAATCGGTGGTTAATTTACAACAGCAGTCTTGGAACCACATTTATGCAGTGGAACTATTTTCCCCTCTTTCCACCCCCTCGGGGCTAACCCAGACCCGAGACTCAAATTAAACAACATGGTCAAGGGTACTGACAATTCTTTAGCTGCTTCTCGTACGACACGAGCTGGTATACCATCCAATCCCACGGATGTATTGGCATTGAGGTTATGCAATAGACTACTCACCTTCATTTCATTCACCACAATTCCCATATAATCTACTGGTTTATTCGTTTCTGCAATGTCACCACCTGGATGATATATTCTTGCAAAGTGCTCACTCAGTAACTCAGCTATCTCAACTGATTCAGTTACCTCCCTACCATCGGCATTCTTTAAAATCATTCTGCCATGTACATTTTTCCTTTTACTTGCTACATATCCAAAAAACTGTTTAGGATTCTCTTTAGCCTGCATGGCCAATGTTCTTTCGTAATCCTTTTTTGCTTTTCTTACCACACTCGTTACCCTTCTGGTCTGGGCTTTATACTGTTCGTGTGCCTGCCGGTCACCTTTCTCCTTAAATTCCCTCCATAGTTGTTTCTTTTTTTGCAGCTCAAGCTTAATAGTGTTATTCATCCATTTAACCCCTACTTGATTTATTATTTAGACTCTAGGTATACAGTCAGCCATTGCTTCATGCAAACATTTCTTAACTGCCTCCCATGCACTATCAACTTCTAGTCCTTGCAGTTGTACATGCCATGGCACTGAACCAGTCAAGCTCCTAAGCTTGTCATACTTTCCAGCCCGATAATTCCACATGTACCCTGTCTTACAAAGTTTCACAAAGAAACTTTCAAAGAATTTTGAGGCTCACTCATTATTTTTACATTACCAAACACAAAACACCACAAGACAGCAGCTGCAGTGGATGAACGATTTCCTTAAGTCCAAAGTCACTCGACTCTATGGTTTTTGCATATAGTACTGTTTACCCTTACTATGCCCTACCCTGCCAGAAGATGTCAGTTTAGGCTAGTGGAGATGAGTGAGTTCATCATTTGCAGATATCTTTTAGTGATGTCACCTCTAATTGATACTGATAAGTTTTGAGGGGGAAAAACCCTCCAACTGATACTGATAAAAGCAGAGCGAGAAAAAAAAGAAAGAAACGCTTCCCTGCAATGCTCTCCCACCCCATACTCTATCCCCTTATCCCTCTCTCCTCCAGAAAATGTCTGCTCAGGCTGGTGGAGATGAGCGAGCTCATCATTTGCTGATATCTTTTAGTGATGTTACCTCCAACTGATACTGATAACTTTGGAGGAAAAAAAGCGTTTTCCCCCCTCCAAAGTTATCAGTGAGCATTGCAGTGAAACCTCTGTCACCCTCTTGATAACCTTTTCACTCCCCCACCTAATGCTATTTTTTTTCCCATCCCAACAATTTTGGATACGAGTGAAGGGGGTGAGGGGAGTATTGCAGGGAAGACCTCTGTCACCCTCTTGACTACCCTTTCACTTCCACAACCTGATGCTATTTTTTTTTTTTTTCCTCCAAAGTTATCAGTATCAGTTGGAGGTAACATCACTAAAAGGTATCCGTAAATGATAAGCTTGCTCATCTCCGCTAGCCTGAGCAGACATCTGCTGGAGGAGAGAGGGATGATTGGGTTAGAGTATGGGGTGGGGGAGCATTTAGCATCAGCTGGAGGTGTGACTAAAAGAAATCCGAAAACGGCAAGCTAGCTCATCTCCCTTAGATGAGCAGACATCTTCTGGAGGAGAGGGAGGGTGGGGGGGGGAGCCTTGCAGGGAAGACCACTGTCAACCTCTCGACTACCCTTTCACACCCAACAACATTATGCTATTTTTTTTTTTCCATCCCAACAATTTCGGACATCTGCAAATGGCAAGATCGTTCATCTCCTTGGTTATCAGTTTGAGGTGACATCACTAAAAGATATCTACAAATGGGTAGCTCGCTCATCTTCCTTTGGATGAATTCGAGCCACAGAGATAAAGTTTGTACCATAATGTCACAAAGTAAGATAAATGCACATCAATCCACCGGCAGGCGAAAACACGTCTGTGAGTCATCTGCGCGAAAGTTTCATTTTGGAAGGAACGGTCAGGGTAAAGGGTCAGGTAAACAGTACTATAAGGAAAAACAATTGAGTCGAGTATCTTTTCAGTTATTGCAATTCGTTCATCCAGTGCAACTACCATATTGTGTTGTGTTGTGGTGTTTGTGTCCAGTAAAGTAAAATAATGAGTGTACCACAAATGTCTTTGAAATTTTCTTTCTTCAGGAAAATAGTGTAAACTAAATATTGTGAAATATTTTCAGGTAATTACAAGTTTCGATTTTTTTCTTTGTAAGTAATATTTCAGCAAAATAAAATAAGCATTTGTAAAACTTAAATGAACAAAGATGTGCGTTGTTGTGTTTTCAACAGTGAAATTTTTACTCAGTTATTCAGTTTAGAATTTGATAATTAAATCCATAACTTTGTACCTTAATGCAATTCTGTTTAATTATTGTATAAAAAAATCACTACTGTGAAATTAATGCCAGGAACATGGGAAACCTGATATCCTGTAATTAATTATTTAGAAATGTCTAATGCTACCTATTGACATTTTTTGAGTTATCTGTAAACATTTCTTTCGCATACGTGAAAATCCTACCTGTTAGAATTTGGTGATTTTACAGAGAGAAAGAAGATAATTTTACCCAAAACGTGACTTAAACTCTTAAAGTTTGGTATAGAAAAAAGGTTTGTACTCTCCAGATAACATAAATACAAATTTTACCTTTCCCCACACAAAGTAAGATAAAAAATTTGGTTATTTTACAGAGTGCAGATATTTTAACTCATCATGTTACCAAACTTAAAAAAGCTTGATGTAAAAAAGAAAAGAAGGTACATTTTTCTTTTCGTTTCAAATATTTGTACATGATAAAAGTTTGAAAATATATCACTGCCAGTCGAAAGTTTTTTCTTTTTTCAAAACTTGACAATACATAGTTGTAGTTTGGTGAATAAAGTACAAATGAACTGAAAAGTGACAATTTTGTTACTACATCTGTAGATACCTTCACCAGACTAGAAAAAAACAGTCGTACCAAATTCAAACAATACGACTGTTAGAATTTGGTTATTTACAGAGAGACAACTGATATTTTAGCCTATCACATTACTGAAAATCTAAAAAAGTTTTTATTGTAGAAAATAAAAATGGTATCATAGCATGCAGATAACAAATGAATCAACACCTATATATCAAATAATACTCGCCTTTGGAAGAGAAAAATCAAAAACTTTAACAAACTTAATAGCCATACCCGTTCTTCATTTAAATGATACCAAATGATGAAAACAATATGGGTATGAATTTCCAAACTTTGAAAAGCTGATGAATTTCTTGCTTACTGTGATCATAAATATTTATTTAAAGGTAAACATTTTATTTTTCTTGCGAGTCGAAACTTATTTCAAAACTTTACCACCCATACATTCTTGTAATGGGGAAATTAAAAACAGAGACCATACCATACCAAATAACGGAATTGTAATTTTGTGATATAAAATACTGATAAGTGACAATTTTGTTACTACATCTGTACATACCTTCATCAGACTAGAAAAGCAGTCGTATCAAATTCTAACAATACGACTGTTAGAATTTGATTATTTTACAGAGACAAACAGCTGATATTTTAGCCAATCACGTTACTTAAACTCTTAAAACGTTTGTTGTAGAAAATAAAAAGGTATCATAGCGTGCAGATAACAAGGAACCAGCATGAATGTATCAAAAAAAAAAATGACCGCCATTGGAATAGAAAATCAATGACATTAACAAAGTTTATAGCCAGAACCGTTCTTCATTTAAAGGATAACAAATGATGAAAGCAATATGGGTAGGAATTTGAAAAGGTGATGAATTTCTTGCTTGCTGTGATTCCAAAATAGTTATTTGAAAGTGAACATTTTTTTTCTTTACAATTTTCTTTCTTTCTTTCTTTCTGAGCTATCATCATTTGAAATAAGAATACATAATTATTTTTTGTGTTGGAAAGAATATCTAATATAATAATTGTGTTAAAATATATAAATATCCCGACTGTAAAAAAAAAAGAGTTGGGGTGAGAGGACAACAATCAAAATACAAATTTAAGTAAGACCATAACATTTTTTTCTCCTTTTAAATTTTAATGCCACAAACTAACCAGATTTTTATTTTATTTTATTTATTTATTTTTTGACTCAGTGAATTAAAAGTCTTATTGGTTCATGCAAGCCCTTAAATATATCAAAAAAACTGTCAACTCGTGGAAGCAAAAGAAATCGGGTATATTAAATTAATAACCAGAATTTTAGTGGAGAAGATTTCACCTGAAATGTTACAATACTGCTAGAAATTGGTTATTTTACAGAGCCATTAGATATTTTTAACCAGCATGTTACTACACACACACGATTTCTCACTTAGGTACAATAACTTGGCGAACGGATAAGAGAGATATCTTTAAGATGAGACTTACGGAGAAATCTACAGTATTGGAAAATAAATTCACATTTTATTTATTCATTAATTTTGCTCAGTTATTCTGTTAGAATATGTAATTAAACTGAATTTTAAAAGTAAAATACAGAAAATAACCATTCAATTTGAAAAAAAAAATCATTTCACTTGTCAGAATTCCATACCCTAACAACAATCGGAATTCGAAACCGGAAATAACACTTGCCCTAAACAAAACTGTGCATAGACTTTCCCACCAAGCTTGGGAAAGAGTGGGAAAGACTTAATACAAGAGAACCAATCAGATAGTAATATAAATTAAGTAGTCCACTAGCTTTTCTGGTTATTTACAGAAATATCTTTCAACTCCTATGTTTTGTGTGTCTTGTGGTGTGAATGTATGTTAGCCACAGTAACCTATAATGAAAAAGTGAAATGTGTTTTCAGACTTATGTTTGTGTTCTGTGAATATATGTTAATCAACAATTTGGAATATTCAGAAAACCTAGATAGTACCAAGATGTTCCCATTCTGGAAAGAAATGTAAGTTTTTTTGTTTTTTTTAACTTGAACATAACAATTGATAATTGTAATACAATAATCACTGTTCGTATGTTTTTTGGTAAGCGTAATTCTAATACTGAATAGTTTTTTTTTTCGTAAGAATAATCATAATATGCATATTAAAGTATCAACATGGATACATTAGCGACTTTTGATGTCTAATGTGTGTGGGTGTGTGTGTGATTAAGGACACGATTATAATTAAACTATTCCAAAAACCTAATCACACCCGTAATCACGACATACTCTAAGAATTCCCACCCTTTAACAGTAAAGAAATACCCCAAAATGTATTGGAAAATTAGTACAACCATCTATAGAAGAGGAAAAAAAACTATGTTTGAGTTACACAGCATATAATTAAATTATTCAGAAAACCTCAAAAGACTGTCACCATCATGAGTTAAAAAAAAATGTATGTTTGAGTGACATAGCATATAATTAAATTAAATTATCATTCCAAACTCAATAACAACAAACATTCACGTCACGATTCCTTATCTTATCTTGATGTTGTCAGAAGTGCCCACCAAGCACGACACGATTACTTATACACTAATATATCTTCCTTTTCATTCAAAACAATGACGTCACTTATTTACAACTAACAAATGTCAGTCACTTATCTACATCTCATAACAACAAACATTCACGTCATGGATCTTGATCTTGTCACTAGTGTCCACCAATCGCGGCACGATTCCTTATCTCTAATATATCTCCCTTTTCCAATCAAAACAACGTCACTTATTTACAAATAACAAATGACGTCACTTATCTACTTCTGAAAACAACACACACCCACGATACGATTCCTTATCTTATCTTGATCTTCATCTTGTCACTAGTGCACCACTAATCACAAAATGAATCCTTATCTCAGCCATCACCCATAATTCCATACGCGAACCAAAAAAAAACCCCACAATTCCATACGCGAACCAAAACACAAGAACTGAAGCCATTGACACATATGCCCTCAGGGAAATTCCTAACTCATGAAGCCACGCCCACCGGAAGCATTTCGTCAAAAGCGTCTACCATACTAGTTACGTTAACCTAACAACTTCAGTTTTTTTACTTGCATTATCCGATTTATTATTTCTCCGTAGGGAAGCATTGCTTGGTGTACAGTAATTTAGCAATTATTTAGCAAAAACGTAATAAATATTTTAAAAAATTCGCCGAGGATAGATTACCCAAATATTTTAATTTTAAAAAAAGTTTTTTTTATATTAAATTCTTAAATTCCATAAAATTGAATTTCTGCTGTTTGTGTGTGTACGCTCGCCTTTCAAGAGGATATACAGGATGCTGTTGGCAGTATTGCATGATTTGGTTTATTATTATTATTGCCTTCTATGAAAACTTTTCTTCAAATTAATCTTTGTTGGTACACCAATATAATCAGGTTTATTTGACTTCACTAAGGCACTTCTTAAATGATCTATCCACATGTCTTTTTTTTTACTACCATCCTAGTATGAAACACATGTATTGCTAACCTTTTCTTGGAGAGATGGATTTTTTTTTTCTTTCATGAACAGGCAATCTTGAAAGTTTTTAATCATTTTTTCTTAAAGAAAAACGGTTCAATAATAAATCCTCCCCCCACCCCCAAGTTTTGGCGTACTCTCTTAGCTTGTCCAAAAAAGTTAAGTTATGAGGTTTATGAATTAACGATTTTTATAATGTTTCGGGCTCAATAATAATTCGCTCCTGACCCACTGGTTTAGAAACATGGCCCTGTAATTCAGGACTTTGGCAAGTCTAAACCTTGGACTGCCATTCCTCAAACTGTATTGCCACAATTCTTGTAGTTTGGTTTTGTACAATAGTTGATAATGACGAAATCGAAGATGGCCAAGAAGGTCACTGTAATGGTTTGGTGTTTAATTTTTACCGGCACTCCAGTTTGAACTAGAAACATCGCTGTCGTAACGCTACCAACGTACGTTTTACAGATGCGACGATATGCTGCACCCGATGCCATATCCAAAGACATCCATCAGATTATTGTTGTAATTCATGATGCTGTGCTTGGTCTACTGTCGAATTAGTGAACTCTGCACCACACAAGGAATCAGAGCATTGTTTCGGGTAATATTTAGTTTGCACGTAACAGCTTTTTCTTAGAGAATCTATGAAGTTTAGTACGTAATTCCTGAAACTTACGGAGGAGGAACGCCATTATCTTATGATTGAAAATATCTGATGTACGATGGAACAACAAGCAATCATTTGCAGCGTTATATTTCCCCGAGTTTGTGGTATGCCGGACTGTTTGAGTTTCTTTTCTCAACCACGTTTCAGTCTTTTAATACGACTTAAGTCACGGTTGATCTACGACCTCTAAATCAAGTATGCTATAATCGCGCGAACTAGAACTCCTGACACTATATCAGACCTAGGTGGCAGTCAGGTAACTCGAAACACTATCCACTTGTCTATATTGTTTACAGTTGCTGCAACTACTAAGTAGTGTGTATTATTTTTCCCATTTTATATGTTGATGTTCCACATGATTTTGCTACAGTTACAGAGAAAATTAAATAAAAATGCTAGCGTCCAAATAGCTTTTGCAGCTTAGTAAATACGAATTGTAAATTCGTTTTTTTCTAAATATATGGAAATCACCAAGCAAAGAAACCTTCGTATCCTGAATATTTGAATAAGTTTTTATTTTTTAAAAAAGAAATAAATAAAAGGACCACTTCTGCACTTAGAAACTAATATTTTTAATAGTTATATGATTGCTGACAAATGACTTATGCTGCTTCTGGCTGCATTGGTATTTCATTCTTCAATGAACATGGTCTCAATCGAATTGAGACCATATACTTCTGTTTGTCTCTTTACTTGAAATACTTAAACTAGCGCCATTAAAAAATGCCTTATCCCAGTCTTAATTGGATAAGAATACTAATTTTTACTCCTTCCTTCTGCTAAACACAGTACTATGCTCATTTATTTATTAATGTTTTATTTTTCAAGGCGATCATTCTTTCCAGCAACAGTACCAAGACAATCTGTCACAGGTGGCCTGCGCAAGTAATATGTGATCTTCATCGATTTCTTTAGACCAGGTGTTACTTACTTAGTTTACTTCGTCTACTTACTAGAACATTTCTTTAATCCTACTTAATTAAAATATTTAGCATTATTTACCAAACTTTCTTTGAAATAAATTATTATAACAAAATTTCGCGTGTCAGAATGGAATGATAGTGCATTTTTAATTTGTATTTCATTTATTATTATTATTATTTTTAATCGCTTTACACGAGAGGTTGGAAAAGGGGTAGAAGGAATGAAAACTTGAATGAGAGTAAAAGTTTCGGTGGGTCAGCAGTTCAACTGCAAATAGATGTTGGGCAATGTAAGTGTAGATCAGGGCTGTCCAAAACACTGCCCGCGGTGCGATTTTGTGTGGGCCGCCTGTGGGTTTTGATTTTCTCGAGCGAAAAAAATAAAATAAATTGAACCAAATATGTTTTAGGTATTTTAATTCTATCACTAATCGGTAATATTGATGTTGGTTATTTTATTTGGTGTTTTACATCACTATATGCCCACGTGTTTTTCAAATATTAGATATGTCAAAGAAGCTTTCTTACACTGTTTTGTTCTAACGCGCGTGCTCCAGGCTCGATTAGTGCGCAGTTAGAGTTCGTTTTTTCAGCTATCGAATTTGGGTCGCTGCTGCTCACTAAATTACTAGATACGCATTGGATGCGGCCCTCAGATAAATCTTTTTTTTTTTTTTTTTTTATGCGACCCTCGGATTACCTAAGGTTAGACAGCCCTAGTCTAGATTATTAATAGAAAGTAGCTGGTTAGTCAGAGGCAGTGGCGGCTCGTGGCTTGAAATCGTGGGGGTGCTTCAACTTTCGAAATATACGTCCACACTTTAAGTACAGTGTATACGTGTTTGGATAAGATATCAAAATTATAGTAAAAATTTAAAAAAAAATTAAACATGAAAAACATTGTTTGTTATCGATAAAATTATACAGTTTGGTATAATTCAAAATTATTTAAAAATAAAATCCATTATCATAACTCCAATAATGTTCTAAAATAAAAATTATAACAAATGTTATGTCTTTAATTCTAATGTCCAAATATTTAAAGAGACGGATTAAACACGATAAGCACTACAAACATTCTACTTCTGGCGCAAACTGCATATAAACGACAGTGGAACTGCGCGACGAACAGTGCCGCATTACACTAATAGCTCGTATCTCGCTATGACGTGCATATGCTTGCGCGCGTAGCAATATGACACTGTGGTAAACACAGCGCTGCTAGCATGCATCCTTCTCCTTCCTAAGTGCTACAAGATGGATTTTTATTATTTTTTATACAAAATAAAAGAATTGTATAGGATTGTTGACGATACAATTAAATATTACAAGCAAATATAAATAAATTAATAAATATATTTATATATCGAGAAAAATGGGGGGCGGCACTTTGAACCTTTTTGAACTTTTGCAGTTAATTCTAAAATACAGTCTCGAGAACTCAGTTCCAAATATGCGAATGTTCCTCACAATTGCTGTAAGTGTTGCTAGTTGTGAGAGGAGTTTTTCTAAATAAAATTGATTTAATAAAAATTACCTACATTACTATGAAATAGACTTCGCCAATGTCATCGACGAATTTGCTGACAGAAAAGCAAGAAAAATAACATTTTAGAATGTTGAAATTAAAGTTTTACTTCAAAAATAAACATAGTGTTTTAATTTATTTCCCTATGCGTCGTTTTGACTTTTTGTGGTATTTTTGGTGTGTGTATTGAGAGGGGCGGCAAAGCTTTAGCTACACCACTGTGGTAATTGTGAGTTAGGCATCCCAACAACCCACTTTTGGACGACAAGAATTTCTATGGGGTTTTGGTGCGCCACCATGAATGTGAGAGTATTATACCAATGAACGTTAATAATTAACTTACGTGTGTAGGTTAATTAATATTAACCTACACACGAGAGGTCACAAGACCTATAATACAACAGTGCTGAGTGTGGGCAAGTAGTCTGTTAAAAGCGTTCTTGAAAAGCTGGGAGTTGTATTCATTGGCAAAATAGGATGTAAATGGCTGTTCCAAAGAAAGAAAATAAAGAAAAAGTTGGACCTCACCCACATCGTCGCTAGTCTGTTTCTGCTGGATGAAAAATTCGACTCACGATAACAGGAGGAAAATCAGCTAGCCAATAGAGTTGCTCCGTTCATTGACGGGAATCACTCACGCTATTCCAACCGAAGGTCAAGCCTGGTGACGTTTTCGAGAAGCTACGGAGGTTCATTATAGTTTAATTATAAGGTACTGAACTAAGAAGGCATGTCCGCTTTGCTTACATCTATTTTAAATACACTGGGCTCTCCTTTTTCTGGCGATGACATTATCTCGGTGTAGTACTGTCATCTATTTAGCGTACAAAATCTTGTCTTTCCTAATAATGTTCAATTAATTTGACTAATTCAGAACTGCTTAAACTTGAATTTATTTTTTTATTTTTTTTTATAAAGCTTATTCATTGATTATAATTAACGAATGTTGCTATTTTATATTTTTGAGATTCAAAATAGCCTTGCTCATTTCATAATAGAAAAGTAACTTAATTGTTGTTGGGTACAAAAAAAAAAAAAAACTTTTTTTTTTTTTTTTAAATACACTTTATCCTTTAAAACGTGGTTATCACAGTTGTTATGGAAATACATACGCATGATACTGGAATTTGCTGAGGTCGTGTCTATGTCCTTATGAAATAATCTCTAGTGCTTGTAACGTAATAGCTGATTGATAAACTCTTGAGTTCAGCTATTGTTTGTTTAAGATAATGTCTGAAATACCGTAGTTTTTTTATATCTTTTTGTTGAGTTTTTTTAAGTAAGCAAACACTCTTGCTAGTACTCTTAAAAGTAAACCTCCGTAATATCTACTCTATTGTTGAAGTGGCTGCTTTTCAAGTAAGGACAATATAGACATCAAATTAGGCCAAGATGGTCTTGTTATGGGTGTGGTTTTTTTATATTTCAGTAATCGGCTACATTTTATTTATATGAAATGTAACATAAACGGAGTTGAATAATCGGTGGAATAAATAAGGCTGACACTATAATAGAAACTGCATGGAGAGTTCTTGGTAGGATCTTTCAGGCGCCCTCTGTTCTTGGATCGCTGTTGTCTACGTCTGCTATTGTTTATGGTAATGGTATTGTGCACAGTTTTCAGGAAGATATTCCATTCTTTGCAGATGATGCAAACTTGGAATAAACTTCAGAATGACGTGCATGTCGTGGCTCTTCAGATGCGAACAGAAATAACACTCGGTGTTGATAAACTAAGTTATGCACTTCGCAAAGCCGAGTACCATATCGGAGTGTTGTACTGTAGGAGGTACAGAAGGCAAGTTATTTTGGAAGGAGTAGTAGATGGTAAGAAGTTGGAGAGTCATTGGATAAAGAACAAAATGTTTCGGTGTATAAGAATTTCGTTAACACCACATTTAGATTTCATAGGTATGGTTGGATAGATTTCGCAAAGGGGAAGGTGTCTTGGAAAGCAATAGGGATTGCATTGGGGTCTAAAAAAAGTTAGTATGAGGATAGGTTGAAGAAGTGTAGCTGTAGAGACTGGTAAATAGAAGGGGCCTTGATATGATTTTGAGAACGTGAACTTAAGCAATATATACCAGGACAGTAGCGCACTCAGGTTTAATCTTGTGTGTGTGGGGGGGGGGGGGGGAGTTGAGTAGACGATTTGAGAATACACACTACGCATTGCATACAACCTACGACTGATCATCTGCAATGATCGCTCATTCATAAGTAGTATAAAAATAGAAGATACGACAACATAAAAAAAAAAAAAATTTTAATTATGAAAAGATTTTTGGAAACTTTTCTAGTGTTTTTTTTTTCCTTTTTCTTTTGGGGGGAAGGCTCCTGCCATCCCCCTCTGGGTGCGCCACTGTACCAGAAACATTTTTCAAAGGATTGGAGGGGGGGGGGGAGAAGAATAAGAGGCAATCCCTAGAAAGTGTGAAGTTGCGATCAGCAAAGGAAGGACGTGAGGTGTTCGTTATTGTTTGGAAAGTGGTGAGTGAAATGTTAGGTGGGAGTGAGTGGGGAAGATATTGGATAAGTTTAAGGCAAGGTATATTGCAGATACTGTGCCCAATATTGCACGCATTGCTTTGTTCCCTAATCTTTCTCTTATGAAGTCGTTCACTGTAGACGTTTGTAATGATTAGGATCAAAGCAAATCATAGATTTGGTTGATAGACTTGTAATCAGAGAAGGACGAATTTGAAAATTTACAAAAACCATTTTCTTAAACAACTATATTTGAGTCCAGTGCTTCTGTCTCGAATCACTATATAAATGTTCTCCAGTGGTGCGGACGATAACTGAGATCCCGTTATTTGAACAGAGTTCTGTTCATGTGTTATGCTTCTGTAGATGAAGCATCCGGTCTCAGTTCATATAGTCATAGAAAATTGAGTATAATACCCTATAGTTCATTAGTTTATAAATTCGTGAAAAATTGATGCATCTCCAGCATATTTGTCTTCGAATGTGAAATTTGGTAACAAGAAATGGTCTGAATTTTTGACAAAGGCCTCGATAAGAAAGTCAGCAATATTATGGATTATGATATAGTTCAAGAAAAACTCATGGGACTCAATCATATATCTGCAATCTTTAAATAAACTTAGTCATGCAGCTTGGGTATAGCTTTCATATTCTCCTTTGTTATTTAATGTACATAGTAACATCTGAATACTGTTATCAAAACTTTTTAACCAGTGGCCGTATTACTATTTGCATGTTTTGAAAATGACTGCCTTTAAAAGTAATATACATGCTATTACAATCTTTTTAACCTGAGACAATAGACAAGCAGCTAAGAGTTGAAATTCATCCCCCTCCTCATCTGAATCCTGTCATAAAAATTTCTTAGACCAGTACAACGGCGGGCATTATCATTTTGCACGTTTTGAAGATGACTGATTAAGATGTATACAAGTTTTTAAAGCAATCTTTTGAACCCGAGAAAATAGGAAAGCAGCCAAGGGTTAAAATTCACCCTCCTCCTCAAGTTTAACTAATGTTCTTTTCTTAAGGAACCCTCCCCCCTGTGTAAGAAAGTAGGTTCTATCCGTTTAGAAAAACTATCTTTGTTATCTTTTTAATCGCTCTGTCGTACTGTAATTACTGTAAAGAATCCAAAAGTACATCAGTAAAATTCAAATGTTGAATGTTCGACATTGTCAGTTTATAACATGTCCCATCACTCAATGAATCCACCATCTTTAGAGACATTCACGTGTCCGTTCTTTCCAAGACTATTTATTGACTTGGAGTTTTAACGCACGCGCCTATAGTGTCTAAAAAATAACTCAAGAAGTTGAAATTATACTAACAATGGATACTCCTCTAGTTCACTGCGCTAAAAACAGCAAATACGGATATAATTGAGTAAAAGAACGGTGATTGAGCAGTGAACAAACTGAATGATAGAAAAAGGTCGCCTCTTCTGATAATTCCTAGTTCCAGCTGTTCCACACTTATGGCAGCGCAAAGTTATAGGAATACATGAATCAGTGCTCCCCTTGTGGAAACACTGCTGATCGGTAATGGCTTGAATATTTTTCTTAGCATGTTAGCATTCCCGATGAGTAACGCTTGAATGTCGCATTCTACTCCAATTTTGTTGATTACTACTATGTGCATTCCTGCATACTCACTTTATCCATTTGTTAATGGTTACATCCTGGAAAAATAGTGTCATGTGCAAAGCATGGGTTATCTGCAGACGTAGCTTTAGGAGCATGGGTAACTTTACCGTTCTCTACTGTACTCATTCATCGGGTCTCCATCCAACTAAGCATTGGCCTCGTATCAAAATACTATTTCTAATAACATTAGAATACCATTAGCAGTTATTTTGATTATGTTCCGAAATCATCGCTTTCAGTTCTTTCGAATTAGTACTGAGACAGGTTTTATTTGTTTTGTGGGAACTAAAAACATATATCAGTATCTAATGGAATCCTGATCAAACTCAGTTTTAATAAAATTTTCAACCGATGATCAGAATTTTGTTGAATTTCAGATGTCGTTATGGTTATCTTAATTATTCCGTTACTAGGAATACATTATGGAGGTTAATTTTTTTTCCGCTTAAAAGTTGTACAATTAAGTGAATTATAAATATCAGATACATTATATATGTTCTTTAAATATAACATATCGGTCGCTTGATAGGTGTGCTCCATGTCTAATAAAATGTACCTTAGATAATTCCATTATCATAGTACAAAGAGCAGTGAGTGGATAACAATTGCGACTTATCTCAACAGCTTTCGATTATATGCTTTAACTAGAAGTCGTCGAAAATACTGTACTAGGGAAAAAAAAGTGTCATCTAAGTATACGAAAATGAAAAAAATATCAGCTACTAAATATGTGTAAATAACAGTTATGATTGAAAATTATCGGCTGTATTTGTAATACATCATTACTACTTTATGCAAATTAAGTGGATATTGAATCCAACATTATGTTCAAGCCGAATATAGAAACTCTAAGATAGAGATCTAAGACTCTCTAACTTAGAGTTTCTTTATTCGGCTTCAATTTAGGTAAGTTGGATTCAATATCCACTTACCTAATTTGTATAATTTTGCATCGCCGAAGTGAAGCCTTTTTGGCTCTTTATCTCAGCATCATTACTACGTTATTGCTGATACTTCTTGCATCTACAGAATAATTAAAACTGGAGGGGGGGCGGATGGGCTGTGCGCTTCAAATTATCGTTTTATAAATTTCTAATATTAACAATGGAGTTTTTGTTGACTAGGTTTTTTTTATGTTGCTCAACATTCTGGGGACACAGAATAATAAGCAACATGCACACGAGAAAATAATACTGAAATTCAGAAGACTTATCGGCACATGCCCATTTATGATCAGTGATGCACATGTCAAGTTTTGCCACCTGTTTGTTTCCCGTTTTGCATATTATACTCAAATTGCGAATATATATATATATATATATATATATATATATATCCATTTTGTAAAGGTAAATGTCATTAGCTGGTTCATTGTTCTAGATCCCGGTGAAGTGATATCATATTGAACCTACAGAAAATACCACTTTTAAAATTTGACGAATTGCAAAGAAAAACATTTGCCTTTCATGGGTAACAAAGTTAAATTTATCCTTAGGAGCGAAAGTTGCTCTAGTAAGTGAGTCGTTGTGTTAGATTAAGGTATATATTCGCTAAAAGAGAACTCCCAACAATAATAGTTAGCGCTAAAAGGGAAGAACCACAGAATTTGATATGCAGATTAGTTATCCTTTGTAAGTGTTAAAGAAAAATTAACGTCATGAATTCGGAATTTAATGCGGAAATTTCTTGAGGCGCATTTAATAAAGATTTAATTTGAAATCAGTTATGATTAGGATAACCGAGTACAAAACGTTAATATTTGATAATAGCATCAAATATTTAATCACATCTTCGAACTGAAGCCTTGTTTTTCTTTAAATGTTGTTATTATTATTATTATTTGAGACCTCCAGAGAGTCAAGGACTCATCGAGGGAGGATATAAATTGCCTAAACCAATCATACCTTCCCTTAAATTCATTCACAGTAGATGCACTCACTCGTTGCTCTCTGGGAGAATTAAAGTCACCCATAATGATTATTCTCTTGGTACCCATAAGGCTAAATTGGCGATGCATTTCTTCGTCTACAACTGAGCCGCCAGGTTTGTAGCAACACCCCACCGTATATTTCATTCTGTTAACCTCTACTTCACACCAGATAGACTCAAACTCACTGCTACATAGGACGTTACCATCATTGTTTTCTTGTGTTTCTACCCTACGTGTACTTAAGTCATCTGATATTATTAGTAGTACTCCTCCCCCCCCATCTTTTCTGTTATTCCTAAAAATAGTATACCACTTACCATATTATGATGTTCTGATAGTCAGGTTTCGCTAATGCCACATCGCATTCAATAAAGCAATGAACTCAACCACTTTGTTTCTAATGTTCGTGGCATTTGTGTATAGATATAAATTACCACCTAGCTTATTCTTATAATTAGATATGCAATCTATTTGGTCTTGTTCTAGAATTTTCTCTTTATATTGTACGTAGATCCCAATAAACAAACTACTTAACTTCCAGCACACTCGTGTAATTGACCATAGATTAATGGACATGGCTCTACAACGTGACAACATTGCTAATCTCTGCAATTCCTGTTTGGAGAACACGTATCACAGTGCATCGTTCAGACGGTGATGTTTGGTAGTGCAATGTGTACAGCCATTTCTTGTGATTCGGACATTGGAATTCAGGCAATGTCTGGGACAGTGAGTCTCATTCGGAAACTTCATTTAATTCAAAAACCCAGTTTTCCAGAACTAAAAGTTCTGGAAAACAGCAGAGAAAACTGGGTTTTCTCTGCTGTTTATAATACAGCAGAGAAAACTGGGTTTTTCAAAGAAATTAAGTTTCCGAATTGGACTGATTGTCCACAGAACCGCGTTCAAACCAACTGGCATAGTCCCAGGACAATAGCAGTATGTTCTGTTCCGATTATTACGATGACAAAAAAAATCCAGTCTACTTGCTACAGTTAACAGGAAGAATTCCTGCTGGTATTCAAACCGAAAATGAGTTATGTTTTGTCTAATACTTGCTTCCAGCTGTAACTTTTCTGCGTACGTAAATATCATTCTTCTCTTTTAAGTTCGACACTGACTCCTTAACGCCAAAAAATAAAAATAAAATAAAATCGTCTACCAGCTTTCATTTCCAAAGGGATTAGATAATCTTTTTGCCTTAAATAATTTTTGGAAGTCGGTAGTAGGGAGCCAGCTCCACCCTTAGTTGTCACCGGTAATTTAGTTTATGGCTACAAATGATTCGGGATGAGATGGCGACAAACATCTGTCTCGTGTTAACTGATATTTTATTGTCATGAAAAAAATGAATTCCACTGGTCGCTTGGTCTAAAAAAGTAAAATTAAATACTTCCCTGAGGGGAACTCTATTTGTCTGCACCAAAGATCGACTGACTTGTTAGCTGGCAGGGGGAGAGAAGCCTCCAAGTTTTTCTGTATTCTGCGATTAGAAACAAACGCGTACTGGTCTTCTGGCACGTAGCATTATGGATTCACAACATCAAGACATGAACCTACAAATCAAGAACTATGTGACTGGCGCAATTCTATGACCACAGATAACTACTTAATACTATAATTTACTCTAAATTTTTGTTAGTTAAGCAGATTTTTTTAAGGCGTGTGGTGATTACCAGAGTGAGTTGGATGAATCTTTGGAGAGTTTAATGAACACATATTAACATATGTGGTAACGGTCATTAACACACAACTCCTTACACACGGTATATGGAAGAGTCAAGGCCAGGTTTTCAGCTTGCTGAACGTTGTACTTTTGCTCCCATTTTAGTGATAACGATTTCATCGCCTGTTCTTAAAGCTGGGAATATTTGTTATCAAGTGCTTATCATAGTGCTCTTCATGCATCCATTAACGATTGCTTATGTTCATTCTGGCTGACTGAGAAGTTGCATGTCTTTCAATATGGTAATTTCATTGAAACAAAGCATCATTTAATTTCAGTATATTAGGAATAATTGTATTCATGACTTGAAACGATATTTCTTTTGAAGACTACACTGCGTTGTTTTTCTTAGTTTTGATTTTTCTGCTTACTGCATTTTATTGAACTTGAATGACGCTCTTCTTCCGGCTGTAAGATAAATACTTCTATTAGTGAAGTTCGGTTTCACAGGCCTTTATATATGGGGATGAAAATCTGTTCCGCAATCGCAGTTATTATGTAAATATTACACATTCATAAATATATCGATTACTAATTAATATAACTGTAGCCTTGTTTATAAATAAAACTATGTGCACAAGATGTAGACGTTGTACACATTTTTTAAAAAGTTCAGTATAGTTCAATTTATTTCATTATGTTTTATTTAAAAGGCTAATTCTTATCTTGGTATGGTTATAGGAGTTATTTGAACTGAACGCTTTACCATTCAGCGCCTGTCCCACATCTAACAGCTGGTGTTGTTGGCGGATAGGATCATTTATTTGATTAGGTGTTTCCATATTATATAATACATACGAAAAGATTAGGAATTGATCATTTAAACAAAGGTTTTGGGAATAAAAGTGATAAATATTTATCTGTTTGGTATTCTGTCGATTTATACAATGGGTTCGACACGATAGTTTCACATAATTTAAAGAATAGAGCGGGAAGCTCTGGAAACATTACTGTTAGCATCCAAATATGGCAGATATTAAGTTTATGGATGCTTATTGGAGGAATCACAATATGAAGTGCCTAATGACCAAGAGTTAAACTTTAGCTTTTAGCCACCACATTATTTTGTATTTGTTTACCGAAAGAGATCGGATTTTTTTTTCTTGTGTGTGTGTGTGTGTGTGAGAACTGAAGCTGGATTTTTTAAATTAATATCTGTCGAATTCAGTTTACTATTAACATGAAGCAACTAAAGAGCAGATTCATGAAGTCAGCCATTTTTGCTTTCCAGGAGACTTTTTTGTGTGTGTGTGAGGGGGGGAGGGGGAGGAAACTCTCCTATTTCGGAAACTTCAGACCAGTTGGCTTCTAATTGAAAAGTACTTGTATAAAATTTTGACGCGATAGGACTTTCCAAAGGTTGAGCGGAGACTTTTTTTTGAAGAACAAAAGCTGACTGTTATCGACATTAAAGTAAAAATCTGCTACTCATAACTATTTATGATAACAAGCCTTTAAAAAAAAATAAAATAAAATAAAAATAAAAAACTAGCTCCATGGTCAGCTTTTATTTAGTTTTTAATTCAATCGCGTTTCCAAATGAAGATTATAAAATGATGAAATTGCATTTGATAGCAAGGGCTGCATTTAACGCACTATGTATTACATGGCCATCGTTGCAGCATAAACGTTTCGAAATTAAATATTGTATTTAAAAGATAGTACCTTTTTTATTTGACAGGGTTCAGTCTATTTTCAGTTACTTTCTTTGATTGGATTATTTAAACTAATACTCAGCTCCTGATATGGTGTAAATTGCTTGATTATCCAAATATATATTATTTTATATAGCCTAATTCAAAAAATATATACAGAATATTTACTTAGAGGGGGGGGGGGAATCCTCAAATTAAGGACATAAGGGACTTAAGATTAGAACAGTGATTAAAAGAAGTTAAAGTATGATTAAAGTTATTGAACAGGGATATCAGACGGAAAATGGGGAAAATTAAAAATGTAAAAAAAAATAATAAATACTTCTCAGGAAAAACCCAAATTTCTAATTTTGCAGTTTTTAATTTGTGTAATTTTTCTAGCTATTTTGGAGGAAATTTTTTAAACGAAAAAACGTTGCTGTCTGGCAGCATTAAAATATAGAATATGACTTGAAGAAACTTTGAGCAAGAATTTTTGTGCAGCTTTTATAAATAGGAACAGTGGTTGAATTTTCTTTCCCCAGTTTTTAACTAGGGAAACATCAACTCCATCCTGTATGCTTTTATCAGACTAGATCTTGATGTTTGATTTCCGACGTTAGCTGAAGGTTCCTTTTTAGCTATCTTCAGTTTCAAATTCTAATACCTAAACTTTCTTCAGAATGCAAAATCGACTAGGATGGCGTCGCGGAGCATGAGTGGCGACTCAAAGCTGCAAAGACGTGTAGGTAGTGCAACGTAATCGAAAGGTTTTAGATTGTTCAGAATTTTGGTTCAAGTTATGTTGTTGTTTTTCTCTCTCTCTCTTTCTTATCAGTTGGTAACTATTGAAAAGTTTCTCTATACAACAAAATTAACTTAGTAAATTTTTATGAGTTTTATTCTGATTTTATCAGATAAAGTAATACCCGATAAGTATGGTTTAGCTGCACTTAAGTATTTGTTTCATTATTTGAGTTGCAGTGCTATCGATCATATACCGAAACACATTTAATTACCTTATTTTTCGTCTGTTTCGAAATCGAAACAGACTACATGGGAAAAATGACAATGTTATCGAAATTGAATAATTCTATTAACGTAGAATGTGCCAGTTTTATAAGGAGAGCCTCAGTCGCAATAACAATCAACATGCACAAAGCGTTTAACACTTTAATATTTAATATATTCATCCATATATATTATTGTTCTTGTCTGTAGCGAGTGTTTTGATTTGTCTTGCATAAGCAAATATGTGAGTCCCTTCCAAGTCTGTTGCTAAAAATCGTGAATTCTGACATGAGAGCAGCGATGACCTTTTGTTACGGCCGAAAGAAACACACAGCGTTTCTAATCTAGTGATGCTGCTTGATTCTATTAATAAACCTAAACATTTTAGGTCAGATAACGTTGAAAATTACTGCTGAATTTCATTAGAAGTCGCAAGTGAACATTAAAAACAGTGATTAGGGTTATCTAAGGTTAGTTGAATATTTAAAGTTGAGATTAAACGAGCAGTATTACATAAAGAAAGTTAAAATACAAAGAGGTTAACTAGAAACAAATAATAAAAATTTTAAGAGTCCATTTGTTTAGGAATATTTATGAAAATGTTTGGATATATTGACAGGATGTAGTATGATATCATTTTTATTCTCTACGCAGATTCCCTTTTATCTTTCGAAGTGATTTATTCTGAAAACCAAGCTCCACATATTGAACATATATACTGTAGACTATTATTGTAATCATAGTGGCGGAGAAGCCGAGGGTGTGTGAAGGAATTGAGAGAGAGAAAGAAAACGCCTGGAGAAAAGTAGTCCTTTCAATTCGATCGTTTATTTGTGGCTTCTAGAAAATGTTCCACGGAGGAGATATTCCTGTGGGTTTACATTTAAGTGCAAATGATACATTAAAATATTTTTCATTATAAAAATATTAATACCAGAAACATTTACGTCTAATATATTTTATTGTAAAATTTTCGGCTAAGTTTCATAGCCACTGTTAATACAGTTATAGGAAAACTCAAAAAAAAAAAAAAAAAAAAGCCATTTGATATGTGCAATATCGACTGCGGGAGAATAGTTCCGTCTACATTAATAGATATTCAAAATAAATTACAATAAATTGATTTAGTTAATTATTTTTAAATTATGAGCAATATTTAATTACAATTATGGTTTTTATTATATTAACCATTTATATTCGTTAATATAACTTCCCAAGATTAAGAAAGTTTTAGGTAATCGTTTTTGTTCAGATTCGGGTTGTGAATGTATGCTTCACAGCTTTCTTTCTAGAAGAAAGTAACTTTTGTGTAACATTTCGGTTTTGTTCCACTTAATTCTGAGATAAAGCGTTGTTTGTTAAACCGATTTTGTTGGGTTCGTTAAGAGAATGTATTCTTGATGTTCTTCCAGACGAATTTGTGCAAATCGACGAGTTTGTCCATAATAACGAGCCACAAGAGCAGGGGATTCTATAAGCTCCAGGATAAGGTAGAGGAGGATGTTTGTCTTTTGGTGAGATAAGGAATATATTAAGTTTGCGAACTGGACGAAATTTATATTAACCAATACTTATCATTATGCTTTTCAAGGATTTAGGCATAGAGCGGTCTGTTCCGAACTTCAGAAGTCATCTTTGAATCTCTTTAAAGGACGTCCTGGTTTTCTTTTTCCTAATGGTTTGTAATTTAAGGCTTGTTTTAGTAATCTTTTTGTTTTCATTCTTTGATTGTAATTTATTATTGTTTATAGTTTAAAAATAATTAGCTAAATCAATTTATTTTGAATATCACGTGGTTTCAATTAAATTGTTATTTTTTGAGATTTCCTATAACTATATTGACAATGACTATGAAACTTAGCCATTTTTACAATAAAAAAATTAAACGTAAGTGTTTCTTGGTATTAATATTTTATAATCAATTCTTCGCTTACGTCTTGATTTTCAGAAGAATTCATTTAAAATCTTTTTATAAATAAAATTAAGTAATTTTAAAATTTCTTTGATAATTGGATAGTATATCGAAATAATGTTACTTTATTAAAGAACTAAATTGGAGGCATAGGGCCAACCACCTTCTCCTCGTATAACGATTATGGTTATAAGAAATAGAAACCCTTGACACCGTAAATAGGTAAAAGAGGGAAAGATTAATAAAGAAAGAATTAAAGAGCTAAATTACTGCGATTTTCATTTCTTATTCTGAAGACTTAATGCGAATACCACTAATGAAAGGTTGTAACCTATCGTACATTAGTGCCATAGGTGGGCTAAGGGTTAAAAAAAAAAACAAAAAAAAAAAAACGGAGACTTCGCTCTTAGCGACATGGCACTTTTTTTTTTTTTTTCAATTCAGTTCGAACCTCCAATATAAGTAACAGTGATAGTCACAGACCACTTGATGAAATTTATTTTCTCTCGAAAGACGCCCATAATCATTCACCGCAGCAATTCTCACTCGACTAGCAACTGTTTGATGCGGAGCAAATGTGTGTTTAAATTGCGGAGTTCATGCTCAGGCCATTTATAGAATACAGGATCAAAAAAATGCAGTTATCTCCCTATGAGACTGCCTAACTTATGCCACCGTAGCGACGATGTCCTTTGGTTGGAGTAACCTATGTTCGAATCCTGTCTAGAAAGCAAAGAACCTTTTTACAAAAGTTTTTTCAGGTAAAAGCAAGTTAACCGGTTTCATAGGGAAGGGCAGTTCTCCCCCCCCTTTTTTTTCCCCGGAAAACTCGGGTTTTTCATCCCGCACAACAGCCAAACCTACCAAAATAACACACTTACCAGTCACAAATACACTGATCACATAGCCTTACCTGTTTCGGCTTAATTACAAAATAAGAACCCTTATAAATGCTCCTCTCTTTCTTGGAATTGATTCTAAGACTGTTCCAGCCAAACGATGTCGTCGCTATTTTACGAAGTCATAAGAACCTTATTTCTTATGGCTTACGTAATCTACTGTGCATATACCCATAGGACGGAGATGTCTAACATTTTTACGAAATATAATTATTTACAATTTTCAAACTTAACAAAAATCTCTTGTTTTTGTAACGAAGTCATAGTAACACAACTATGTTGGAACAAAAAAAAACTACCTGTTGAGATAATAGTGAGCATTTTTTCTCACTATTATCTGAACAGGTAGTTAATATCTCAACTTTCACTAGAGCATTTTTATAATTGTTACTAATTCAAAGATGAGAATCATTTTCCCAAATCCTTAAGAGATTGGCAGAAGTTTTTAAAACGTAGGTTTTAGCAAGTTAACGTTCTTCGCTTCTGAAACAGTTATAACTTCAAATTAAAATTATAGATATGTTTTTTAGATAATAAGATTTATAATAATGCTTGTAAAGAAAACGCATACTTGGATTTCATCCAAGATGACAAAGCACTGCAACAAGAATATATTACAAAGTGTAGAAGGAATTGTTGACTGTCTTGTCGAATAAGACGTGGAACCGCACTCCACTGCGAAATCCAGATTTTGCAGTAGGGTTGTTAAAAGGGAGCCGAAAAAAAAGGTCCAAAGCTGAATGACTAGGTTAATATCAGGATTATGGCATGTAGGCTATCATGGTTAATTGAAGAAATGCGAATTATAGCTTGACGGTTGAAAGAGATATGAAGGTGAAAGGAGTTATCGTATTTATTATGGAGTTATTTGGAGGGTGGAGGAGGTAGCTGGTTTTCGAAAGGAAAGGTGTTGCCTGACTTCATGTTGTGTATGCAAAACCTACTAACTAATTTTGATACGATAGGGGCTAGTATATAAGAATTATTTATACCGGCGATGTGAAAAGTAGGATTTTTTTCTTATTGGACTTCCCACGGTGAGTTTTGTGACTCCTGTTTAAATAATTGTTTCAACAGGAGAAAAGAGTCGTCTATTTGGTGTGTGTGTGTGTGTGTGTGTGTTTAATTCCCACAATCAAGATTATATATAATCTTGGTTGTCAGAATTAAATACGTGAAAAGGAAGCGGTATCCGAGAAAGTTAAGTAATTTATGGATGAACCGACCGTAATAGAGAACTACTAAAAGAAATTTACAGAATGATACAATGAATAATTTCCGATACTGTTAAGTGCTAGCTCTGTTTTATATGTATGTATATTCACCTATGATATGTGTTTCTATATTTCGGGGTGCATCTTCAGCGAGTTTATGCAAAGATAACGCGATTTGTTGTTATTATTTTTAAAGTACTTGGAAATAACCTAAGGCACAAAGCTGGTCAGTACTGTGTTTCTTCGTAGGCAACGTTGGCAACTGCCTCCCTGGCCTAAAAGCTGTATTTTATATACTGTAATATAAATTCGCTTATTATGATTAGTAATTCTAAAAGCTTTGCTAAATATTGTCTGTATACAGTAATTGTTATTCAAAGTATAATTTTTGTTTCTAAATTAGCGAAAAAGTGCACTTAAATTATCTGGTACTGAGTGAGGTCAGTACATTTTTTGTTCTGTGGTTTCAGAACAAAAAATGTACTGACCTTGCTCTGTTCTGTGTGTCAGAACAGAGCAAGATTCTCGCTTAAGAATTTCTGTGAAGTGAGGCCCATAATCTGTTATTGTACCTGCTAATTCACCTTCAGTGAGCTTAATAAGCCTTCGTCAAGGTTCCTCGTACCTTAGATAGGATTCAAAAGGAGGTTTTTCTAACCCAAGAACAACGCGTGGGTTTTCTGCTTGCCTTAACTGAGACGCGTCAAAATTTCAGTCAAAAAAATACGAGGTATAATTAAGAGATATTCTTAATTTTGGGGAGACAAAAATGCTTAGGTTATTGATAACATGTCATTATGAATTCCCTTGTGTATCATAATTATTATACACAAGGGAAGCACTTTTTTTGTAACTTTTTAATGCTACTTCTATCATTTCATACTAATAATTTACTTCTAAATGTATCGTTGCACTAGTATTATTCACTTAGCACATTGTCCTCGAGTAGTGTACAAGAAACTTTGTAATATAACACTCATACTGAAATGCCTTTTGCGAAGTTTCATCTTACTTGTAAAAGGTCATTGTATCCCAGTATCCTCCGGGGAATGACATAGTATGAAGTTAACTTTCCTCCTGAACAAAATTCAATACAATTTAACTGTGATACTTCCGCAAACATCCACGTTGTTTCTTCAGTCATCTCTAAAACGGTTCGTTTTGAATTAGGATGATTACAATTAAACGATCGTTCTAACTCAGATTAGAAAATTTACAGTTTACATTTATTTTTTATAAAAATAAAGGATAACTGCATATTTCAAACAGAATATAGAAATTTGCAGTTACCATTTATAAAACGTTGTCATATGAACAAAAGCAATTTAACTTTTCCCACTTGCATGCGACACCGAGGTGAGGAAGAAAAAGCCAACGTGCCTTTTTGGTTGGAAAATCTAGTTTTGATTTCTGTTTAGGACATGAACAGGTAAATGCTTTTCAGATGGTGAGTTTGTCTTATAAAGAAGTGAAGGAGTTTCTCTTGTTACACATTACTATACACAAATGCTACAAATCGACATTTATGATGGGCTGAATTAGTTGTATACTAATTCGATGGAACTTGCTGCAGTTAGTCCAACTGGTTGCAGTTAAGTTCCATTGTTTACTCTGCAGAACTTCCAGTGAAGTTTTTCAACGCTGAGAAGATAAGCTGAAATCACGCTAAATCAGGTAGCCGAGTTCCAAGGGCTTAATTCTGAAACACATGACTTTATTTCAGTGACTAGCAATAAGCCTGGGAGTAAAAGAAAGTTGGTCATTCTCTCTCTCGCTCTCTAGTTCTGGAACACATCACAAAGTGACAGCCTTCCTTGTCTTACAGAAAAATGACATGTTTTACTTTATGTTTTCGTTGCCATGTCGGGAGCATCATATTGCAGTAATTAGATTTGCTTGCACGAGATAGCACATTGTCACAACAGGAGAGATACCTGATGGGTACGATCTTCGAAGTACACTTACTAAATTATTTTCTTTCTTTGCGATGTGAATAATGCTTTTGAATACTGTGTATTGACTGTTTTTCGTAGGGTTTCACTTAATCGTAATTGTGAGTTTTAGTACAATTAATAGATCGAAACAAGCCAAATAAATTGGCGCCTGACTAAATTTAAAGTAGCAGATTTCGGTAATAAATGTAAATTTATGCAACTAACACAACTAGTGTTAGTTCATTATGAAATGAATTATGTGCGAATGTCAAAGTGCTTTTCTCTTCTCTCAGTTCGACTCTAAATAAGTGACTGTAGTTTTAACAATTTCCGATCTCATCGGAAAAAATAAATATGTAATGTACGTATATATTTATTTCACTTCAGAAATCACCCCCCCCCCCAAAAAAAAAAAAAAAAAGAAAACACTTGGAAAAGTTTTTGGAATTCCCACCTTTTTGTCTTTCAAAATTCAGAAGAATTCTCTTACGCTTTATTCTCCGCTACAAGTTACAATATAGCAAATGTATCCTCTGCTAACCTTAACAGTACAACATATGCGAAGCTAATACTTGCTATTTTGTACCAAAGTGGATTAGTAACTTTTTTTTTCCTTTAAGAAAATGTTAGGTAATTTCCATTAATTACGATTTACTTGAGTAGTTGAATTTCTGGTGCCACCCACTTTTCTTTTAACCTATTATTAAACAATTGTATATAATCGTTTTATGTATGCTGAGTGTATAGAAGAATTACGTAAGAAAAACTGAGTATAATAAAAATTTCTCTCTGTAATAGGATTGCCGTTATTTATTACTGAAATTTTGCTTTTGAAATCAGTAGATGAAACAAAGATAACTAACTTTTCCCCATGGTAAAAAGAGTTTAATATGTTGATTTAATAAACATATAGTGAAGAACGGTTTTAAAGGCCACCTTTTAGAGACAGCAGTTTTCTGGGGTTCATAAGTGGAAATTTAATGACTGGTATTACTTTCAATGCCCGGTAACGCAGCTGTCGAACATAAATACTGTTCACCAGAATTTCGTAATATTTATTTTGAACAACAGATTCGATTTGCTCTGCTCTGCTCTTTATTATCTTAACTAAAATTGACGCTATAATAGCATTAAAAAGTTTTCCTTCCTTGTTCTTACTTCGGATTATATACTAACTGCAGGGGTCGGAAAACCAAGTGAATATTTCCTGCCACTTTATCCATTTGTCTTCATATCAAACTTAATTGCGCGCATCGAGCGTGTCCAGCGATTGAGGTGTGTCCAAAAAATACTCACAATCGCTTATCTCATCTGAGTCTCCATAGCAACGCTGCACACGTCTACCACGTGGTATTAGCACATGTGATTGAAACAGGAGGAAGGAGAATTTACAAGTCCGTAGTCAGATGCTGAAGTCTGTATTGGGGTTGTGGATGCTATCAAGAGAGGTCACCGATGTCTGTGTTTCAGAGCTTGCGATGTCGGGCTGGTGCGTTGACGCTCTTAGGAATCGTCGGGGTTGTTGTGTGTCTTGTAGGAGTGGTAATGTTTGTCAAGTTTCCAAGCATTGTTCAGAAAAAAATCGAAGAGGTGAGTTGGTCTTGATGAAATATGGAAAACACTTAGGTTTTTTTTTTTTTTTTTTGTATATATAATTTGTCGTAAATATCGATACATTAGTAAAGATGGAACAATAATCTAAGCGACCAATGAGGGAAGAAGAAAACAAAAAAGGCACTTCAGTCGGAAAGCCCTCCTCCCCTCATCAACAAATATTTAATTCATGAAGAATATGTTGAAACTACAGGAAGATAGTATCAGATCTGAGCAGCCAAAATTAATATTAAATGCCTCAGAGTTGTGATACCAACTTTAAATGCATCCACTACGTGTAGGATTCAATGCGTATTTCCGAATCTTTCTGTGGCTGCAGTGAATAAGCCAAGCTTGCTTTGGCATTCATCAGTCCCATTAGCAAATTTCGAAACATTTTAAAACCAATTTTTAATTCGCTTGTTAATCAGTTTATTTACTGATCTCATGGGCGTAGGTTATTTTTTGAGTAACTTACGAATAACTTGGACCAGTTAGTCGCTATTTTTAATATATGCCACATTCCTGACACACAGATATTGCGAAATTCTGGTATTTCGTTTTCTTCAAGAATGACTTATTTGCAATGCCGAGACAATGGCCTTGTGCTTAACAGGTATGTACGATAAAACACTTGTGGCATTAACAGACCGATAACAGGTGCAATATCTACATCAACCTTTTTATAACACGTTGGCCATTATGAAATGCTCCGATTGGTTTAGCCCACAAGTTTCTTCTTGTATTACTAGAAATTGTTTTACCTAATTATTAGACTAAAAATGATTCCAATAAAGTAATTCCATTAATTTTTTTTTATTCCAAAAATGTGGCGAAGACAGCCTAAACTGTTTGAAGACCAGTGGGAAGCTATCCTCCAGCCTTAGCCGTCACTGGCAGCTGACCCATGGCTATCAACGATTTTCATAGGCATTCAGTGAGGAAAGCAGAGCAAACAGCTGCCACCATCTCGTGGTCCTCGACAATTTTGTTCTGAAATAGTGAGTTCTGTAGTCGATTTAGAGTTGACAAGTTAAAAACAGTTCCGTTCAGAGGAAAAAAAAAAACCTTACTTGTCTGTACTTAAAGATCAACTAACTTGAAAACCGACTGAAAAAAAAAAACGCTAAAAAAATTTCTCTCGTCTGCAACTAGAATTGAACTTAAACTCATTTTTTCTCAGGCCTTCCCAAAATGGTTCGCTTTAACCAAATTTGAGATGGCTGTATAAATTTGTCATTAAATGTCTTAGTCATGAAGGTTGCGAGCCAACTTATTTTCCCCCAGGAGCTATGTGGAGAAGTTGCCTGCTAATCTTTCGTGTTTTAATGTACACCAAAGTAATTTGGTGTACATTAAAACACCAAACTCTCCAATGTCAAGCTATAAATATTATATCGATAAGTTTTTAGCCTAAACATTAAATTTTTCACATTTTGACAGTATTAATGTTGCTTTTTCCCCACTTCTTGTCCCTGAAACCTTTTAGAGATTTTGTAAGTAATTAAATTTCGAATGTTTAATTCTTTTGCATTTTTCCAAAATCATATTGCATAGATTGAATCGTTTGCATCTGAAGAATATAATAAACAAAATGAAGCATTTAAGGCATGAAAGCAGATATTTAGTTTTGAAATTCTTGCTTACAATGTTTTTAATTTTCTTAAATGAAGATTTTACTATATGTTCTCTCGATATAAACATTTTTCGAATTTTGAAAAAGTTGTCATTGAATATATCACCGATAAACTTGGGTCTCGCTCATTTTCCGAAACGATGATGATCTACTTGCACCCGTCGTGACATTGACTCCACTAGGCAACGGAAGGTGTCCTGCGATATTCGAGACCAACCAGCCAGAAGAACTTCGGGAGGTAAGCAACCGAACGAAGCACTGGCATTGAATGGTAGATGCTACGTTCCACTTGATCCAACGGATTCTCGATGGGATTTAAATAAGAAGAAATAAGCGACGAGGGGAGCACACGGAATGCTTGGATATGCCTCTCTAACCATGCTTGTACAGTGCGAGTATTGTGATATAGGGCGTTGTCATAAAATCCTGTATGACAATTGTGAAAGCGTCCACAATCCCCAAATAAGAATTGGCGTCAAGGTGTGTTCAGTGAGGATGAGAGGACCCAGTGATATTCATGAGAATAATCCCCATACCGAGGTACTACCGCCACTGGCCGGTTTCGGATCTCTCATTGGAAAACAGGATGTGTGGTTAATGTTTTGGCTCATGAGGGCTTGTCACCAGAAAGTGATAAATTACCAGTCGGCATCATTCTGGTTCGATAATATCCTTCTATTAGAAAGACCCAGAGTGCGAATTCCGTCTCAGATGCGCAGAACTTCGTCCAGAACTTTTCGTCAAGGTGAGTTGGACTGTTTCATAAGTAGGTGGCAGAGTTTTTTTCTCCCGTGTTTCATCACAGAATCGGGCTAAGTGGCTAAGCGAACACACGCAGTTTACATGCAAAGTATCCTTGTAGGCAAGGGCTAACCACCTTATCTTAGATCATGCATGCTTCTGGGCATGCTAAAACCATTGGTGAAACTAATTTTCCTCCTCAAACAAAGACTAACATTGGTAGATATCCTCTTAACTTAATTTAGAATCCATATGCTGTTCCTCATAGTTGACATTCCATTTGCAATATTACTTTGACTTTGCATTTAGAGTATCCTTACCACCTCGAAAAACAGGTGACCAAATCTGTAGTTTGTAATTTGCACCTACCTAACGGAGCATCTACTTCCTTGTCCGCTATCAGTGGCCTATTTATTGCAGCTGTCGTGTCTACTATCTTCACAACTTCGCAGTATTTCTCCCTTAACAGTTCTTGTCTATTATCATTCCCAGATCTCATTATTTCACTAAGTACAGCTTACCCTAAAGAGTAAAAATGCTTTCCATCTCCTCATTTCAAAGTAGTGTACTAGAATTTGGTCGTCTAAGACGTGCTTTCCAGAAACTTTTGGTTTCTTAGAACACGCAGATCTTTATAGCTTCTTTTGACTTTGCTTTAAAAATACAGATATATTTTCGATGAACTTAGTAAAGAAGGAAAAAAAAAAAACAAGACTGTCTTAAGCAAAGCAAACCAATGCTTATTCTGGAAACTGAACTGCCTGATAACGAAAGCATTGCTGATAGCAAAAGGACTAGGTCCACACGATATAAATTAGTATGCTAACTGTTGTGACCTTATTGCATAACAAGGATAGGTTCTTAAAACTGGTATTTTTACCAAATTTATTAAAACTTTTAACTACATCTAATGATTAATGATATTACTACAGAATATTGTAAAAAGCTTTTAGAATTTCAATATTGAAGATAGATTATGCGAAATGTTTGTTCTTACGATATGCAGGGCCGATGGAAGCGGGCATGCGGGCGTCTCTACGAAGGGGGCGTCGCCGCCGGGGTACCGTTCATAAGTTCATTTTTAAGAAAAAAAAATTTATCATAAAAACAAAAAATTCTTAGAATGATCAATATTAAAATAAATAAGGCCGGATACACCGAATAAAAATTAAGAAAAATTGTATATTGCCGCCTCTTTGATCAGCCGGCTGTTTACAATTTTGCAGCGAGAGCAGGCTAAATGAGAATGTTGTAGAGAATGTTGTCTACTGCAGTCTATCTAAAGTGAAAGGTGAACGGTTTTTATGTGCAGAAACGAATTTTCGTACAAACCATTTGTTGCTAGTTAACCAGTCGTATGGTACGCATCTCAGTCATATGGTAGGCTACTGACCGTAGCGCAGTGCGGACTATTATTTCATCTCTGTGTCGTGTTGCAGCGAGAGCAGGCTAAATGAGAATGTTGTCTACTGCAGTCTATCTAAAGTGAAAGGTGAACGGTTTTTATGTGCAGAAACGAATTTTCGTACAAACCATTTGTTGCTAGTTAACCAGTCATATGGTACGCATCTCAGTCATATGGTAGGCTACTGACCGTAGCGCAGTGCGGACTATTATTTCATCTCTGTGTCGTGTTGTGTAATAATTTCTTGTGGGTATAAAATAGAAATGGAATCAAACATTTAAAAAAAAAAGTTATCCGGTGCACAAAGTCGTAAGCGACATGCTGCGAAAGAAGCAGATGTTAAGAAACAAACTGGGGCTCTTAATACAGTTGTTAAAATATCAAAATATTCTGATGCAGATTGTAGCCAACTCGATACATCAGAAATCAGAGTTGAAGAACCGTGCACATCATCCAGTTTGCATCAAAGTACTATTGCAACTATGAACAAGATAACAAGACGCATGATTTAAGTGAAAAACAGTTAGGAGAAGATTTAGTTGTAGTTGACCACGAAATTAACACATTGCTAGTCTCTGTAAATTTAGAAGATCCAGGTGAATGGGGAAATATTGATGAAAAATTAAGAGTTGTTTTAATTGGCCTGCTCAAAAGAAAAATATAATATATCCCAGAGATACATATGGTCGTAAATTTGGCGACACGTATTATAATAGAAAAATGGAAAACGGGAAGCTCGTGCCAAGAACATGGCTCATTTATTCCGAAACTTTAAATTCTGTTTTTTGCTTTTGTTGCAAACTTTTTGCACCTACTGAATCCAGTAGTTTTGTAGAAGGTTATAACGATTGGAGAAATGTAAGTACAACTTTGCATAGACATGAAACTAGTTTAACTCACATGAAAAATTTCTTAAAATGGAAGGAACTTGATAAAAATTTAAAAAACAAAACTACTATTGATTGCCAGACTCAAAGCATGTATGAAATGGAAAAGAAACATTGGACGAGTGTTTTGGAACGCTTGATTGAAATTATAAAATTCCTTGGTAGCCAAAATTTAGCTTTTCGCAGATCATCTGATAAATTATATGAAAGGAACAACGGCAATTTTTTTAAAATTAGTCGAACTGTTTGCTATGTTTGATCCCATTACGGAAAAATCATGTTGAAAGGGCCCTACATCGAAATAATAGAGTATACTATTTGAGGAAAGACAGACAAAATGAAATATTGGAAACTTTAAGAAACGCAATCAGGGATACAATTTTATTATCAATTCAAAAATCTAAATATTATTCCATAATTTTAGACTGCACACCTGATGCAAGTAAAACAGAACAAATGACCATTATTATTCGCTTTGTTTCCTGTGACAATGGAATTGTCAAGATCAGTGAAAACGTTTTAGGTTTTGCAGATATATCAGATTCCACAGGACGTGGTTTATGTGCAACAATAATGGAACAACTGAAAAAATGGAACATCCCCATTGAAGACATACGAGGTCAAGGGTATGACAATGCAGCAAATATGAAAGGGAAAAAAATATGGGCTCCAAAATTTCCTTTTGAACAAAAATCCTCGAGCTTTTTACGTGCTATGTGCTGCTCATACTCTAAATTTAATCATTAACGATACAGCCAAAGTATATGCAGATACAATTAGTTTCTTTGCAATTATTCAAGAAATATACAATTTCTTTTCATTCTCTTACAAACATTGGGCATTCCTTTTCAAGTTCGTAAACATTTTAACATTGAAGCAGCCATCAAAAACGCGATGGGAAAGCAAAATTAATGCAATCCGCCCTCTACGATATCAGTTAGGAGAAATTTACGATGCACTTTTTTAAATTTTTTATAATGAAAATTTTAATAAAGAAACTCAGCATGAAGCATAAACATTATGTGCTAAAATAAAGTACTACAAATTTATTTGCTCTCTAATAACTGGGCATGATTTACTTAACAGAATAAACCCTGTGAGTAAAATGCTTCAAGACAAAAATATGAACATTACACTTGCTTTAGAATTTATTGAAAACTTAAAAATATTCTTACAAGAGTATCGATCAGATAAAAAATTTTAAAGAAGTTCTAAAAACGACAAAAGAACTGAGTGAAGAGGTGTACGGAGAACAAGAATTTTAAACTGGTACGCACGTCCGACGATGAAAGAAGACACGACAATTTGACTACGAGCTTCATGACGAAACGCCACAATCGCCAGAAGATAAATTTAGAGTGAATGTGTTTTATACACTGTAGACGTTGCAATGTGTTCGTTAATAGAACGTTTTGAACAACTAAAAACATATGATAATTTCAACTTGTATAGATTACTACAAATTAATAACGAAGATTTACTAAAAAAATTGTGACGATTTAGAGATTCTCTTGAAGGACGGCGACAATAAAGACGTAAATGCAATAGAAACTATATGACGAGTAATGTGCTTTTCGGGATATTTTTCGGAAGGATAATTTAAATATTCAAAACCCTTTCGATATTCTTAATTTTATTGTATCCAATAATTCATCTTTCCCTAACTTTTCAATTGCTTTAAGAATACTATTAACCTTACCTGTTAGTGTAGCGAGCGGTGAACGTTGCTTTTCCAAGCTGAAATTGATTAAAATCTACTTAAGAACAAGTATGTCACAAAAAAGGCTTGTTAGTTTGGCGTTAATAGCTATTGAAAATGATATATGTGCGGAATTAGACGTTAAGATCATTATTTCTAATTTTATGAATATGAAATCAAAAACCTTAAAATTTTAATTTAAACAAATTTCAAGTATATTTATGTAATTTAGTTTATTTTCTGTTATTCTGTAAAGATGTTATTTTTTTGAATACTTATATTAAATGTTCTAATTATTTCTGAATTCTTTTCTTATTTTCTCATCTATCTAGAGTTTCTTTTATTTTCCTAAAAGATAGTTCCACTTACAAAAATTATTAAAAACTTTTTACAGTTACATTTTACAAGCTACTAAGAATTTAGTAACTTGTAAAATGCAAGAATTTTTTAAACTTTAGTTCAAATAAATTTTAACTTTAATTAAAATTAATTTTAATTTTGTTCGGTTTGGTGAGAAGGCCTGTATCATTATATATTCAACGATTAAAGTGAAGTGGCTTTATCAAAATTTGCTTTAACTTTAGAGAATTTTTTGAATATACGGGTTTTTAACGATTATCCGGCCTAGTCAACACCCTCGGTTCGTTACATTTAGTGAACCAACGTGTGGCTGTTCTGTCAAAATTTATTTAAGAAATTTCAAATAATTTAAATTTTTATTATAGTAAAAGAACCACACACCCCCGGATCGTTACAGGGGCGCTTAGATAGACATTGCATGCGGGCGGCAAAGACCTTAGCGCCAGCTCTGACGATATGCATTTTCGAAGTGAAGCACCATTGAAACTGTTCTGTGCAGTTTTGTACTTCAATCTTCATGTAATGCTGTGCACTATATAATTAGTGCAGTTTGTAAACAGCTGGTTAAATACCTACTGTTTATAATTATATATAAACAGCAGATATTTAAACGGCGTGCAGTTTCGAGACAAGTGTCTTGCATGTGATGGTATAAGATGCCAGTGATAAGGTAGCCACCTGTAAAACATCAGTGGTCCAATAATTCAGCTTTAACTGTGCTGGCAGCCTTTTAAGGTAAAAAATGTGTTTAAACGATTAAAATAAAGATGCAATTGTTTAATTACTGCTTTATTTTTTTTATTGTTAATTTTTGTTGTAAGTCGTGTGATTTGTCATTCAAGATTGCCTAAAAATCGTAGCCAACTTTTAGAGATGGGAGTTATATGATCGCTTTAATATTTTTCCTTACGTATTTTGTTTGGCTACCCATAATGGCGTACGTATTATTGGGTAGGTACCTAGAGTTGACTCTGTCCTCTGTAAACAATAATTCTTCGTCTACTACTTAGAAGCCCACTAATTAATAAGCCACCACCACCAGTACGATTCCGCGATTAGAGATTCACAGTTGACCTTGTAGCTTACATCCCCAACCATAGCTTTCGACCGTGTGCGGCATCGAGGGCAACTAAACGAATTGTCATGCTTCGGTCTCCTCATCACTCTCTGTAAATGGGTAAGCAGCTTTCTTTCTGGTCGTTCTCTGCGAGTCATTGTGGATGGTTTCCTCTATTCGAGTTTCACCGCCAATGCTGGAGTGTTTCAAGGCTCTGTCCTATAACCTACTCATTCTCCTGTGCATAAATGACATACAATAACCACTAATCTCATCCACAGGTTTGCAGACGATAGTACTCTCCATTCATCCAACTCATTTGACAAACCATGCAATACTCTGACATTCCAGGCTACATGATCATCTACAACTAGTGCTTTAAGCATTGATTATTAAGGAAACATAGTATCCTCCAATGGGACGAGGACAGCATTGTTATGTTCAATGCCACCAAAACAAAGTCTTGCCTTTTCTAGTGCAGGAGATCCTAGCTCACCTACTCTTCACCTCAGTAATACACAAATCACCAGACAAGAATCAGATCTTTTTGCTTGGACTAGCGTTTATCTCCATCTTTTCTGGCATAAACACATCACATCAATAGTCTCCTCAGCATCCGAGAAACTTGGCATTCTCTTTCGTTCAAGAGCCTATTTTACACCTAGCCAACTCTTCACTATATACAAATCCGTCCATGTTTAGAATACTGCTCACATGTTTGGAGTGGTGCACCTAAAACTACCCTTAAAATCCTTGACACCTAGAGGCGTGCAGTTAAGATCATAGACGATCCCTCTCTTACAGTGTTTCAGCACTCTCTATGTTCTACAGGTACTAAGATGGTCACAGTTCCAGTGAATTGGCAACCATCATTCCTCCACTTTCTGCAACAGAAAGTGAAGGAATGATGTATGTAACATAGCATCTGTTAATACAAGAGATGCAGCTGCCCAGCACCCCTTCACTGTGCAACTGCAAACACACCGAACCTGCTTCTATTCTTCCGCTTTTATTCCGTCCACGTCCATCCTCTGGAACAGTCTTCCTCAAGAAGGATTCCCAGACTATAACCTGCAACTTTTCAAAAAAAAAAAAAAATAATAATAATTAATAAACTTCTGTCTCAGTCCTCATGTGCATACGACACACTGATGTACCTCTAGGTTCCTCGACCTCTCGTGTATGTATAGGATCGATATATATAATATTTCAAAGCAACATTTAATTTTCTTACATAATTTGTCTACACTCCTGATTACTTATGGGTTGTTTTTTTTTTGGATACTTAATTCCTCTTCACTCCATTGGGAACACAGGGCCACGATCACGGATCTCCATCTGACTCTGTTTTGTATTTTTCTCTTCATAATATGTCCAGATCTTTCTAATCTTTGCGAAATCTTCTTTGCCAGCTCATCTTGGGTCTACCTTTCTTTCCCTTTCCTTGCTGATTCTACTCTAATGCATGTTTAACTTCGTCTTTTTCAGGTTTTCTTAGTAAATGCCATACCCATCTCCATTTTTTCTGATTGATGCCATACATTATTGGTTTTTGTTTAGCTTTTTTTTTATAATTCTTTATTGGATCCTGTCTATTTTATTTGTAGAGTTCTTCTTAAACATTTATTAACAAAGCGTTGCAGTTTTTTCAAAAGTGCTTCATTTTCGTGTGAGAAACTGAATTGGAAGATAGAATACTGATCACTCTGTTATACGAGTGGGGAGGGAGACTGAGAAGTTCTGATAAACACCCAGAAAAAAATGATATTTTCTGATGAGATTTTTTTTTTTCTCACAGATTGCAAATGATGCAGCAGCGTTGTAATAAGTGTATAACACCAAGTGGGAAATATGTAGATTAATGTATGAGTTACATGGTTTTTCCTCAATTCCTTCATGGTGATTATCAGAACTTCTCAACCCCCACCTCGATATTCTTTGCATCACACTCAAAATAATGAATTTGATTTCAGTTTACTGAAATCAAATTCATTATTTTATAATATGGCTTCTTAAGTATAAATGCACAGAAGAAGCCATATTACATATTATTTGTGTTTGTGCGAATAATTTTTCATTATTCGTGTGATATGGCTTCTTCTGTAGAATATTTGCATACTTTGCTTATTTCGCTTGAAGCAGAAAAAATTGCCGTGTGCTGGAGAATTGACAATTCACTCAATCTTATTACTGTTAATGTGAACTCACTTTACTTTTTATCACTAAAGTACAAAAGTTGCAAAACCCAAGAAGCGGAAGGAGGATCAGTTGGCAGCTGTAAATGTGTGAAGTTGTGTCTTGTGCGGAAAAAGTACCGTTTTTTTTTTTTTTTTTGGCGGCTGCAGAAGCTATGGTTAAAATGCGTTTGTGCTGAAAATGACTGGAGGTATTACTGCAAGCCAGAGGAAAGGATGTGGGCTTTTTCTTCTGAGAGATCAGACAGGACTGAGTTTTGGTGGCATTTAAGTCTACAAGATTGTCCTTGCCTCGTTGAAATATAGCTAGAAGAGTTCAGGGTATTGGCCATGGTGGATCTTTGGTTCTTGAAGAGTAACAATTGAGCACTACAAGGTTTGTCAAATGAAAGGAATGAATGGAGTATGCTGTCATTTTCAAAACTATGGTTAGGATTTAAAGTCTGTAAGAGCATTTATATATACGAGAGAGAGAGAGAAAGAGAGGATGAAAGTGCATCTTTACTCAACTTCTAGGGATGATCTGGAGTTCTTTCCTTCACCTCCCATAAGCTGCAAAATCTCCCCTGTTTATACTATAAACTCCTTTCTTTCTTGCTTGTATTTTTACCATAACTCCTCTCCTTCTATGTCTTTAACTTTGAATGCCATATTTCTTCAGTCTGTCTTCATATGTAAAGTTCCACTTGGCAGGTATAATTTTGGTTAGTCAATGAGAGAATTTTTCAACTATTGCTTCATCTCCATGGAATCCTGGTGATCATATCTGAGCACGGTAGTTCAGGTGAGATCTTATCAATGTCTTGTCAAGTAGGAGAATAACTTTATTCCTACAAGTTAGTGTTCTTTTTCACATTATAGTTAAGTGATGTCTTAAGCACCTTGGCAGTGTGATCTCTAAACTTTAACTTGCCATCCACCATTATTCGTAATTCTAGTTTCATCAACCACTTGAAGTAAATTCTCCCTAATATAATACTCAGTCTGCATTCTTTGCCTACTGTTCATAACCTTGCACCTAACAACATTAATCTGATATTATTAACATTTGTCCATAAAATCGGTCTGTTCAAATCAGCCAGCAAATATGCTGCATCCAGGTATGTTCCTGTCATCCAATCCAACTTTGCATCATCTTCATATAATGGAATGTTTCCATCCGGATCATCCACAGTCTTTAATATAAAAGTTAAATAGAAGTCCAAGGACAGATTGCCGCTCTCCATCCCATGCCATGAAAGCTTATTCTACTAGTGTAACAATAGATTCCCCAGCCTTTCGTGGGTGATAGTCAAGTAAATAAAACTTCTAGTTCGTATCAGTGTCACTCTAGACCGAGTTAAGTCCTTTGCTGAAAAGAGAAAGATAAGTCATTTTAGAAAGAATAAGAAAATCTTAAAAAAAAAATACATCCGTAAGGAAATATGCTTCAAAATCAACTAACAAGTTACGGTCACGGGTATAACGTGTAGGCGGAGTGCAATTTTAACATGTGCTGTTACTTTCATTTGTTTATATGTAAATGTATGACTTAAATTGTTCATCGTTTTTTTTTTTTTTTTTTATTTTTTTTTATTATGTACAACGCTATTCCAGTCGATAAAAACACTAATCATGAAAAATATTTTAATCATAAAGCCAACAGTTAATCTCTCATGAATTCGAACAGAGCGGTTAGCACACGCAATTGACAGTCATAACAAATTGTTAGTTTTATATCCGTGTTCACGAAAAAAAAGTATACTTAAGACAATAATACGCTGTTCTCAACTTAGTAGCTGTAATTGTAAACAGCCGCATGTTGTCATCTTGTTGTAAACGGAAGGATGCATGCTCATCCTTTGGTTTTTATTTATTGTTTTCTTTGTAATTTAATTCACTATTGATCATTCGCATGAAAGTTTGATTATAAGATTATTTTATGACATTGTTTTCTGACCGCATTCTTACATAATCTTTACTTCCTAGTTTCATTATTCAAGTTTTCCTGATGGTATGGGATTTTGATGAACTAGAAAATAAAGTGCAAGTCGTATGTGGAAGTTTTCATTTAAGATTTGAAGTACGGGTTCCTTTAAATGATCATTACATGTTTTTATTTACTTTCGGCTCAGCCACAAATTACATTAAATATTCACGCTTGTTTGAACATTTGTTTGCATATTTATATGTTCCATTCAACTGATTATGTTTTTTCTTACATTTTTACTTTTTTCATTTTCTTTATTAATTTTAATTTCTTTTAAATAATTAAATGAGCCCACCTATTTGCTGTTTTCCAAATTTCATTCTGTCTGCTTTTGTGTTTTTTAGTATTCATATAACAATATAACGAGCGAAATATGAATGAAAAAAATAAGAGTGCGGAAAGCTTGAATGATTGTGAAATTTTCGGAGATGGTCTTGATTGGGAGACAATGGCGAGCAAGAGTGGCTAACTTGCAGAGAGAGAGAGAGAGAGAGAGAGGTGAACTGAAAGAGGAGGTGGAATGTCTCAGGAATGAGATGAGAAGTATGAAAGATGAGATTAGACGAATGGAAAAGAAGATAAATTCAAATGCGAATCAAAGTAGGAGAGAGAGAGAGAGAGAGTTATGGGAATGATAGAAGAGGAGAGATTAGAAAAAGACAGGGAATAAGAGAGAGATTTGAGAGTGATAGAGGAGAGGGAATGAGAAGAATGCGAGGGAGTGCTGAAACCACGGATAGAGTGATTCCAGGACAGCAGATAAGTAGGGGAACACAGAAAGGGTTAAAGGAGAGAGAGAGAGTAAGGGATGCAGGTGAGCAATCAAGGAACAGATTGGAAAGAGGTGTGATGTATGGAGACTCGATGATCCGTGTTTTGCAAGATAGAATTCCAGAGGAGTGCTTGCCTGGAGGAACGATAGAAAGTGTGACAATGTCAATTAAGGGTAGATGAGATGATTTTGATGGTGGGCGCGAATGACTTGAGAGGCAGTGTAAATCGGGTAGGAGATCTGAGATTCATGCTTGAGACTGTACAAAAGAAAACGCGGAGAGGAAAGATATGATACAGCAGAAGAGCAGTAATAATGAATAGCACAATAGCTAGAATGTGTCAGAAGAGAGGATTGGAATATGTGGATGCATGGAGGGCCTTTGAGGACAGAAAGGAACTGTATGCGAAAGACCACTTGCATTTGAATGAGGAAGGACGTAGATATCTGGAGGGATCGCTGTTGTCTGAACGAGTCGGTGTGTCAGTGCAGGGAAACTAGACTTCCCAGGGTGGATGGTAGCAGGGATGGCCTCTTGTAGGAATGGGTGCTTGGGGGAAAGGGGACGACATCGGGTAACACTGAGTCCAGTGGAGTCTGGAGGGGACAATGATAGGTATAGAAACAGTAACATTTTTATGCTTTATACTAATGCCAGGAGTATCCGGAATAAAGGAATCAAATTGGTGGCGCTGATAGCATCAGCCTGGCCAAAGATTATTGTGATCTCTGAGACGTGGTTCACAGTTGATCTAATAATAGGAATAGAAGTAGCAAGGTACAGCATTTTTCGACAGGATAGGAAGGGAAAACGTGGCGATGGAGTATTACTTATTATAAGTGATGACTTACGTACTCTAAGAGTGGAGACTTTGGAAGGCAGTGACACTAATGTTTTTGGCAGCATATGGTGTTGAGGTAAAGGCGGGAAAGACAGGATATTTAGTGGGGTGTTGCTACAAGCCAAGGAGCACAGAGGGAGTGGAGCAGGAAATGTTTAGGAAGTTGAGCTTGGCAAGTGCAAGAAGAATTATTGTTATGGGAGATTTTCACTTCAGCAGTATAAGTTGGGAAGAGGAAAATGCATGTAGTAATAAGGGAATGGAATTTCTAGAATTCTTCAGCAACAAATGTCTTAAGTAACATGTAATAGAGGGAACAAGAGGTTCAAGAGGTTTTGGATTTGGTCATAGCATCATAAGAGCTGATAATAACTGAGAGGGCATCTCTCTCACCAGTTGGAGAGAGTGGCCATGTGGTTTTGATTTGAAAGATGAATAGATATGTAGAAGAATCAAAGAAAAGGGAACATGTGAGGAATTATTAGGCCGGTGATTATAATATCATTACTGATATCATTAGCATCAATAGTAAGCTGTATTCCACGAGTGAAGAAGAGGATACAATTTGGTGTAAAGTGCATGACAAACAATATCAAACAGGAACTGCAGATGAAAAAGAGGTTATGGAAGATATATAAGGAGAGGGGTGGGTGGGGAGCAAATACATGAAGAATATAAGACTCAGACCAGGAGTATGGTGAGGAAGGCGAAACTGGAATATGAGAAGAGATTCTTTCTAAGATCCAAAGAAAATCCTAGGGAATGTTTTTAGCTATGTGGCCAGTAGGAGGAGAAATGAAGAATGACATTGTGGGATAAAAATGGGATTAGAGTGACTGGTGCAGAGGACATAGTGGAGTTGCTCAATGGGAGAATTATTTTTGGAGTATTTCATCCTGGAGGAGTAAATTTTAATACTAGAGGGTTAGGGCAGATTCGAGGTTTAGAGGTGCAGAAGGAGAGTGTGTTCCAAGTACTGAGTACTCTGGATGTCAGTAAAGCTGTGGGGCTGGATGGTATTTCACCATGAGTTTTGAGAGAATGTGCTAAAGAACTGAGAGCTCCGTTGACAGGCTTTTCAAAGAAAGTCTAACTACGGGAAAGGTACCAATGGAAGGAAGGTAAGATACTGCCATTGCATAAGGGCGATAGCAGACCGGAACTGTCTAATTATAGGCCAGTTTGTGTTTCATCAGTAGTTAAGGGTTCTTGGAGAAATTAGTGAGGGACCATATGCAGCGTTGGCACATTAGGGTAATGTTGTCTGTGAGAATCAACATGAATTTGTTAAGGGGAGATCTTGCTTTGGTAATATGATTGCCTTTTGTAATAAAGTGACAAGAGCAGCTGATGAGGGGAAAGGCATATACTGCATTTTTTTGGATTTTACAAAGGCATTTGACAGTGTGCCCCATGAAAAGCTAATATTTAAGTTGCAGCACATGGGTTTAGATGTTCGTTTATTCAACTGGGTTCAGGATTGGATTTGAGATGGGAATAGAGTGACTGATGTCTGATAGGTATCAGGGTGTTTTGTGTATGGTGGGACAATATCAAAGAGGTAGTGGGTTACAAGTAGGTTTAACCTTTGTATCAATGACACTGTCAGTGGAGTACAGGCGGATATTCAGTTATTGGCAGATGATGTGAAGCTGGGAAGGGTTATTACTAATAGTGCAGATATGGCAGCCCTGCAAGATTTGAATAAACTAGACAGATGGACAAATGAATAGGGGCGTCGGTTTAATGCAGCAAAAATGTAAAGTCTGGAAGTTTGGGATACATCAATGGGAGGCTGCATACTCAATTGAAGGAGCTGTACTGGAAGAAGTACGGCAGACGAGAGATCTGGGGGTGGTGATTGATAGAAAACCGAAGTTCAGGGGACATTTTGCAGGTGACCCAGAGGATTGCTGCAATACTGAAAAGGACACTAACCTACAGAAATAAAAGAGTTATCGTTCCATTGTATAAAACCCTGATCAGACCACACTTGGACTATTGTTCTCAAATTTGGTCTCAAGGATTTGAAGGGGATAAATTAACTGTGGAAAGGGTACAGAAGCGAATATCAAAGATAGTTTGAGGACTGTAGAATATTAGTTACATGAGGATCGGCTGAGAGAATGTGGACTGCAGAGTTTTGGTAGTTAGGAGAGGTGATATGATTGAGACTTTTAAACTGTTGAGAGGTACTGTCAGGATTGACACTGGGGACTTCTTACGCTTGGTGAAACAGCGTGAAGGAGCGATGACAATGGGCCATCGCTGGAAGTTACGCAAGGAAGCTGTTAACAAGAGGTGAGGAGTAGTTTTTTTGCATGGAAGGTGGTTGAACCGTGGAATGCATTACCTGAGAGAGTGGTGAGAGCAAGATCGGTCAATGAGTTCAAGGAGTGGTTATGATAGACTTTGTGTTTCCTAGGAAGGACCTCCAACGATGAGCCTTTTGACTCCATGGAGGCCTGAATAATAATAATAATAATAATATTTTAGTTTCATAAAGTAGTACTGATATAGCTAGTATATTGTATTTACTTTGTGGGTACCCTAATGTTTAAGCAAGGGGCTATGTTATTTTTAAGGTATTTCATAACTTTTATATGTACGAGTATTTCCCTTTATCTTATTATGAAATTTCTCAAATAAGTAAAATAATGCTAAATTTTTAAATTGCCAGATTTTGTTAGTCATTACTATTTTACTTCTAGCTGGATCTTGATCTTTACATTATTTTCGATTTTTCTTCTAAGATAATAGTCGAATAGTTGTTCTTGACATGATGTTAGGGCCTCCCTCGATGAGTCTGTCGACTCCTTGGAGTTGCCTGGAATAATAATAATAATTCCGAAATCTGCCATGAGGATTTAGAATAACTTTTCTGAAATTTATCTTCAGAATCAGTAATTAATTCCTGTTCATCTGGGAAATACCATGTTTAAATTCACATTAGACATCAATGCTTTTAATGGTTCTTCGTGAAGTTTATTCTTGCGACAACTTCATTACTGGTTTTCTGTTTTTTTTTTCATAATTTATATATTTAGTTTAATCCTTTATCCAAGTGTAAGCAAACAAAGTTAGCGCCTGAAATATTTTCAGGACTGAGGCAACTCGTGGTAAAGGTAGTATAAGTTCTTATCACTTGCCTTAGTATCTCTCATAATGCAAAACACATCTCCTTGGGAACATGTATAATGCTATGCATTAAGGGAAGGGCCACTACCCAGACCGGTTTCGACCTTTATTGAGGACTCATCAGTGGGAGCCAGACCCAGTGATGGGGATACCAAGGTGGAGTAATTTAAAAGGTGTGACACCTTTTGACAACTCGTATACGTAAATATTACTTCTCTATTATTTCCACCACTGGGTCTGGCTCCCACTGATGAGGCCCTTCCATTAATGCATAGCATTATATGCGCAAGGAGATATGCTTTGCGTTGTGGGAGATACTAAGGTAAGTGATGAGAACTTATACCACCTTTACCACGAGTTGCCCCAATCCTGAAGATTCTTCAGGCGCAAACTTTGCTTACACTTGAATAAAGGATTAAGCTAAATATATAATTTATAGTCTAACCAAGTTAAAAAAAACTTCCGTCGTTTTTTCATAATCCGATGACGAATTAATCGAAACTGGTAATAGCCACTTTTATACATGTTGCATATTCATAATTTTAAATTTTTATTGTATTATATTCATGTCCTTGCTTTGTTTTTGCATACATTTTTGGTTCTCTGCTTCCCACATTTTTTTTATTACATCTAACTTCAGTAATCGTAACTGTTCCACTTTAGCTATTGACTCAGCGTAATTTTTGAGATAACGGAAGTGGGAGCAATCGGTCGATAATTTGTTGGCCGACATTTGTCACCTTTCTTTGGAATAGGCTGAAATGTAGAGTAGATAGCAGTCGAGTAGGAAAGATTGAATAGACGATACAGGATAGGAATTAATCACTAAGCGTGAGTATTTATCACAAAACGTTTAGGACTAGATACCTTGTTCGTGTTCAAGTTATTTAGGATTCTTCTGATTTCTTTCTTTCTCCAGGAAATTGGAGGTGATATGAGTAGTAATTTGGGCGGGAGAGGGATACTTTATCATCAGTCAAGGAATTTGAAGACAAAAATGATGGCAGTGTCTGCTTTGCTTTTAGGGATATTACAATACACTCATCTGGATGTGAGATCGGTGGAAACGTGGACTTGCAGAAATTGCGCCTAATGGCCTTGACTAGGGATCAAGAGGCTTGACTGCCATTAGAACAGAAGGCAACTTTATGACATTTGGCTCTTTCAAAATCTGATTTTAATTTATCGATTTGATTTTTTTAACCTGTTGCCATCTGCAGTGTAGGCTGTGTGTGATGCTAAAGTACTAGTCTTTAGCCATTCATGGTGTGCCGAATTTTTTCCATGAAATGCCTTGGAATACTTGTTGGAGAACCAAGTCTTGGACAGTGGTCACGACTTTGAGGTGGGTGATAGCTTTCATTCCAGCTAAAATTATTTCTGTGATTTAATTTGAGTAGGTGTTTGGATAGGGAGAACTTGAAGCATAATTAGATCATGGAAAGGAGGAATGAGTCATGGAGGTCGTCCCATTTGATATGAGACCGAGAATGGCTAGATGTAGGTTATTCTAAAGTGATGGGAACTTGGATCAGGTTGTGGACTGAGTTACTAAAAGGGGAAACTGAGTCCAACGCTGTAGACAAGATGCTAAGGGTTGACTGGCCTATCCGTGTTCGATTGTTGCTAATAGCAAATACCCTACCATTCCCAACTTAGAATCAATAGAAATATAGAAAGATGCCAGTTTGTTTTGGACTTTCAACAGTCAAAAAAAAAAAAAAAAAAAAAAAAATTTGCACTAAAATTTATCCATATGACCAAATAAACGTAGACATATAAAGCTCTTATAATAATTTATATAATAGTGACAATAGTTTAAAGTGCTTAATAGTTAGATTTTCGATTACTGTTATTTTTCTTGTTTTGCCGAGTAATGTTGTGACGTCTGTGACAAATATTACATTTTTCAAAGCGCTCGGAGTGGTGATACGTTCGTAAAAAATCAAATGTGTTAAAATTTTCATTCATGAAATGTTGATCAATTTTTGGCACGTGTACACAAACATAATTTTATTTTGCCACTACAAATGATCTAATCGAAGTGACCCAAATTTTAATTGTGATTTCAATTACCACATTTTATTAATTTCCAACCAGCCAGTGCGGAGTAATCGGTTTTAATGATTTTGTCAACCATGCATGGAAATATTTTTGTATACACACACCCAAAATCTAAATTTTAATAAATTCAGTCCGACCTGATTGCAGTCATTGTACTACATAATTTTGAAATAATTTCTTCCTTTGTGTCCTTACAAATGTCCAATTTAAACAAACTGAGATCTTGTGAGGAATTAAAAATCGAAATTATTTCCAAACCACTTCATTTGGTTTGGAAATAGAATATTTAAAAAAGAATACCAATATGAAATGATGGAAATTGGAGAAATCAGATAAAATTGGAGGGGGGCTTGATCCTGAACATTGTCCATAAAAGAAATATATATATCTGTCCGACTTGTTTATTTTCGGGAGCATTTGTTTATCTGCTCTGGAAATGAGGGAAATTCACTGTCTCCCATTGTGCCTTTTCTCTAGTATTTAAAAAGCCATGCTTTCAGTCTTGCTATTAATACGTAACACACATTTGTTTCGCTCTGTTTGAACATATGAATCGTCTTGGGTTTATGTCTTTGAGCTGTATATTTTCTATTTTATTGTGCATAATCATAAAGGAGAGTTTCTAGCAGCTTTGTTGTATAATGACGCCATTCATTTTAATAAGTGAATCACGATTCGTTTTAATATGTTCAGTTCATACGGCTATACATAATGATGCTACATATCCAATTCTCGAGAAGCTAAAATTATTTCAAATAGTTTTTACCAATTAAAAAAAAATTATAATTATAGCGAAAAAGAAAAACTATCATGTTCAAGGCTCATGAGTTACATATAGTATAAATGAAGAATGGCAGAAATGTCGAGATGTAATGACAGAAACTAGTTTACAAGTATTTCTTCAGCACTTTCTAGTCCCAAACTATTCCTAATGTTCATATCTCTTATTCTGTCTTTCCTTGTTTTTGCCAATCTTGACGTCAAAAACTCATTTCTATTGTTTGCATTCCACTTATATTATACTTATATTTTTTGTTATCCCATATGTTTCCTGCATAAGACAAAATTGAGCTAGTAGTAATCAGAAGCTTCCACCTCAGTGGGACCTCACCATCCCAATGTTGACTACTTAAATTATTCAAAATCTCTCACCTTCTCGATATCTCCTATCTAAACTTCCATCAGTGGAAAGAACACTTTCCAAATATTTGAGGTTTTTATACTCTTCAAGACTTGCCCATTGGGTAACACCGTGTGTTACTCATTGTGCATTTTCTCTAATATATAAAAATCCCATGCTTTCAGTCTTGCTATTAATACGTAACACACATTTCTGTCTCGCGCCGTTTCATTTATCCAGTTTCTTTTGAATGCGTCTGCAACAATAGTTTTCTCCTTTCTGGTTATGAATCGTTTCGAGGACATTACTCATCACCACATCGAATGTCAGTGGAGATAAGACACTTCTTTGTCGCAGTCTTATTAAGTGTAAATAGCACTCCGACTTACCAAATTCACTCTTCACACAAAATTCACAAACTTTCTCCACTGAACTCAATTAAAGGTTTTCATATCGGAAAATTAATATAAATAAGCATATAATAAAACCTGAAAAGGCTGCAGCTTTGATTATTAAAATAAAATGAAGGATTTTTAACTTTTTGACATAATAGGATTGCTAAGGTATTAAACAGAATTTTTGCCCTCATAACGTTTCTACTTGATCTCTAACACTTCGAGTATAAGTGCTAATAAAAAGCGAATACGACCTTTAGGCAGATTGTTATTTAATTGATGCAAGCCAAGACAATTTGGAAGCTGAAGGTTATATATCCTTATATGCTGTTAAATTTCCACCCTGAGTTTTATCTTCATTTGGCTATAAAAATATGGATTAACTCATAATTCCAAATTGCCAGTGTCTTCTTACCTTTATCTATTTTAGTCCTTATTCTTATTGCCGTTATCCTCTTTATACACGCTCTTTTTTTGAACTCCCGAAAGCTTTGATCAGTTCATCAGGCAAATCATCTCTCCCAGAGGATTTTTCCATCCTTCATCTTCCTTAATTTTAAAGAATAGTCTCTGTCAGACCTATTTCCTCAACCTATCCTGACCTGTTTCTCTTTTCCTATTATCTCTATGTTCATTCCGGTTTACAATCAACAAAAATAAGTCATAGTGCAATAATGAAGAAAGATCTATAACATAATGCTGCCACATCATCCTAATTTCTATTCTTGACAGTCACAAGATTTCCATCTCCCTTTATTTAATAAAAAAAAACAGACAATATTTTCTTGCTCCCATCAGTAATTTCCTTCAGCTTATCCATAAACTCCATTCAGCATGGTTATTTCTCTCATTGTAAAGAAATATTTCATTAGATTGTCTTTGAGCTTCCAGAAAGCTTTATTTTTGACTTGATTGCTTCTTGAAATCTCATTTCACCAGCATGTTTCTTTTCTGCTTGCTGGTCCGCACACTTGCAGCTGTTTCTACATCTCGAAATTTCTTCCGTTCTCCGTTTATATAATCTGTAACTCATGTGCCTTGAACCTGATCTGTGCTTTCACATCCTTGCTCTACCTCAGTCTGTTTTTTTCCAACATCCACAGCTGCAAATTTATACTTTTTTCTTCCTACCTTTAGTTTCTATACATACTTTGATAAGAATTCTATCATCTCCATCTAAGGTAATAGCTGACAAAATTTTTACCGTGGCTTCTCGCTTCCATTCGTTATCATATCAAGGATAATATACTCTATGATCGATGTTTGCTCTTCCCAACTATATCTTGAGCATGTATTATTCATCCGAAATATCAGCCTTTTCAACCGTAATAGAAACATCGTCTGATAGACCAATGTTGTATTTTTTATAAATAATAAATGTGGAGCTAACTATTCATTAGGAAACAGTTTTTAAACAAATACGACAGCATAAAAGGGACTGTATGATGTTGAATGGCTTTTTCTTTGATAATTAAAGGGACTGTTTTTATTAATAAAGATGAAAGAAATCTCTTGAAAAACTTGTTTAAAGCAATTAACAGTATACAGAATCAACGAAATATACATTTTACCCAAATTTTCACAGACTATAAAATATTACGGTCTAATTATCTAACTGGCCCTTTATCTAATTAGAGTACATAACACTGCATTATTATTTAGGAATGAATGGAAAAGAGCTGGTGATGTAAATAATTATTGAAAAAATTAACATTAAGTGAATTTACGATTTACCGTAACACCTTTATCATATCATCAAAGTCAGTGTATAAGTAGCCCATATAGGCTAGTTTTAAGACATTTAGAGTACAGCAAAAAGATTGCAGTAGTAGTAGCAATCCATCAGTCTTTTTTTAATTCTCCCCTTTATCCGTTCATCGAATAATTCAATTAAGAGGAATCAAGTTTGTTCATGTTTAAGCGTGACGTTTGCATTTGCTGTTTCTTTCAACTTCGAATCACGTGGTCTGTCTTGTCCTTCCCATTCAGTTGACACAGATTGAACTGCTTTTACTTTCAGAAACATTTGCAATGACTACTCGCTGCCATAGTTCAGAGTACGGTTGCACTTCAGTATTTCGATGGCGAATGACCTCGAAACTAAGTTTTTTTAACGCCTTGTTCAATATATGATCGTCTCAAATTATTAATCCATCACCATAATAACATCAACATGGACTCGTGGTTTCTATCGTACAACAAAGCCACTTGACTTCAATCGATCATTGTTTCACTGCCATGTAACCTTGCAAACGTGTTATCATTCCGAGGGGAAATAGAATCCGTTGATCCCGTTTAATGATTCTAAAGTGACGTTGGTAAGTGATCCCGTTCACTCAAGGGTAGACGAACGTTTCCTCTTATAGGATGTTTCCTTACTCAGACTATTTCATCCTGCATAATTATGAGATTAATCTTGACCTTTTTTTTTTTTTCTTATTACGATCGTAAATCTACTATCTCACATAGTGAAACGAATAAAATAAAATTTATGGGAAGGATTGAGGTTATACCGAAATAAAATAAAATGTATTATTGTATATTATCTTGTATATTACGTTACAAGAGAAAATTAGACACATCGTATTTAACATGCAAACTGCGGACGTTACATTAATCACTAGTGATGACACTTTCTTTTTAAATGCGATTTATGCGTGCTCACACGCACTGACTGCAGTTTATCAATCTGCTTTCAGAGATATAGCTAACTAATAATGAAAATAAATTACTTTAGTTCAAATTGTAACTAAAATTTAAACAGTCCCGGGTAAGCTTTGTCATGTAAATATTTTACTGACCAAAACTTCTTATTCCAAGGTATTAATTATGGGATATGTTTTGCATTGTGTTATAGTACAGGTACTACAGGGTTTTGGCCGGTATGGCCCAACTTAAGTTTTCTGGTCTTCTTCCATAAAAAGTATCTATACAAAAATCTTTTCTGCTTCCTCATTAGTAATTCATCATATTTTGTGGGTACTAGGCCTAATAAACTATTCTGGCCTCTCATAATCATGGTTTCTAGGAGAGGATAATTTATCAGGTCCATAGTCTACTGTGTCTGCCAGTTTAGTTTGCTCGTCCATCACTTTTCCTGTTTGCTTGAGAGAAACTAGAAAGGTACAAATAATAATAAATTTCCGACTGAATCAGCCTTGTCTGTAAAATCATAAATTTCTTCATATCACAGATGTGATTTGAAACTAGGTCTCCTTCCCAAATGGTAAAGGGAGCAATGTTCAAATTTCTATCGTAGATGGGACAATTTTTTATAATAGGCTTTTCAATCGAAGGTAAGTTTTTCCCTCCGAAAACTTAGGTTCCCACCAACAATCTCTCGCGAAACTAACAGGCCAGAGAAACTACATCTAATTGTTAAATATGTTAGAGGTGTGTTTTTTTTTTTCATTGGGTTAATTATTTTGCTTTGCCATAGTATCGACCGTCGTGGAGACGTCATTTTTTAATTCCATATTTATTTAGTAATATAAACCTACAGTAAATAATATGAAGACATCAAGAAATGCGTGCAGTGCTTAGTAGCTCTTGCTGAGAGGTTTACACAAAAGGATGTCAGAATTGTATCACGCATTAATTTTGTGTAAACGGAAAGATTTAGAGAAGACCTTGATCCAGGTGATTGATGATGTTAGTTTAGTGCCTTTAGAAGAGAGAGATATAAAAGATATCACCATATTGAAGACCTACAAGATTCGTTTGGATGAAAATCGTTGCCAAGGAACTAGTAATAAGAATTACTAGTAGTAATAAAAAGAATAACGTACATCAATATAAAATGTTTTATATGGATGGAAAACAATCTAGTGCCATGAAACTTCTGAGGAAGCTTCTAAAGTTATTGTTAGATTAATGAGTATATGTGTTCTTCGGCATGAAGTTACTTGGACGTTGCACTACCTTATACGGACTGCTCGGGGACAGTGTCATATTTGACAGTTTTTAGTACTTCTGATTTCTTTAACCAAACACCCGAAGTCGTGGTTTCTTCCCGGAGGCTTGGCCGAATTCAGACTACCGATTCAGTTATTGAAACGCAAATATATAAACATTGACTTGCTAAATTAAACTTTTCAAAGGCATAAAGTCGCTTTGTGAACTAGAAATTCGAAGTTTGAATATCTATAGATTAGAGCTGTAACTGAGACTTCGTATTTTTGTTATTTTATATGACAGCACTTGTAAACAAACATTTAATGGAATGTTTGCAAATTATATAACGCTCTTTGGGAGATGTAAGTTGATTTCGTGATGTATGACAGAGTAAAGGGAGTTGAGGTCTGAAAACATCAGTCTATACGATCATCAGATTTTATTCCTTTTCTTTAAAAAGAAATCTGTTAGTAGATAAATATTAGTTTATATTTTATTTATTAATGATGAATCCTGTTAATTTGACTCTTAACAACATCGACTGGAGTTTTTCTCAAGTTTAGTTTGTTTTGCGATCTATATCCGATTTAAAGAATATATTACTTTAGTATATTGATATTCCCATAATCTGAAACATTATACTTGGATACCGAATATAATCGGAATAATATAATATTATTCCGATTATATTTGTATTCATATTTGTATTTGTATTTGTATTCTATATTCCGATTATGCTGTGTGTGTGTGTGTGTGTGTGTGTGTGTGTGTGTGTGTGTGTGTGTGTGTGTGTGTGTGTGTGTGTGTACACAATAAACCAAGACAAAAATACAAAGCAAACAATAAAAAAATATTCTTATATAAATATAAGAATTTTTTTATCAAATATAATTAACAGGCATAATATAGTAATATTTCAACCATTGTCATTTCTATTCGCTTGATGTATGCGCATATTTATGTTGTTGCAATTTTTTTTTTATAATTGAAATCCTTCACCGCGTGGGGCTACATGATACACATTTGCAACTTCTCTTAAAACATTCAGTTTATCTATCAGTAATACATTAAATTCCACCAACTGACAGTCAGTTTTCATGTTGGTGAAGATCACAGCCGCTAACTTAGATGGATTTTCTTGGGGGGGGGGGGATGATATGAACTGCAGAGCAGAGAACTCTGTTCACAAAAAGAACCGAGGAGCCATTAACTTATTCTTCCAACGCGCTAATACCATATGATTCAAGCTTTCACTTAAAAATATTTACTGTTCAAATGCAGTAAGTACGCAATAATTTCTCACCTAAATTTGCTAAAGCAATATTAGAGGGATGATTACATCATTTAAGGCAAATTAGCTGCTCTCATCTTCGTATTTCTGTCTCAAAAATTAAATTTAATAATAAGCTGTTATTTGGCACTTGGACAAGGTTCTAGCGAAAAGCTCTTACTTTACGACTTTTTTTTTTTTACATTAAATTCTTTCTGTCTATAGAAACGTATACCACACCTTCAAGATAAAAGCATAACGACTACCGATAATAGTATGCAATGGATGGGGGGGGGGGGGGAGAAAGAAAGCAGATACTTGAAACTAAAACCACAAATTGTTGTGATTAATATGATATCTAGTTCCTCTAACATAAAAACGCTGGTTTCTACCAAAGCGAAGTGCAGCGACATTTTTACTGAATCAACACGTTACCACCTGGTTAAAATATGACTTCTAACCAGGTGACAATGGGAAATGATTTTTATCAGTTGAGACGAACGTGAATGGGAAAACTGGCTTCCTTGTTTGGTCTCCAGGTTATGGTCATTTAAACTTTAACCCAGTGGTTCTCAAACTTTATCGGTTTACGGCGCCAAAGTCAGAACATAGGCCTTCCCAACGGTTGCAGTTGGTGCTGTAATTTCAGTTACTTCAGTAAAAATATTGGAATATTTCGCAGCGCCCCAGCCACAGTTTGGGAACCACTGCCTTAACCCATTCACACTAATGTACTATAAGTTCCAGGAAATGAAGTAATAATTAAAGAAACGTATGAATGTCTTCTGCCGAACACATGAATTTCACTTTAAACGTTAAATATCATGAAATGATTTTAAACATTTCAATAGTACTTACAATACTTTTTGCTACAAGTGCGGAACATTCATTCAGAAAACTGATGAAAAAAAAATATCAGTTAATACGTGCCCGTTTAAATGTTTAGTTATCAAGATTAAGTTGGCCATAGAACATTTTCTGTAGGTAAAGCAAAACGGAATAAATGGAAAGTTGACTAAGTCAATACTTGTATTCTGAATTCATTTAATATTTAATTAATTTTTAATATTTCCGTCTTGAGTAAAGTGAAATTAAATATTTTTCTTTTGGCAATGAAGTATAGCTTTTTTGTAATTTTATTATAACAAATGGAAATTAATATCATTCTTGCAATATCACGATTGATTAAAGGGTACACAGAATTTATCAGAAAAGAAGAATTCAGGGAAAAAAACACAAGGCTTCCTTTTTTGCATGCTATTTTTGTTATTTTTATGGAGTGGCTTAAATTATATTGTTCTATGGAATATGTGGCAACCGAAATGAAGTTTACAGTTTCTTTTTATATCACCTTCATAAACGAGAAGCCTGTGTGCCTATACACGACATTGCTATGTGTGAGCTAGATCAGAAAGGAGAAATGGATCTCTTAATGTGTTTCTTGAAGAGTTGGAGGTTATATGTGTTGGTGAAGACTCGGAGGACAGAGGTATATGAAATGAAGGTAGAGGATGGCGAATTGGTTCGGTAAGTGGAGCTGAACAGTATAATTAATGAGAATACATGATTAGAAGGAAGTGGAGGAATAGGAGCGGCCTCCATGGAAATACCTGTAGAAAATACAATCCAGAAACAGGATATATGGGAAAGCGATTGGAGGTAGTCAGTGAGAAAAGGTCATCAATTAAGCGAATAACTCTCCTGGAAAGAGAGAGCTTTAACAAAGTGTAAACGAATTTAATGTTGATTATTGATATAATATGGCTTCTTTAAGACAAGAGGGTAAACTAATGCACATCAAATCTATGTCCGCGTGCATATAAACAGCATACGTAGCTCGGTAATATTAAATTTCATTTTAGCATATAACTTAATCCCTTTTCATACCATCCCCGGAAACAGGTGTTTAATTCTGCAAAAACAAACCGACCATAAAGCACACTACGTGTTAGTAATACTAGCCTCATAGTGCTACTGGCTTGCCATAATACACAAAGATAACATGCAGTACATGAAATCTCTTTCAATAATGACAAACTCGGTCATTATAACTCTTCTGTAGATATTAGTTGCCCACGTTTTTAACTACGGATCTCTTACAAACAACCATCTACACTGGTATAACATTTTGAATGCATCTTCGTAAATCCCAAATTCGGTAGACAATGGAATATTCTCTCATAGTTGCTAAATGAAATATCTGCCCCTTTCTCTTCACGTTTTATATGTTCTCCATCATACCACCATAAATGCGGGAAGAAGTTTATTTATATTGAAGAGATCGTTTTATTTAATGGATTTCCATTAATCAACAAATCAAATTCCTTCTGGGAGAGACGAAATTGAATTTAGAAGAGACCTGTATCAAATTTCATTAAAATCTATCGAACAGTTCAGGAAATAAGGCGTGTGAATAATGCATTTATGGATGCATGTCCATAAATACATCTTGCTATTTATCCTGTTTGTTAGAATTTTTATTCTGTTTTTCCTTGATATCTCAAATATACCAGTGTCGCAATTGTGTATATATTAGTCCTCAGCAATACAGTATTTCACGCAATGTATATGTCTGCGCTATCTACAAGAGGTTAGATAGGAGTTGCATTTCCATGAAGGTATCAAAAGAAAAGAATTGGTATTGAGCAAAAGACTTTGTACTTTTGATAACTGATGTCGGTCATTCGGTCGGTCAAAGTTCGTTATAGGATACAGAATAAGCAGCACGTTTATCGAAAATATATGGTTATCGAATAGGTTACTTTTTATCAACTAAATTAAAAAAGCAAATTCACCTCTTACAAGTGCTGAAGTTTTGGTTAATTAGTATTCTATTACACACTATATATTTTAATAGAATGTGAAGAAATGTAATAGAAATAGTATAGTAACATTTTGAAATGCGCTGCACAAAAAAACGATCATGGCATTTTAATTCGTTAAGTATTAGTTTGTATATGTGAAAGGAAGAGAGAACTATGTAACTGTAGGTCGTAGTAGGTATTGTTCTCCGAAAATAATCGATTATATACATTCTTTAACAACTAGAGTGAACCACATACTGCACATCAAGAAGCAAAGAATTCGACCGTGGAAATCAGAAACAATATAATTTGCTTGATAAAACTAAATATGAGAATGAGGGAAAAAGTACCGACAACGTAATCGTTGGTTGCATTTTGCTGTTTACATTCCTACTTGTACTGTCGTTAACAGTACAAGTAGGAATGTAAACAGCAAAACAAATGGTGCACGTACAGACGCGAGCAGTGAAGTGGATAAGCGAACTGGCCGTTATAAAATTATTTACCAAAGAGGAAGAAGACTCATGGATAAAGTTCCAATTGGAAAAGGAAGAGATGCTCTTCACTGCTGCCTATGTTTATTATCTATGTTAAGCATGTAGGAGCTATGTTTTAACTCCGGACGGTGCCTTTTTCCTCGGGTGTTCTGAATTATTAGTTCTTTCTGAACGTCTGTTATCGAGCACATCAACCTGAACTTCTGAATGATGACGCCTGATGTGTGATCATTCTCTCACCACCTGGATTTTTGTGTATGAACATTGTCCTCTTTCGTAAATGTAGTTTCGTAGTTTGCTGCCTCGTTCTAATTCATACACGATTTGTTCTGCTGCTTGAGAGGAATGTTTTTATATTCTCACGAAAACAGTTATCGGCGCCCCGAAGACGTTTTGCTCAGTATGACAGTGCTGTCACCGTTTTTTTTTCCCAACCCTTATATTTATCAAAAAATGTTGAAAAAAATTGTCAGTTATTAAAAAACGCTAACATTCAGTGCATTTTAATGCTGGAATATACTTAATATTCATTTCGTAGAATGGGACAGTGACTTGCAACATTGCCCTGACCACCTCCAAATGAGGAGAGGAAAAGGGAATATTTTGCTATTTTCTTTTAATATACAAGTACCATACCCATGCACTTAGTTGCCATTTATATTGGTTTCTTAGCTGCACAGAAGCTTTCTCTTGAGCACTTTGGATTCAGTTTGAATTCCTCTGTGGTAATAATTCCCTGAAGACGTTCTCCACATCGGATGAGAAGTATGGAAATATTTAATTTTTCCAGTGCACGATTCTTCTTTTAATCTGCAAGTCTAAATCGTATGGATGTGATATTTGCATCGTATGGAAGAGACTGGAGAGTAATGACAAGAAATCAATTTTTTGTATCTGACGAAAACTATTTCTTCCTTCTTACACTGATGTCCAAAACCTAAGGACGAACACCATTTCTGAAGATTATAATCGCAAATTCAGACGAATCAACTTGTGGCAATTTGTATAACTGATGATTTCGAGTAAAAGCAGGGTACACATTCAAATATTTTGTGTTACATTTATATTAAACAAACATATTTTTGTATAATATAACTTATTAGTATGCTGGCAATAAATGTATCTTCACATTTGGCTGCTGTAGTCGTGAAAAATTATATACACGTAAAAATGTAATTCGTCCTTAGGTTTTGGACACCAGTCTACAAATTCTCATAACATAAGATCCAAACTGACCACTATTCACTCGTAGCATCTATCAGTCTATCCCACTAGCCCTCATGCAAAATATTAAATCTTCGTATCCCTGCTAACCACAATTTTGTTCACATTTCACAGGTTGTACATTGCTTTTTTTTTTGTTTGCTATGTATTCAAACATATTCTGCATTTATTCTATAAAACCTCTATCAACTTATGTTTTTAGCATGTTGCGCAACTTCGATATCATCGAAGATTTCTAATCCAAAAACTCCTTTCGTCTGAACTCATAAGAAGAATTCCACGAACTAACCTTCATATAGATTCTATGAATTATATTACTTCCTTGTCGCCATAAACAGAAGGAACTAAAATTGACCAGGGTCGTCGTAGTCAATAGTCTTTATTTGAGAGGCCTACATCTGTGCCGTTTTGCTATATACACCCTGAACTTCAAACTCTGTCTACTTCTTCTTTCACTCTGCCTTATCCCATGTTAAACGGGGTTGGCGCACCAATCTTTAACCTTCCTCTTCCAAGTTCTCGGGTCCAGAGCATCCTTCGGACTCCATCCTTTCTCCCTAAGATCCTCTGTCATCTTATCCCGCCACCTGAGCTTGGGCCTGCCTCTTCCTCCCTCCCTCCAACTCCATATACTCCACTCGTTTACCAACATACTCCTCACCCTTCCTCTCAACATGTCCAAACCACCTCAGCCTACTTTCTTGTATCTTCTTGCCAATTGGTCCCACCTTAACCGTCCCTCTGATGTATTCATTCCTTATCCTGTCCTTCTTTGTCACACCACTCATCCATCTCACCATCCGCATCTCCGCTACCTCCATCTTCCTCTCCTGTGCCTTGGTTATAGGCCACGTCTCCACACCATGGAGCATCGCCGGCCTCACCACTATCTTATAGAACTTTCCTTTCCTCTTACAACTCACTCTCTTGTCGCACAGGATCTCGCTCATCTTCCTCCAATTCATCCAACCGCATGTTATTCGGTGCTTTATTTCCTCATCAAGGTCACCATTCCTGTCTACTGTTACTCCCAAATCCCTCGTCTCATTACTTTCTAAGCGTGCAGTACTATCAATATATTACATATTCTGAATTCTCATATAGAGATGACAATTTTTCCCTCCATAAAACTTTTGGTATTTAATCCTGCAAAAGTGGCTGGAATACATGTCATTTGCAAACATAACTGGCTTCTAAGCTTAGCTTCTTCCACCGAAATTCCAAACAACCACCATCTCCCTCCCCCCCCCCCAAGTATGCGTGATTCTACACTTGATCATATTAATTATCAGTCTATACTTTGTCCACAATTTCCGCTTATTCGTCATATTTAAGACTTTTATTTAGTGTGTTGCTCTCCCTAATTTAACATTAGTAAACAAAGTATTACCATTGAGATAATCTTCAGTATCATTGATGTGTAAATTAGTGAACCAGTTACAGCGCCTTTCATCGTCATTTTTCCATCTGTCTTCTCTTTGATTTTATTCCACCACGCACCGCTTTCTTTTAGCCACCCATAGCTTCATATCGATCGTCGTTTCCTCCAGTTTCGTTAGCATATTATCACGCGATTTTCTGTCGAATGGTTTTTGGCTTTATCAAAGTATACGGTCTCATAATCTAGCCGCTTCCTTTATCCTTGAGTGTCACTATTGTAGAAAAAGCGTAAATTGCTAAAGTAATACCCCGCCCCTCCAAAAAGTGTGCTTTCTCCCCACACCCACAGTATCATATTCCTATCCAGTCTTCAACTTTTGAAAACCTTAACCTCTGCTCCTGGGGTACTAAGACGTCTGTTAGCTTTCGGAATTTTTGCTAACTCTGTTTCTGATCGGGTGTTATGCAATGGAACTATCTTGTACTTCTTCCACTCTGTTTGGACCCTGCCTGTTGCGAGATTCGTCGTTATCTTCTGTGCTCGGTAGGTAACATCGATGTTCTTTGATTGGAAAGACTAATCATGGAACTTCAACGAATAATGGAAAGTTACTTGCAAATCCCATCTAAGATGCGAAGAGAAAAGAACCCGATGCTAAGATTCTTTTCTTTCCAGAAACCGGATTTTTCATCCCATAAAACAGGTAAACCGGCTAGAAGAGAACACGCGCAATTAAGACAATACACTAAACTTAATCTGTTTTTGAATTGGGCATAAAGTAACTGATGTCTTAAGGCTATCCCATTATATCTGTTAATTTCGTGTATCCTGACGGTTTGCCTGTTAGAACCGAGGTCTTTCAAACCAAAGGATGTTTTGTATTAAACTATGGAACTTTCCGTAGCCTTAGTTGCCTCTTGCTTTTTTAGTTCTCAACAAACACCGCCTGCATTTATTAAAGATTTCTTCCATTGGCATTCTTACTTTTTACATTTCTCACATTGAGAATTCTTGATTTCCATGAACCTGCTATGCTAATTTTTCTTTATTAATCTGATTTTTTTATCTTATGTTGGTTACACTTACCTATGCTATTGTATTGCTCCCATTTTTGCAACTGAATAATGCTATTTAATTCTTGCTTGGTTTATCCGTCAGTGCTTTCTGTATAGTCTGATCTTGTATCCCACTTCTTATATATGTTCATGTTCATTTAGTTATGATTTAACCAACAAATTTCTTAATTTCCATTTCTTAATTGTATTATTTATTCATTCTTTTCATTCGTTTTCTGTTGGTGACTATTTGCTCATGATGATTAGTTTAAGTCGCCGTTTTTTTTTGTTTTTTTTTCTGTGATTCAACTTTGCATGGCAATATCCACTACATAGCATATTCCATTTACCGTCATAGATCCACTTCTTAGTATAAAAAAAAAAAAATAAATAAATAATTGGAGCTTAGAGCCAGCTAAATAGTTAACGAAAAATTATATTTCTGATAACTTTGTCATTATACGGAACAATATATATATTGTATATAATTAACTTGAATTGTGAAGGAGTTTCGGGAAGATAGTGTGTGTGTGTGCATCAATGTCTTGCACCTTGTTTTACGTCAGACTATCTACAGTGTTATTCATCTATGTGGATCACATTATGAAAAAAAAAAGTGGCATTAAACTTTATCGGAATTGAGATACTCATCCAAGCTTTTTATTTTATTCATATATACTCTTAAATAAATTCACATTTTCATTCTTTAAATTAAATCACAAAATAGGCTTCTCAGCAATATGCCTGCTTTATTTAATTTCGTCAATAAAAAATAGGAAACAGGCAAAAACATATAAATATCAACTGCATTCCTCTTAACTGAGAATCTGTAGATCAAGTAAAATATTTCGTCTGTTTTAGTGAAGGTGGCGAATTAAATACGGAAACCGACAATACCATAATCAAAGCTTGTATAGTGTGGAGTTAATTGAATACATTCATTTGGAATAACAGAAATTAGCCTATATATATATATATATATATATATATATATATATCAAAGACTGTAGGCCACAGACATGAATTCTGAGAAAAATTAAGGGAGTGGATAGATGTCATCAATGTGAAACATTAAACATGTCAATTTCCTTCCTAATATCTTCATCAGTAGCATTCAGTAACGTAAGAAAAGACTAAGGTAGTATAGCCATTTAAAAAATAGGAGAGGACAGTTACCAAAATAGATGTTTGATTACAGAGTGGCAGGGAAAAGACCAGAGGAAGAAATCAGGACCTAGATGGATTACAGTTAGAAGAATGAAATATGAGATTTGACAATATTGGAGTTCTGACAAATAAGACTTGATTGGGTAAAAAAATGTGTTAAGCTAAGTGTTTTAGATTGAAAATACGTAGAACTCATTCTGTCCACAACAGGACCCATTGGAATTTCTTGTTTATGAATCTCTGGTTCCACATAGTCTAAGAGCGATTAGAAATTAGCTGTCTTTGTGAAGTACTGAATAGGTTGAGGAATGAAAAAGTAAAGCAGATAATTTTATGCCGTCATGATCAATTGTATTTATAATTATAACTATTGCATCTTTCAAACTGATATATTTGTCTGATTGAAAATAGCTTTCTTTTCTCTACACTATCTGCTACTACTCCAAAAAGAAATAACGGTTTTAGATTTTAATCTAAGATCATTCGTAATATTTTGTGATAAATGTTTTAGTCTCCTATTCTACATTATACATCTGTTTGTTTAATGTTATCTGGAAGACGGCAAAATCTTTTGTAGGAATTCCAATTACAGTAGAGTTTAACTGATAATTTGAAAGGTTAACATCAGTGAAAATATGCAAGCTGTGCGAGAGTTACATCTGCTCTAACGTTTTCATGTTCCAATATTCATAATCTTAAAATCGTTCTGCTTAAATGTTATTGTCCTGTGTTATTAGTTTATTATGCGCATTTAACATTTCTGAATCCGACTTGTGGGTTAAAAATTCGGATTTTCTTATTCTTAGTTTTACAGGTCGTAAAATAAATAAATACAGCATGATTCATCGGAGTGATTGATTTTTCAGTAATGTTATAAAAGTTCATTTGTTCGGTCCTCAAGAATAACATACATCATAGGTTATTTGAACGAAAATTCATCACATTATGGATTCTAGAAATTATAGTTCGCCCACCGTTTGTAGGTCTCTGCTTCGTGTCTTTCCAAGAATAGTCGATTCATGCTGAAGGGGAGAAAGAAATGAAGGGCGTCCGAATTGGTCGCCAACACGCGAAATCACGTGCTTTATAGGTAAAATTTTCCAACTGTTATACAAGCAACATAGTTAACTACAATAATCATAAAAGAGAAGTTAATTTTCCGACCGGTAATAATAAACAACTCATCCCACAATACGGACTGATTACCCTATTATCGGAATGGATTCTCCTTTTTCTGAGATGTGTCGCAGAAGTGTCGAAGGATCTCTAATCGTTGGGCGAACTATACCACTGTCAATATCACCACAACTGTCTGTGTAGCTTCCTGGTAACTTTCGTGACACCTGATCACATAAGAAAACCTGCTGTTCTAAGTTCAACGAACTTTTTCCTAGGCATTTTTAGCCGTTTTCAGATTTAGTCCATCTTTGGTTCAAGTAACTAGTTTTTAACTGTCGACCAGAAAGAAACTTTTTTTTTAAAATCCTGCAACTCGGTGCAAATTCCACAGTCGATATTTCTATTTGTTCACACATTAATCCCAGTAGTTAGGATTAAAAGTACTACTTTTACGGGCTTACCAGATTACCATCCTGCATCGAGGGGTCGACTCCTTTTGAAACAGACAGGAAAGAAGCCTAGGTGAAGTGCACAGATATCCCGGCACTTCAATGCCTTCAGCTCAGGTCTTTTTATTAGACCTGGGAAAAACCTAATTCTCCCTTCTCCACTTGTAACAAACCAACTGCCAACCGTCTTGATACCCTAACTTATACTGCAACAACGACGACAGGTTGGTCACCAGGTGACCAACTGCCGCTGGGACCATAACCATCTTGTAATAACGAGAAAAGTATTACTCGGCCTCGTTAACACAATCCCTCCATTCATCGAAACATCGAAGATAAGAAATTTCGTTTGGAAACTTCTAATAGGCATAATTTGGAATGAAACAAAGAAGATTATGATGTTTCAAAGAAAGCAAGTAAGAAATACCAACTACTTCAATTCCAGCAAAACTGTATGTCGCAAACTCTTATAAAGAGTCCTCTACGAGTAGGGTCAGAAATGACACCTACTTCAGTTGCAGAAAAAAACTGTATGAAAGACCATTATAAAGAGTCGTTAGCTTTCACATTTTTCCACTCCAAACTCTAATGCCACGAGAGATTTGTCCATATAGAACATCATCTCTTCACAGCATTATTTGCATTATATGAATTCAAAGTAATAGATTGTAGTTATCGATTTCTTGTCACGTCTTACGTGCATTTAGACCATTAGAACTCAAAGCGATATGAAAACCACCTTCCGATTTTCAAAAGCTGATATTTAGCTAGAGTTAAGTTTGCTCTGTTTGGGGAATATAAACGCGTTAGAGGGTTTACTCTTTTATTATTACTGTACGATACCTCCATAGGATCTCTGGAAGAGGATATCCCTCTTACAAAAGAAAAAAAAAAATCCCTGGCACTCCTGTATTGATGTGATTCGGGTTCTGTTGAAATGAAATTCGATTTTTGCATTACCTATATGATTTTTGCTCAGTTTTTCTTGTTGTCATCGTCGTTGTTGTTGTTGTTTAACGTTTAAACAGAATTCAACTAAATTAAGTTTAAATTTTTATAGTACTAAAAATTTTTAAACTACTATAATTTTAAATTGAATGTTTAACTGCTTAAAATTACTTCCTCTTTCCTTTTGTACTCTATTCTAAGCTGGTGTTGCGTTTAGGAATTATCGACCCTACTATTCGACTTACAAACAGCACTCAAACTAATTAAAATTGACTTGACCATCTTCTGGTCAGTAATCAGTAAAAACTATAACCTATAGTAGTATAACCGATTTTTATATTTATTATTATTTTTATTTTTTTTTTATTTCATAAAATTCGTATTATCCACCTATTTTTCGTTAGGATGAAACTGTGCATTACTCTTAGTAACGTCTTGTTTCTGGTGTTAAAAGAACAACAAGTTTTTCATAGTCTGAGTTTTAGACAGTGTAAAAAAATTGCATGAAAGTATTCTGACAAAAATGCAATCATTCCGTTAAAAATAAATAAAATAAGTAGTTAGGGTTAGTTGTTGAAAACCTTGTACTTCCTTTTTGGTTTCGAGTTGCACGTCACATACTGCTACAGATTCTAGAATTTCTGTTGAGTAAACCTTGACCTCTTCAGCAGAGTAAGTGACCTGTTCTTTCTATTACTTAATATTCAAGAGAATGTACTAGTTAGGCGAAACTGTAATCCGTTTATGCAGTCACCAAGGAGTAATACAAACTGATTATGTTGATTTCTTAATTAGTATATGTAATTATGTGAATAAAAATTGCTTAATTTCTAAAAATAGGAACTAAGCAATTGTTATTCACAAAATTCAGGATTTGCATACCACGGCGCTTGGCCGCACGAAGGAAGACTTGGTTTCGAGTCTAGTCGGCGACTAGAGGAAATTTTTTTAAGCCTTTTTTCGACTGGTTCCCGAGTTAGTCGATCTCTGGCACGGGCAAGCGGGTTTTTCGTCCCGTAAACTCAAGAAAATCGACCGTAGAACCCACATTATTTCAGACATTAAATACGAGTGTTAGGGTTAGGGACCACGAGATGGCGGCACTTGTTGAGCCGTTACTCTTCACTGCGTGCCGCTTAATTAGTGATAGCCTTGGGCCAGCTATCTCTGATTGGGTACCAGTGGAAATTGAACTGCCCACTCAGTCTCCAAAAGTTAGGGCTGAAAATGGCCTCGCCTACTCCCTGTATATATATGGGAATAAAAAGGCGTTAGCTGATTTTTTTATTTATCATTATTATTTTTTTATTTTTATTTCATAAACTTCGTATTATCCGCCTATTTTTCGTTAGGATGAAACTGTGAATTACTCTTAGTAACGTCTTGTTCCTGGTACTTAAGTACAGTACATTATATAATTGTTTCACATTTCCAATCGGTTGACCAGCAGGACAAACTAGTATATCACATTATTCACTTCTCAAAATAATAATAAATAAAATATATAAAAAAAATATTTGTCAGTCTATCTGAGTATTCATTAATTATTGATAAATAAATAAAACACGCACGCACAAATACAATATATACGTATACCTGATATTGAAAAATGCCCCATTCTTGAATTACAGAGTAATGAAATTTACGCATTCCGGACTTCAGGAAGTAAATCTAACTACGGCTATAAATATTCGCAGACCTTATATCATAAACTGGCAACAGAAGGATAATGAATACATATTAAAATTCATAACCAATCATAACAATCCTCACCCTTGCTGGCATCTATATTAGGAAGCACCATATATGTTCAGATTCGTTCGGCGAAATTCCTCTAAAATTGATTGATTCTAAACAGCTCTCTCTCTCTCTCCACACCCTCCCACTCACTCACAATTCCGTTTATCAGTTTTCATTAATACTTAATACTGTTATAACTCGTTTTAATCGTCCGTTACAGTGTATTGTATTTAAAATATATTATATACTTCATGTAGGATTTTTTCTCTATTTCTATCCAGTTATCATTAGATTTTATCAATTTGCTCTACGTCTGTTTCTTGACCCGGTACAAAACTGACCAAGATTAAAATCATTCGTTCATAATTTATTTCATTTCATTGGTTCATTATGTTTGCGTTCTTGTCATATTAATGGATCTGTTGAAAACGTATCAGTGAATTAACATAAGTCATAAACATAGCAGCTTAAAGGAAACTTTAAAAAAAATTATTGTTAGCTAAATATATCTAAACATAAACCAAAAACTTCTCAGCATGTTTTAAACGTCACTGATATTTACGAAAGCACCACCACTTAATAGTTATTGGGACAACGTAAATTTATTCAGACATCGTGACAATTCTCGTAAAAGTAACATTAATATGGACTCTTGAAAATTCTACTCGGAGATTTTTAAACTGTATTGTATGTAAAAGTATTGCAAACAGTGTCCTCATTTGATTAAATGAACGCTCTATGCATAAATTTTCGTTGATGCTAAGATTTCTTGATACATACTGATAAGTGTTTTTCCTCAATACCATTCATTTCTTGATTAAAAACAATTCGAAATGACCCCCCCCTCCGAAAGAATTTTATTCCCCTCAAAGAATTTTAATAAAATTTGGTATTTTATTTACACAGATCCCACTGGCGAATGTTGTAAACCTGTAGTGTTGTACCTTTTAAGTATCAGTCACGTGAGTCGGGTAAGAGATAATCCAGCAATTATTCTCTGTATCAAATACAGAAACTGGTAACTTCAGGCCTCCAATGAGTGGGGGAGTTATGACGCTCTCGCCTAAAGATGGCACATGAATATAGGATCATTATTAAATTTTTTCGTTTGATAAATGGCAAAATTAATTGAAAGAAAAGTATAGTGCATATGCCGAAAAGGGAAAAAATGTTGATAATAGTTGGTGTCACTATGCAAGTATGTTATTACGAAAGCCGCTTTTTTATGATGGTGTGCAGTCATTCTCGACGAAGAGTATAACGCAATAGCTTTCCCGTGGTTCACAATATTGTGCTGTCTGTATTTTTCAAATCTTAATGAAACGTGCTTTGAATTGTCGGTTGTTGCACCGTCTGACTTATGAGAGAAGGCAGGCAGCGTTGTGATGCAGATTTGGAGAACATTTCGATAAACATATTTATACGTTTCAAAGTTTCTCAAAGCATATTTTTGAAATGAGCTTAAAATTTAAAAATGTAATATTTAAAATTTTATTTTTTATTTCAATTAAATTTTCAAAATTATACAAAAGGAATATGTATGATTTAAGATCAGAATATCCGAGTTAACAAATACACAACACAAGTAGTCTTATTGACAAATATTACCGATAAATAATATACACTGTAATCTCTCTCTCTCTCACTCGCACACAATGCTATGGTTAATTTCTAAATTTATATATATGCTGAACATTAATAGTCTTGAAATACTCATTGGTCATATTCATTGTACTTGTATATATTGTTGGTATTATTAAGGATATTAATGACAAATCTATAGAAAACCATTTCTTTATTTTTTTTGTGTATTATTGTTAGCGTATTGGAGTAACCAATGGTACCACTATTCGCATTTGGATCTGAGATGAGGTATTGGTCAGAAGTTACCACTTCCTAGCCTGGGAGTGCCGATGCAGACTACTATCATTCCCTGAAGTTTTCTATGTCTGTTGATTTGTGTATTCACGGAGTCGGTTTGCCTGTTTTAAGGGATGAAAAACCCGAATTTCCAGGAAGGAGGAAAACCCCTCCACCTCTGTATGAGACAAGCTTACTCACCTTTAGTCGCAAACACTTGATAAAAGTTCCCCACGTTATAGACGTGAATCGAATCCATGTCTTTCCAACCAAAGGATTTAGACTATACACTGAGCTACAGAGGCTCTCTTATCTGTTTATATGCCGTGAAGTCAATATTGTATATGCATACGCAGTTGCAATTTCAGTTATTTATGTAATTCCGATTACGCAGGAATATGTGGATGAAATAGTTTTTACTGATGGTACACTGCTTGGAAAGAAGTCAACGGACATCCCCATGGGCAAGGTGCATCGTGCTATGTAACGAGTTACGTGGTTGTAGCCAGTATAAATTGAAAGAATGTTATGCTCCAAAGTCAGTAAGAATGATTGATGGATTCTGCTTTTGACGAGAACAGACATATTATTTTAGATTGAGCCTGATTAGATTGCATACACGGTTTTTTAGGAATCTCGCATTGCGCTGACACAGTTTTATTCATACTGTCTCCCCCCTCTGCATGAAAAATGCACGAGGTCTGATGGCCATGTAGGTCCCACCCGAAACGAGGACCAGTGGTGGATTTATGGTATTTTAGGGAGGTAGGTTTCACTCTGTGGCCAAGAGTTCTTGACACTCCTTTCCCCTTTTAGTAGGGCATTACAAACTTGCCGGTAGACTTCCTCGTGAATTCTACAGGATCTAATAGTAGGCTACAAGCCTACAGGATTGCCAAAACAGGCATAACTGAACAAGAGGTATATCTACCAAGACGTTTTTTTATCCCGCTATGGACATCACGGACGATATTGTTCAAGCCTTTAGCAAAGAGCAGTTGCTTGACCTGTTCAAGAAGATACTAAAAAGGTTTGATACAGAATTTCTGGGATTTATAAACATATATTCCCAGGTCAATGATCAAGAAGGACAGGAGGATGAGGATATAGAGGGCGAATTCATAACGGTCCCATCTCCCAAGAACCCTCGACAGGTCGACTCCCAGGGTTCACAGGCAACCAAATGATGGAGGACCTCTGAAGATCTAACACCACAAGCCTCAGAAGACAAAAAAGAAAGTCCCACCGATGATTATCCGAGACAAAGAAAAGTGAACATCGGTTTCAAGGACCCTTGGTGAACAAAACATCAACTTCTGCAGGGCCAAAAACACAGACGAGGGAGTTAATATTCATCCCACTGCTGTCTGACTATCGCAGAATCAAAAATGCTAGACAATTCCAAATTGCCTTTCCACACCTTTTTGCACTCGCAAGCTAGAAAAATTTAAAAGTGGTCCTCAGAGGGGTTTCCGAGGGCATCACAACAGATGAGGTCACTGCCGACCTTATCAGTCAAGGACTTACCCCAATCAAAGTCAGCAGAATGCTGAGATCTAACAAAAGGCCTTTAGTATTAGTAGAAGTCAGCAACACCCAGAAAAAGATATACGAAGTAGCAGATATCTGCAGGCTCAAAATTACTACTGAGCCTCTAAGGAAAAGGACATCGGCAGGCCGATGCCATAAATTTGTGCAGAGCAGCCTATAGATGTCTAAAATGTGGTGGACACCAGATGCTCCTGTACTAAGCCAAGGACTACACCTACCTGTTGTGCCAATTGTAGAGAACCTCACCCCTGGAAACTACAAGGGGTTCCTTTTCCATCCAAAAAATCGTGGGTCAACAAGAGTGAACCTTGCTCTATCACGCAACAACACCACAAGCAACCAAGCAGATTGCCCTCTTGTTCAAAATACCTCAACTTCAACATCACAGGAAGGCACGCGATCTTCATTGACGACAAAGACATATGCGGAGGCCGCTCGAACACGGATTCTTTTATTGCATGAGCAAGCAAGCTCGAACCTTGCATCAGTTCTAACTGCGTATGTTGCCACCATGCTGCAGAAATTGAGCAAAATTAGCTCCTCACCATCTTCCAGAAAGAGATTTTATCTAGAAACCCAATCCATATTGACAGCACTATACAATGTATGAAAAACTCAAACCTAACTCACTCACGATAATAGCATGGAACGTTAATGGCCTGATAAACGAAATCCTTGAACTGCAAGAGTTCACTCACAGATACAATCGTGATATAGTCTTAGTTAACGAAACGCATCTTAGGCTAGCTAACAGCCCAAAATTATGGGGCTTTACGATGTATAAAACCGACAGACTTACCGCCGGTGGAGGAGGCACAGCAGTATACATCAAAAATTATTTAAGCCACAACGTCCTGACCAAACCAAGAACCTTGAGATAACAGGTAGTGAAGTTCATACCAACAATACAGACAGCATCTAAATCTACTCTGCATACAACCCACCCAGCATCCCACTGTTGGCAGCTGATTTGGATTCCATTCTCAGCTCTACTGACTTCATTATTGTGGCTGGAGACTTTAATGTCAAGCGTACAGCTTGGCTCAGCTCTACAATCAATGGCAAAAGTCGTATTCTATATCATTACTCAACCCAAAACTCAGTAGTCACAGCCGAACCTATAGAGCCCACTCATCACAGCCCAACTGGATGCTCAGATCAGATGTACTTGACATTGTCATCCTCAGGAACATTGGATACCAATATCAGCTGGAAACACTAAATGAACTGTTTTCCGACCACAATCCCATCCTGCTTAAGCTCGAGCAACTCACTCCACCGTACTCATATCTTGGGACAAACTCTAGAATTCTCCCAGAGCACATCGGCCCAGCCCCTGTTATTCACAATAAAGAGGAGATAGACTTTCTTGTAAACAATCTAACCAGTGAAAAAAAGCAATAAAGCCAGTCACCCAAACTACAGTCTTCCACCTATATCAGCCGGATCCCCCAAGGAAATCATGGATCTAATCTGATCAATAAACAAAGCCAGAAAGCGGTACCATACTACAAGAGCCCCACAAGATAAAACAACTTTGAACAATCTAAATAGACAAGTCCGTGAAGCTCTGCAAAAGCATCGAAACCAAGATTGGGAAACCAAGCTGGCAAACTTAAACCCAGAGGATAACTCCATCTGGAAATTCTTGACAACCCTCCGGACTAAAAGACAACTTATACCCCAATTCAGACCAAGAAGGGAGTAGCCCGCACTGGCAAAGGAAAAGCAGAAGCTCTAGCTGACAGCTTGGAAACTCAATGCAACCCCTCTTATGAAAACCTGAATATCAATCTTATCTACAAGATTCACCACCGAGTGAAGCAGGTCTTAAAACAACAAAAGGATAACTCAGAACTTATCACACCCACTTCTCCAGTGGAAGTTATAAACATCATAACCCATTTAAACAACAATAAGGCTCCAAGCCCAGATGGAATCACAAACAGAATAATCAAATTACTCTCCAAAAAAAAGCCATTGTGCATGTGGTCAGTATAATCAATGCCATCCTCAGATTCAAGAATTTTCCCATAAGTTGGAAAACGGCGGATATCATGCCAATGAAAAAGATTGGAAAGCACTCTCAACTCCCCGAAAGTTACAGACCTATCAGTCTTCTATCCAGCCTTGGAAAGGTAGTGGAAAAAATCATCCTTACAAGGCTTCAAACAGCAACGGATAAGCTAGGAATTATTCCAGATGAGCAGTTTGGATTCAGAAAAAACCTTAGCACTGCACAACAAATACACCAACTGGTTGAACATATCACAAAAGGTTTCAGCTGGAACCTCCACACAGCTGCGGTCTTTATAGATGCTGCGAAGGCTTTTGATAAGGTGTGGCATCAGAGTCTTCTCTACAAATTCGTGAAATTCAATATACCAATTAATCTAGTAAAAATAACTGATACATACCTCAAAGATAGATACATGCAGGTCAAAATTAATGAAACTATATCAACCAGACGCAAGATCCTGGCAGGTGCTGCAAGGCTCACTTCTGACCACTTGCTGTTTTCCGTCTACATAACCGATATCCCTCAAAACCCAAGCTTAACAATCACTGCATTATATGCAGATGATACTGCTTTACTAACAAGATCTCTCATCCCCAAACTGGCTATCAGAAGACTCCAAACCAGTATTCATACACTGGAGAAGTGGCTAATGGATTGGAGGATCCAAGTAAACCCCCAGAAGAGCTCAGCCATACTGTTCTCCAGAAAGAAGGTCTAGACCAAGGAGGAGATACACCTGCTAGGAGTCTAGATTTCATGGCAGACTGAAGTCAGATATCTCGGCGTGATGGTTGACAAAAAAAAAATTCAGTTCACCAGTCGCGTAAAACACATAAGCTCGAAGACATTCAAAGTAATCGCGGAACTCTACCCCATGATCAACAAGAAGCAAATTGGATACTCAGAACAAACTACTCATATACAAGATGGTAATACGCCCAGTCATCACTTATGCATCTCCTGCATGGAGCCATACCTCGGATACAAATATTCAAAGGCTGCAGAAGATACAGAATAAATGCCTGAGAATGATTCTGGATGCCCCATGGTTCATTAGAAACACCCAGATTCACAGAGAAGTCAACATTCCCTACATCACATTCCTCCTTCATGATCTAGCAGAATAGTTCTTCCCAAAGATAAGCAATGATCCAAACCTGCTTATTAAGTAAGCTTCAGATTACAATGAAGCAGAATTCTACAAATACAAAAGACCCAAGTCAATTCTATGCTCAGCTGAACACAGCTTATCTCACTGCCCTTCCAGGGAGAGCTTAAAGCTCAATAAATCTCCACTCAAAGAACTTCCCTCTCAGACAAAGGAGAATATGTAAAGCATATATGCCTCACCCATCAAATCAGTAACGTTCTGTGTTCTCCAAAGTCAGTGCAACTGTGTCCAGGTGAAATGGCTGTGAGAAGGAAACTGACGGAGTTTGAAAGAGGCGTTGTGATAGGATGTCATGTTGTTAGACCTGTCTGTCCGGTACGTTGTTGACAAATTGGATAACAGTCAGCGATACCGAGATGGAAGCGTAGGGAGTCAAGTGCAAGTGCTACTCGCAGTGTACGACCCACAACACTCACCGAATGTAACCATAAGGGTGCTTCGAATTAATCATACATCTTGTTTATTTTTAGCATTAGGAGTAAATTTTTATTAGAGTAGAATATTTGTCACAATATTATCATTCCATTGCAACGAAGATCAGTGCAGTATCATGTACACAGGTATTAAATTGACCTGATAATTATTCATATATTGGTGTAAATTCTAACCAAACTACTCCAGAGATAGAATACTAGGGCGCAAAATTTTCTAAAGCTATTACTACTACAGTTTTGGATTTTTACTATTGGTGATCCAGGCATTAAATGGCATTACTTCTAATGCTGTTTAATTCCTAGATACAACATTACCTCAGTTTTTATCGTATCGTGGGCTACTATGTCGAAAGCATTCCGTAGTCTATAAAAGTTGTGCTAGTTGTTGATCTTGGGAGGAAGCAATTGAGTTGAAATAGTTTCGAGGTCAGAATGCCTGCTACTCAGTATATAATTGCTTCTATCCGACTTCAAATTTTTATGTGAAAAATTTTTTTCACCCTAAAAATTTTTCTGAACTAATTTGTACTGATTTCTTCACTATGATAGAACTGAGCGAGGGAAATTAGTCTGTAATTCTTAGTTATTCGTAAATCTTTTTAATTCTAGTATTATCACAACTTTCTTAACTTTTGTTGGAAACATGCCAGTCATCATTAATAAAATATAAACCAAAGGATCTAAGATATAATATGCTGGCACCTATATCATTATGAGCGGAAACGTTTTTAAGTCTTATTTTAATATTTCTGACTTGATTCTCACAAGTAGAAATGTATGGACCTCTGAATTTTTTTAGCAATGCAATCTACTAATAGATTTTTAGTGTTATTGAAGATTTTCATTTGTCACTTAGGTTTTGGGACATTTACAAAGCTGATTTGCTAAGTGACGAATCTCTATCAACCTCGAAAAAGAAAAAAAAAGGTACACAGTTCTCTTCATCAAAAGACCAGCTAAGCTGATTAACGTGGTACATGTGTTCGGATCTCCTGGCAAATTTTCATCGAATATCCAGCTAGACAAAGGTTTAAACTTCAGGAAGCCCACACACTTCATCACATATCACAAAAGTAATAAAACCATTGAATAACTCCAAACCTCCCCTAAACAAGAACAGCCACCTTAACGTGACAAACAGGATCCTGCTTTACAAAACAGGTAATAACACCACTCTTAATTTACGCCTCATCACCTGGGGAACATGATTCAGAAAGAAAGGTCAATAATACAGAATAAATGTCTTAAAATCGGCATTCAACGTTCCATCATATGTCAGGAACCATCAACTGTACTGAGACGCAAAGATACCAGAAATAGAAGTCATTTTCCTTAAACACCGGAAAATTCTTCACCCACTGCCACTCCAACCATCTAATCCGCTGGCCATCTATAGCCCTCAAGATATCTCAAAATACAGAAGGCCGAAATACATCCTTGCAAATTCATTGCTGCTACTACTAATACTAGCCCAGGAAGAGCGGACCAAGTTCCCCCCCCCGCCTTTCTCATTACCGTTAACACAGACAAAGGGATAATGAGTCCAGGACTTAGTCTGTCTTATTTTTTTTTATTAATTTTATATATTGTATTTTTATTTATTTATTTTCATATGGAAACCCTGCTAGACCAAACATGGATATTTTCAAGCCACTTCATCCCTCCAAATAAGTGAGGCACAACTCGCACCAGGCTATGAAATTTATCTCCTACATAAGGAATTGAATTACGTTAATGGCCCTAGGGGATTCCAAGCCTGTCATTTGGAGAGCAGATACACTTGCCACTTGAACAACCAGGCCGGATTTCCATTTTTTTTTTTTTTTTTAAATGAATATTTGTTACGGATCCTTTTTCTGTATATATGGTCAATTTAGATGCGCTCTGCGAAATGTGTAGCACCTATTAGATATGATTTGTCCATTCGCTCATGCGTAAATTATTCCTGTACTCTGGCTGGATGCCCTTTGTTTGGAAAGATCTGATTCAGATTTCGTCTGGGACGTGAATCAGATGCTGATGTAGTAGAGTCGTCACCTGGTAATGCAGGTAAACCGACCACATGACCACAACACAATATACTGGCTCCTTTAGCTGCTGCTTCTATAAATCCAAATAACTGACTGGATGAATTTAGTTAAAAATCCCCTGTAAGCCTTCCAACAGTTTGTCCAATTTTCTTTCTTTCATTTCAGTCGGATCATTCGTATGAACATTAAGGAGCACAACATTTCGAAAGTATACAGTGCAGTCGTACATTGTGCAAGGATCTTGATTTCCAGGAAGATTAAGCCGAATTTGGCTGTTTGGAATCTGTGATATGAAGATAGATGGAAGGGAGTGCAATTTGCAGAGTTGTGAACAGGAGAGGGAGTATGATCGAAACATAAGTTCGTGAGGGTTGTTACCAGATTAATGTGGAGGTTTGTGGAGGATTAATGCGGAGTTTTGGTAGAACGAGACAGGACTTGAAAACAAGAGGCCATTCCCAGAAGCTGTATAAGGATAGGTATGCAAGGGAGTGAGGAGTAGATTTGTATGAGGGGAGTGGAATGCATTGCTTGAAAGTGCGGGAATTTTTCACTAGGTTTGAGGGTGCGGTTTGATTATATTTACTATCGTGATGAGTGTTTTGAATTTTAGTGGTCTGATGTTAATATCTCTGTTCTGGATGGGGCGAATTTACAAAATTGGAGACCTTCGGATGCACACAAGGTTCAGTTTTGGTTTCAATCTGATCTGTTTGTGCTTCAGCATGATTCGAACTGATACTTCTCACTGCCTGCATGGAATTTAATATTTAGTGTTTTTAGATCTCTTAAAATATCAAGTCGGTAAAGTTTGGTTTCAGCCAGTTTTAGTAGCGTAATTATATAAAACAAACTTGTTTACAATGCATCAGTGAAAAGCGCGTTCATGTTTCATATACTATTTTTACTATTAACACACTATTCTTTAAAAAGCACAACCAACCTGTAATACTTCTGGAATCTTTATTTGTTCTCGCGAAAACTGAAAATATGTACAATCGAAAATTTCACTGTGAATAATATCTCTAACAAATGAGCCAAATGTAAACAATTATAAGAACATGCTAGTGCGATGTGTTTTTGGTCATATGCTTACTCTGCTTTAATGGGTTCGGATTTGAATTACCCTCACTGGATAGAAATTTAATGAAATTTGATATTTAGGATTTTGAAATGACAAGTTTTAATTTTGGTTTCAATAGAGCATTATTCGACAGAACAAAACAATGTTCACATCATATACCAAAATGGCTTTTAGTTCAGTGTTGGATATACAAAAAAATGCGATTAATTACGTAAGTAGTATGGGATGCACTCTGAACCAGATCAAGATAAGATAAGGAATCGTGACGTGATTGGTTGTTCATTTTATGACGTTATTGTGTGTGATGGCATGTTTGGAATTTCCCTGGGGATTGTGTCACTGACATCAGGTCTTGTGTTTTGGTTAGCGTATGGAATTGTGGGTGATGTTTAGAGATAGGGACTATGGTGGGGCAGTTTAAACCAAATAGGGGTAGGATGAATGGGGGAAGCAACGTCTGTATCGTGGATGTGCGTTGTTATCAGATGTAGAAAAGTGACATCATCAAGGATTCGTGTCGTGATTGGTGGGACACTTTTTAAGCAGATCAAGATAAGATAAGGAATCGTGATGTGGATGTGTGTTGTTATCAGATGAAGATAAGTGACGTAATTTGTTAGTTGTAAATAAGTGACATTATTGTTTTGAATGTAAAAGGAAGATATATTAGTCGATAAGGATTCCTGGCATGATTGGTGGGACACTATGAACAAAATAAGGGTAGGGTGATTGGGGGAAGCATCGTCCGTGTTGTGGATGTGTGTTGTTATGAGTTTTAGATAAATAAATGGTTTGCATATGGAATTGTGGGTGATGGTAGTGATAAGATACAGTTTGGAATTTCACTTGTGGGCCCCCTTCTGTCAGGGACATCATGTGGTGTGTTTGGTTCGCATTTAGCATTGTGGGTATTGTTTAAAGATAAGGAATCGTGACGTTATGTGTTTGGAAATTTCTGGTGAACATATTTCTCAGTGACATAATGTGATATTTTGGTTTGCCTATGGAATTGTGGGCGATGTTTTTGAGATAAGATATTGGAATTTTCCCAGAGTGACACACACACACACACGTTTTTCTTGTCAATAGATGAGTATGGGTATTCTTAGTTTAGAGGCGAGATGGCGGCAGTTTTTAAGGCATTTCTGAATAATTTAATTATGCTAGTGTCCCTCATTTTTTTCTCATACACAAAACTCGTGAATGTTTTGATTTATCTACATTAAGATCTTAAACTTCATTACTTTTGCTAATTAAAGTTATCTTTTTTTACAAAATGTTTGGCTATTGGTATTTTTTAGTTTACAGTCAAGAGAAAAACCAAACTTTATTTAAAAAATAAATTAAAATAAACGGACACTTTAATGGATTACAATACCTTTTTGTATGTAGTCTACAAATTCAAATGATAATTTAAATTACTTCGCCTTTCCAGAATGGGGCATCTTGGAACTAGCAAGGTTTTCTGAAAACAATAGATATTCCAAATTGTATATTTTTAACCATATATTCACAGCACAAAACACAAGCTCTGAAAATGCAGTTGTCTTTTTTCCTTATAGTTCTGTATGTTTCGTTAATTTCTTTCGCATTTTGTCTCATACTATGTTTTCCCACAGTTTTGTCCAAAATGACATCATAGAGTTGAAGTCTAAGCTCCGTTTTGTTGAGGGTACGTGTTATTTCCTCTAGTAATATCCGCCAGTGACCGGTAACTTTGCATCTCTCGATGCGGAGAAAGTGAACTTAGTTTCGGTCCTCTTTCAGTTCCCACAGTGACTAAGTGATTTTAGAATTCACGAGTTGAACCATGGTTTTTACAGTAGAGGCAACAATTTTCCATTAACTCAACATGTCTTTTCCTGACTAATATCCGCCAGTGACCGACAAATTCGCATCTCTAGAAGCATAGAGATGCGATTTTTTTACAATAATTAAAAAGAATTGCATTAAGGCATAATGTTATGAATTTATATATCAATTTGTAATCAGAATAACTGAGTAAAGTTTCACTGTGGAAAACGCAACAACAGCACACATTTTTGTTCATTAGGTTACAAATGCATATTTTATATTGCTCAAATATTAAATTGCCAAATGCTAACAGTCACACTTTAATTCCTAAGCTCTGAACTTACTTATGTAACTGAAATTTATTTATTTTCCTTTCTTTAGCATTAGTAAATTTAAGTAATGAAAATGAGACAAACAAGATTTTTTTGCATTCCTAACTAAACAAAAATTAAGACGTTAAACTTAACATGTGTCTGAAAGCAGGGTTACCATATTTCTTGAAAACAATATGCAACAATGTCAACCATCAAAAAAAAAAGGAAAGAAAAATAAAATGTTTACCTTCAAATAAATATTTATGATCACAAGCAAGAAATTCATTAGCTTTTCGAAGTGTTGAAATTCCTACCCATATTGTTTTCATCATTTGGTATCATTTAAATGAAGAATGGGTCTGGCTATTAAGTTCGTTAATGTTTTTTGATTTTTCTCTTCCAATGGCAAGCATTATTTGATATATGCATGTTGATTCACTTGTTATCTGCATGCTACGATACCTTCTTATTTTCTACAACAAACTTTTTTTAAGAGTTTAGTAACCTGATGGGTTAAAATATCTAATGTTTCTCTGTAAATAACCAAGTTCCGACAGTCGTATTGTTAGAATTTGGTACGACTGTTTTTTTTCTAGTCTGGTGAAGGTATCGACAGATGTAGTAACAAAATTGTCACTTTTCAGTTCATTTGTACTTTATTCACAAAACTACAATTCCATTATTTGCTTTGGTCTCAGTTTTTAAAATCCCCCAACACTAGAATGTATGGGTGGTAATGTTGTGAAATAAGTTTTGATTCGCACTCAAGTCACTTGATTTTATCTGCACACTATGATACCTTTTTTCTACAGCAATCTTTTTAAGAGTTTTAGTAATGTGTTGGATTAAAATATCTACCGTTTCTCTGTAAAATAACCAAATTCTAAGAATTTAATACCCGATTCTGGCTATTAATTTAATACCCAATTCCTTTTCTTCCAAGAGCTGACACAGTTTCTTGAAATATTTGAGGGCTTGCATGAACTAACAAGACTTTTAATTCACTGAGTGGATTTTCCAAAAAAAAAGTCGTTAGTTTGTGGCAGGAAATTTCACAAGAAAAAAAATGGTCTTACTTAAATTTGTATAACACATCGACACCCAATTTGTTCATTATAATTTACACATTTTATTTGAGTGAAATATTATTTACAATTATTTACTGAATCTAACATACGGAAAATAAATAAAGAGAAAAATACAATCTTATTTATTTGTCCTTAATCTGCTTCTTGCTAATTTTGTGCTGTTTTTCAAAAGTACTTCCCGTGGTTGCAGAATTGCCATTATGTGGTTTTCGAAAATGTGACTCTTATTTGAAAGTTTCTTCATTTGTGATCGTTGGGTATTTTTTACTGTAATAAAATTAATGGTCACATTTTTGTTTTTTGTTTTTTTTTGAAACCAATAAATGTATTTTGAGCATTATTAAAAGCACAGAAATGTTTGCTATGTTTCCAAAAGCATTTTAAAGTACATGTTATGTTTCACGTTTTGGGCATCCAATTTCATTTAAACCAAGAACAGGTCTCCCTATTAACCTTGTTAATGTTTTTATTTTTTCTTTGGCGAGCAATATTTGATATTTGCATGTTGATTCTATGCTCCAATTTCTTAGTTTGTCCAGAGAGTGAACGAATTTCCCATTTCAGCTGATGGTTATATTTTATTAACCAAGAATTCTTTTTTTAACTCTTTCAGGTAATTCATTCCAACTACAAGGTGATTTGTCAATGCATATCTTACAATTCCATTAGAAATACAAATTTCTTTAGGAAATAAATGTGAACTCTTATTCAAAAGAAAATGGCAATCAATTATCCCAATGGTAACTGAAAATTCGTATTTTACACCCACTGTCGATTTTTCATAATCGTTTTTCTTCATTCTTCTTCTTCTTAGATTACTTCATATGGCACCAGAAATAAATAGTTATTTATTATTATTATTTTATTTCTCTGATTATTAGCTCTGATCTTATATTTTATGTTAACTTTCTGTTACAAAATTCTAAACAATTAGAACTTTTCCCAAAGAAACTAAAAATAGAATTTTGTGGCTCACCCATTATTTATACTTTACCGGACACAAAACACCACAACAGAAATCAGCAGCTGCAGTGGATGAATGATTGCCTAAGTCCAAAGTCACTCGACTCGTTGGTTTTTCCTTATAGTACTATTTACCCTTTACCCTACCCAATCCTGACTGTTCCTTCAAAATGAACCTTTCGCACAGATGACTCAATGACATGTTTTCACATGCTGTTCATGTGTTTTTATCTTACTTTGTGTTGGGAAAGGTTTATTTGTATTATCTGGAGAGTACAAACCTTTCTCTATACCAAATTTTTTAAGAGTTTAAGTCATGTTTGTGGGTTAAATTATCTGTTGTCTATCTATAAAATCGCCAAATTCTAACAGGTCGGATTTTCAAGTATGTAAACGAATGTTTATTTACAGATAACTCAAGCGATGTCAAATAGGTGGCATTAGACAATTTTCTAAAATAATTAATTACAGGATATCAGTTTCCTCACTTCCCCCCCCCCACATTCCTTGCATTAATTTCACAGTAGTTATTATTTTTTGACAATAATTAAACAGAATTGCATTAAGGTATAAAGTTATGGATTTAAATATATGAAGTTCTAAAATGAATAACTCAGTAAAAATTTCACTGTGGAAAACACAACACACACATCTTTGTTCATTTAAGTTTTACAAATGCACATTTTATTTTGCTGAAATATCATTTACAAAGAAAAAATTCGAAACTTATAATTACCTAAAAAAAAAAAAAAATAAAAATATTTCACAATATTTAGTTTACACCCTTAACATTTTCCAAAGATTTCAATAAAGAAAATGTTCGTTACTCACTATTTCTTGGTTACATTACATCAAAATAGTTGGTCACGCAAAAGAGTTTTTAGAACAGATACCATGGTTAGTACTGCCCCATACATTTGATATTGTATCAGTCTGGAAATGACACCATGCCTCATTAAGCTTTCTGTGTATTCTTTTGTCACCAGATATACACAAGCTGTTTTTGTAAAATGTTCGTAAATATCCCAAAATAAAGAATCTTTATCAAATTGAATAAAATCTTGAAAGTCTAATTTTACCATTGATGAATTTAGATGATTAGCAATAATTTTCCCCATTATACGAATTGCTGGTAATTCAGTTTCCAAAAATAGTAAATGATTATCAATGTCGTACATTTTTAGTGAAAATCTCTCTGATTCTTCACAACTAATGGAGAAAACTTTACATCCACCAGCTCCTGTATCATCGAGCATTAATTCCCCATCTTGGCATTTCAGAATATAACAGTCACCGAGATCCATTTCGTAGTAAACTCTTCTTTGCAAGTAGCTGAGGGTATCAGACCTCTTCCTGCATAACTTTTCCCAGTTGGTTCTGGATAACTACATCACAATGTATGCATCTTCTAAAATAATCGGTTTCCATCCTTTTAGAGCTACGCAAAGAATTTTGTCTCATACTATTTTCCTGAAGAAAGAAAATTTCAAAGACTTTTGTGGTTCACTCATTATTTTACTTTACTGGACACAAAACACCACAACACAATACGATAGCTGCACTGGATGAACGAATTGCAGTAACTGAAAAGACACTCGACTCGTTTGTTTTTCCTTATAATATTGTTTACCTGACCCTGCAATGGTTAGGTTTACAGATAACTGTTGTGTGCACACTGGCAGGGGTGGGTGGGTGAGGGATAGTCTTGTATATCATTCTTTCTGAAGAACCAAATATCTTCACCTTCTGAAGGAGCGAAAAATTTACAGTGTTAAGTAATTTCAAAATCGCCAGTGGAAATTGTCTTCTGTGGAGTGTGTTCTTTTATGCATTATCCCCAGGTGCATGAAGATGACCTACCAATGAATTGTCATATCTTGTATGACGAAATAATTACTGGACATTTTATAAATAAATTGGCGAATTTCGTATGATTTTTCGGAGTTTGGTCGAAGTTAGGATGCAAAACCCAGTGATAGGTTACAGTGAAACGTGGTTTGTGCTACTCAGGTGTTGTGGCCATTTTCTAAATCCATTCACCTTGTTCCTATTTTTCTTGATTTTTGAAGTCTAATCATCTGACCGTTGCTAGTATGTTTATCATTGAGCATTTCATACTTTTTCTGTCATTATGTTATGGTTAACTATGGTGCTATCCTTGAACATCTTTAATAATAAATTTCACCATAATTTATTATTTTCATAAATTTTGATGACTTGTTATGCAATTTAAGGATAACAGCTGCTCCTGTGTGATCTGATTTCTCTGGAAAAGAGAATTCAAATATCTTTCTCTGTGTAAGGGGTGGGGGAGATAATTTGAAGTACAAACTGTGTTCGGAATTAATGTGGAGTTGAACGTTTTGTTAAACCCCCGATTTTACTCATTTGGGCGATTAACAAACCCAAATGATTTTTGGGCGTTTGCTAATTGCCCAATCGCTCAAAATTTTTGATTTCATCAAAAATGTTCTAGTATTTGAAATTTAATTAGTTAAATTTCAAATTTAATTCAGAGACCTCCATGTAAAATCTACTAGAATATATGGTTCACCAAAATTACATAACAGTAACAGTCCACTCAGACCTATTATGCATTCTATAGGCAGTCCTAAATATGAAATATGAAGATTCCTGTCTAATCTTCTCTGTCCCCTCACTGGCCACTCAACCTCTTCGATAAAAAAAAAAAATCCAAAGAATTTCATACAAGCATACACGGATAAAAGACATTTAAACTAGCAGATACAGATATGTTAGTAAGCTTTGACATTGTCTCTCTCTTCACTAATATCCCAAACAAAGAAACAATAGAATTGTTAACCCAAAATCAGACATAGTGGAATTTTTCAGCTTTGCAATCGCATCGGGTTACTTCACACGGAAAGATAAAATATATAAAGAACAGGAAGGAGCAGCAGTGGGCTCACTGTAACTTAGCCAACTTTTTTCTTGGACACCTAGAAGATAGGAATTTTCACTCTTGTCCCAAAACCAACAATATGACTACGTCGATGACTTCTTCGCAGTTTGGAGTCGCACAGAACCTGATTGCTACTCATTTCTAGAAAAAAAAATCAACACTCTGCATCGTCTTATCAATTCACACTAGAAAGGAATCATCAAAATTTATTTCCTTTCTTGATGTACACATTTAGCGCAAACAAGATGGAACCATTTCTGTCAACCGAAAACCAACTTTTTAAGCTCGTTATATCCATAATACATCAGCTCACTGTCTATCTCAAAAATATGGCATCATAAAATCTTTAGTGTCCAGAGCACACAAGATTTCTTCTTCTGAAGAATCCTTAAAACAAGAATTGGAAATTATCAAAGAAACAGCCTTACCAAATGGATATAATCCAAAGTAACCCGAAAAATAATTAACCACTCTCCTACAAATTAACCCAGACAAGAAGCCCACAGGACTCTTACACCATATATTAAAGACATCTCTGAACAATTATGAGAAAATATCAACTCATTGCTACCTACAAAGCCATCAACTAAATTCACAACTTGCTACCTTCTCCAAAAGACAAACTCTCACCTGTCGTGTACCATGTTCTTGTATCTTGGCTTACTATGGACAAACAGGAAGATCTATAAATAAACATATCTCTGAACATCAAAACCACATCCGCCTTATCAAACTTCACAAATATCTGGCCTTGCACAACATGGAACGAAAATGCTAACCACAGGATCCAATGGCAAAACGCCAAGTTACTATACAGATCCACATATAAACATGAACGTTTATATAAAATGCTGAAGCCTTACTTCATAGATCTAACTTAATCGAAATGACTGTCTCACTATTCCAGAAGTTTAGGAAATTGTTATCTTCAGTTTTATTCAATAATTTATGTGCTATATTTTAATTTCAACCCAGTAACTTTTAATCCATGAACACTGGACTTTATGTGTAGATATTCCAGTTTAAGCATGCGCACTACTATTTTTTTAAATTAAATTCCTAATGTTGTTCGTTAGTTGTATTGATGCTTTGTGATACATAAGACCGAAATATTTGCATAATAAAAAGAAAGTTATTTATTGTAACTATATCTATTCTATACCTATGGATACCCTACACGTATATAAAAAAAATTATTTGCAATGTTACCTTTTGAAATTCAATTTCCTACCCACCACAATTCCAAGATCCCTAGCCCTGTCAAGTTCTTGTAACATAATCCCACCGTTCCAGCTTATTCAAGCTGGAACAGTGGCCAATCATTCTGTATGTACTGTATATTAATAACATCCCTGATTTGCCCTGCTCATATTTGCTTCATCAACAAACAATTGATCATCTCCTGTCCTTTCCAGCACCATTAATGTACAGATTGAGCAACAATGGTCCAAGGACTGCTCTGTGGAGATACCCCATTGACACCTTAAATCTGGTCGAATCACACTCATGATGTACCACTTTTTGATAACTTATCCATCAGCTATCCAAGTTCATATTCCATTCCCATTTTAATATTCCAGTTTATAATGTGGTATCCTATCAAATGCCTTAGCAAAGTCTAACAGTATCACAGTGTATCCATTCCGTTTATCCAAGTTAACCATAACAGTATTATAATATATGAGCAATGCACTAAAACATGACCTCCTTTTAGTAAATCCATGCTGTTCTTTGCAAAGTATAGCTTGTCCATCAACCCATTTCTCTATGCAAGGTCGACCAACTTCTTCAATATACTAGCTCTTCACCTCATTCTTATGCATCTCTGTCTCTTCATCAAGTGTAGTTGTTGTACCGTGTTCATGCACTTGGTTAATCGATCTCATCGAAGTGAGCACTCATCATTTGAACAGTCTCGCCTGCTTCTGACACAATGATACCGTCTGCATTCACTAAAGTTATTCTTCCAAATTCACTTTTTCCCCCATTTACTTGCGAGCAGCAATAAAATTATTTTGGATTGCCTTTATCCTGCACTGTCAATTTCATTTCACAGTCCGATTTCAGTTTCCATACAATACTCGTAAATTTTCTGCCCTGAGCTTTATATATTTCATAACTCTTCTTATTCTCACGATATTTCTTTCACATTATCTTCTTCTTATCTGTTTCGATTATTGGGTTGATTATCCTCACTCAGTGTAGTTTAATAATTGCTTAATCATATCTGTTGTCCCGATTCTGAGACGTCTAGGATTTGTGTGTGCGCGCAGCCGCAGGCTCTAGTTTATTTTAGAAGTGAGAAAAACGAGTTAACTCTATGCAAGCTGATAATTGGGTGTTAATGTTTGTATATGGGATGTTTTAAGATTTAGTGTCTGATCATAATCAGTTTGTGACATTTAGCTGTGTTTATCAAATTTGCCCTGTTTCTCGAAACCTTTTTCTGATATGACTTCATGAGTAGATCGTTCGGTTATCTGATTAGTTTTATAAGGGTAGAGGAGTTATTTAATGCAGCTTCACTCAGTTATGAAAAAAACTCAGAAAAACTATGCATCAGTATGTATTGTTGGTAGAAAATTTTATGCTAACCGATTAATTTTTGTTCATAATTGAAAATGTATTTTTATTCTGAGAGATTCCAGTTTTTCAGAATTTCCACCATTATTACTTCCATGAAAACAACAGTTACAAAAACATAATTTTAAAACATAATATAGCCTCTACCATAGCCTAAATCGCGTTTTGCCTTAGTGTAAAACAGTACAGACGTTTTTAAGAAACAGTTGAAAATACAACTCTCAGCTGGAATCATCCATTACGTACGATTTGTTCTGAAAACAGTGTGCCGACTGTAGAACATGCGCAGTTGACAAACAATAAACTTGAATCGTAAGGCACATTTTCTTATACATCTGAAAATCTACTTGTTCAGATTTAAGTTCTGAACATTAGAATTTCAGTTTACATATTTCGAGTAGTTAAATCTGAATAAGTAGATTTTCAAAGAGATGAACAAAATGTCTTATGTTTGCAACAGTATTTTCAGTCAATGCTTAAAAACGAATATAATTATTACTTTATGTATTGGATATACCATGTACTTATTAAAATTCTCTGAAACGCAAATTTCTTCGCTCCTACAAAACAGAAACCGACTGTAGAACATGCGCAGTTGACAAATAATAAACTTGAGTCACGGTCGTAACTGGTTCAGCATAATCATAAACAGCTTACGAAACCTTGCCGAACGAAGTAAGAAAGATCACTTTCACTAGCTGTTGCTGAATTAAAACTTTTGCAGCTCTCAAGACGGAGCTACTAACCCCCTTACACATCTTGATATTTGATAGGGAAGAAAATATGCACGTATGTTTACGCTTTATTTTCAGCTGTCAAGTGAAGTATTGTAATTTACATAGAACGTCTTGAATAGCTTGATTCGTTTTGTTAGAATGTTCTTTGTTCGGGTTGAAAGGAATCCCGAGATCTGTAGCAATAGCTGTTATCCGAAAAGACTGTTGACATGTGTGAGTAACCACACAAGTTTTGTTGCTTGAATTTCAGGTTCACTTTAGTGGAGCCTTATTGCGCAAATGAATGACGTCATATGAGCGCGGTATGTCTCTAGTTTAAAAGACGATTAATCTCGGGATGGATTTATTTTTCTATAACTTCTGTTTCTATTATAAGTATATTGAACATGGAGAAAGGTTATTTATCAATGTTGTGCTTAGTCGCAACCGGTGTGATGTTATGTTTGATCGGTAGTTGTGGTTATCTAACATTAGAACATCTTGTTTCATATCTCCTGAAATCAGTAAGTTGCTTTCACAATATTTTCCATTTTGACTTTAAATTTCAAAGGAAAAACAGGAGGCGATTGCGTGTAAAGAAGAGGTATGTGCTGTCCAGTAATAAGTATTTTGCAAGATAATTTCAATATTGTCATTCTCATTGTACAAACTGCCATTAATATGAAAACTTTTCATATTAATGGCAGTTATGAAAATGGCTTTTCATATGAAAACATTCAGAAACTGATATTTTGCCTGTGTGCTTATATGTACCTCACACTATTATTCAACAACTTTTAATATCAATGCCTTGTATTTCTTCTCTAGCTTAAGATATCTAAGACTAGCAGCGGACCGGATTCAGTAAAAAAATATTTTTTTTAAATATATATCCATCATAAGCTAGTTATAGGTAAAAGACTACAGAATGTTTAAGAATATAAAGCAGTTTGTCTTTTGACCCTATGCCTTGAGAAAGAAAGAAATGTCATTGATTTGATTAAATGAGATCAAACTGAAGCAGATTTTCCTCCTCTCATAACAAACGAGGCTCACAGATTTTGTATTCGATTTCTTTTTTTAAAAAAAGTGACACTGAAAAATAACTCGTTCCCCTTCCTCTTTTTTTTTTTTTTACTTCATAAAGGCAGTAAGTAGAATCCTTTTGCCCTAACATACGTTTGTAAAGCGGTAGGCAGACAATCTCCAGTAGATAAACTCACAGATACTGATTTCAAAACTTATCAGCGGAAAGCATGGCAAACAGCGGCCGCCATTTCATATATCGTAAATATTTCATCACAGCAGATTATTTATACACACAGTTCTTTAATATTATTATTACACCTCTAAAGAGTCCAGCGAGAGACACTCCAAACGATGCCGCCTCCTATTAACACAAACAGTTTTTTGTCTGGAAATTGCGAGTGTTAAACTAGTTAAAGCGATTTAACAAAATTGTAAACATGGGATGATTAATTACCGGTCAGAAACAAATTAATCACGGCTCATAGAATTAATAGGACTAAAACAAGTTAACGTATTGTGATAGTTCTCAACTTGTAATAATCCAACATAAAAGAAAAAAGAGGGACAAATACGAATTGAATGTTCCCCTCTCCATATCAAAATAAGTTAGTAAGCTTACGCATCCCTCGTCGTAGGAAGGCACTACCGTGTTGTCCTATAACTGTTGTCATTAACCTAGTGTCTCCTCTCTACTTTCATTTGTATGTGTTCTCTATTTGAACCTTTTCACATAAGCCACTACTGCCGTTTCTCCCCTTAAGTATTGCGCGAATTTGTTCATACGCGATAGATAAAATAAAGGAATAAAATCACCCAAACGCGAAATCATGTTAGCTCGTACGCGATTTTTCATGAGTTGTGTTACTCGTTAGCGCACTCAGGATTTAATCTGGGGGAGGGGAAAAGAGTTGAGTAGACGATTTGAGAATATACACTACGCATCGCATACGACGTATGACTAAGCATCTGCAATGATCGCTAATTCATAAGTAGTATAGAAATGAAAGACGCGACATAACATAAATAAAAAAAAATAATTAATTTTAATTAGGAAAAGATTTTGGAAAATTTTCTAGTTTTTCTCCTTTTTCTTTGGGGGACCAAGGCCCTGTCCCCCAATATTTTAACATGAAAACCCTAAACAGGTTTTCATGTTAAAAAATAACTTTTTTTAACATGAACAACTGCGAGAGCTCCATAGTCTAATAGAACAAGGCCTCAAGAAATCGACTGTCTTCTTATTAGAACTTAAAATTGTAGCAGCATTTTGATTTGGTTTGTTGTTATTATTATTATTATTTTTTTTTTTTCGTATACAGTACTACTCAGGAGACTTAAGATTTCGAATTCTCTGCCCCTAATACCTCCCACTCCCATAAATCCTGTTATTTTTATCTTGCGAAATTCTATAAAGCGGTGATTTTTAGGAACACATACTGCGTTAAACGACGGTATAATATTTCACTGTGGACAAGTCCGAGTATACAGTAATACGGAACTAATTAACCTGTTAGTTTGTAGCCCTGTCATTAAGAGTAATTTTTTTTAAACTGTTATTTAAAATTTTCCAAGTAGCTTAGTCCCTTTATATAAGACCCGTAGCTGTAGTCCTTTCATTAACATAATACATGTGGAAGCATTAACCGTGTTCATACCTTATAAATTCATCAGAAATTTAAGTTGTTTAGATTGTTTTTATTCAACTCGCGTCACTGTGATTTAAAAAAAAAAAGTTTCAAGCTGAAATGGAATTCTTTAAAATAACCTATACAGGTCTATTGTTAACGTTAATAATTGTCATTTCCTCTTCTATTATCCTTAGAATTAATGCTTTTCTCTAGATATTGAGTAGGTCTAGGTTTGTTACTAATATTAAATCCTAATGAACATAAACTTGAAGCTAGCAGTTAATAAATTATAGCGTACTTGGCAATTTCAGTGGAATATTCTGGTGGGGGATCATGACCTTATCTGAGTGGATTATTGAGAGGTGGGGGGGGGTAGCTAATCTTGTCTATAGAGCGGTTGAATCACGCGATTCATTAATTTGAATATACCGGATTTGAATTTCAGCAATCGGATTCTCTCCAATCCAGCCTCAGTGAAAATAATTTTTTTGGCATGTACTGAAAGTACATGACCAGAAAGTCCTAATTTGTTGGCTGTGGTTGAACGAATTGAATGTTGTATTTATGTTCATATTTTCTTAAGTTGACTATGTTCGATTTAATTTATGACGGTAGTTTTACATGCTCATCTAATTTGATATGCTTCTGAATAAACTAAATAAATAAAACGGTGGGGAGCTTTAGAAGAACTAAACAGGTCTCGTAATTTCTTAGACGTTTAAAAGCGATATTGATAGTTTTATATTTTTAGCAGAATCCTGCGTGTATTTTCCCCTCTATAAACAAGAATCTGTTTGCTATTATCAGTATTATAACGGTTTGTTATTGTTCTTAATAATTTTATCAACTGTTTTTTCTTCTTTTTTTTTCATGTTGGTCTTTTAGAACTGTGTGCAATCAAAATACAAGTTGTTTTTTAATAGACTCCCACGCACGAAAATTATAAGCCTACCTACCGTGTTTCAGCATGTTTTTATTTAATTTTATGTATTTATTTAATTTCATTTTTTTTGCATAATCATTAACAAGCATTAACTTTTATGTTAAAGATGCCAAGTTATTTTAAATATAAACTGGTTTTTTACTCCGTTTCCCAAGTAAGCAAACAGACAAGTCAGTCAAGTTTGCGCCTGCAAGTGTTGCAAGTCTGGCTGACCCTGCACGAAGTGCAAGTCCAAGCAGCTCGTGGTAAAGGTAGTATAAGCTCTGATCACTATTCTTAATATTTACCCTTAATGCAAAGCACATCTCTAAGGATAAATATTAAGAATAGTGATCAGAGCTTATTCTACTTTTACCACGAGTTGCCTTGAACTTGCACTACGTGCAGGGTCAGCTAGACTTGCAACACTTGCAGGCGCAAACTTGACTGACTTGTCTGTTTGCTTACTTGGGAAATGGAGCAAAAAACCAGGTTTATATTTAAAATAACTTGGTATCTTTAACATATATTATACCCAAGGTAAAAAACTTTCTAAAGCATAAACTTTTTCAAGCCACTTAAGGCTCGACGGTGATCTCCAAACGTTTGAAATTCATCTCTCTCTCTTCTAGACAATCACTGACATCCAAGACGAGATTCGAATCAGCATCCTTTGGTTGGAGGCGAGTACACTATCCGCTAGATCACGGATCTCAAACGCAGCAAAGGGCCAGTCAATTAGATGTATATCTGTAAACCAAAACATAAACTAAAAAAAGAAAGGCTCTAACAAAGGTCCTTTTGTTGCCGAGCTTTTACGACTTACGTAAACAGTTACACCACCTTTTTAAATTTATAAACATTTTTATTTTAAAATTTTAAAAATATAACAAGTTTAGAAAATATGTTCAGTTGTATTTTATTCATACTTTAAGAAAATTATTTAAATACATAATTTTGACTTTCAAAAATGCCTGTGTAGCTCAGTGGATGTGGCGTTTGCATACCACGGCGCTTGGCCACACGAAGGAAGACTTGGTTTCAAGTCTAGTCAGGGACTAGATGAAATTTTTCTAAGCCTTTTTCGACCGGTTCCCGATCTCTGGCACGGGCAAGTGGGTTTTTCCTCCCGGAATCTCTAGTTTTTCGTCCCATAAACTCAAGAAAATCGACCGTAGAACCCACATCAATTCAGACATTAAAATATATTGTGTTAGGGTTAGGGACCACGAGATGGCGGCACATTCGAGCCGTCTCTCTTCACTGGGTGCCTCTTAATTAGTGAGAGCATTGAGCCATCTATCTCTGATTGGTACCAGTGGAGATTGAACTGCCTACTCAGTCTCCAAAAGTTAGATAGGGCTAAATGGCCTCGCCTACTCCGTATACAGGAATAAAATGGCGTTAGCTGAAAAATAAAGATTTTTATCTACGAGTCCTTTTTTTTAATTTGATTTTGATCCTGAAACCTGACATCTTTTCCTCTGTGCTAACATGTCAATATCTGATTTCGACTGCACTTAAATTACAATTTTTAATAAATTCTCAATCAGTAAAAGTTTCGAAGCCTGAGCAATTATTTCACTTATGATGTAACTACATTCAACAGCAGCATCACTTGTTGTGATAACATTCGAAAATATCCTGTGTTGAAACCAGTTCATTTTTCAAATCTTTAAGTTTATCATCATGCATATTTTTTTGTATATTTATCACAGTAATTATGGTTTGTTTCATAATGGCATTTTAGGTTATGTTCTTTCACCACGGTGACACTTTGTCTACATATCAGACATGTTTGAATATTTTTTACTTCCACAAAGAAATATGCCTTCTCCCATTTTTCTTGAAAAGATCGACCTTCTTCATCTATTTTTCTTTTTTTTTTAACTTTAAATTCAGACTTTTGTTATGGGCAAAAAAAAATAAGTTATTGAGGTAACTTTTTATTAACACACTATCATATTACAATAGTAATAACCTGAAGTTACTATTGTAATAGTAATTACAATATTAACTTCCATTCATTGTTGCCAGCATTTGATGATAGAAACATGCAGGGCTTTTTTTCAGCTGGAACGGTCGGGAAAAGTTTACTGGAACGTGTTCCGGCTGGAAAAAAAAGCCCTGGAAACATTATTATTGTTACGGGTGACTCCAATGAGTCCTTAGACTCATCGAGGGAGACCCTAAACATCATGACCATCACAACTATTCGACATTCACACAGTATCTATCATACTTTGCCTTGAACTCATTCACCAATCATAGCACCCACAACAGACTCTGGCAGCTTATTCCACTCATTTACCACTCTAAAAGTAAAAAACCCAACTCTAACACCCTTACTAACCACACTCTTGCCCAACTTCCATGGATGTCCCCTAGTCCTCCCACCACCAGTTCTGTTCTCAAAAATATCCTCTGAATTAATCCTACAGAAACCCTACCCTTCAGCAATTTGAATGTCTCAATTATATCTCCCCTTTTCTGCCTATCAACCAATTTCTACAACCCACAAATCTTCAACCTGTTTTCATAAGGTTCATTCCATAGCCCTGCTATCATCTTGGTCACTCACCTCTGGATCACCAAATGGACCGTTCCTCTCAACCTCCTCCCCCATCAAGAAGAAACCTAGGTGACCAGATCTGGGCACAGTAGTGGAGATGGGGTCTTATTGAGGTTCGATACAGAAGAACAATAACTTGCTTATCTCTGCTTGTCAAAGTATTCTTCAGCATCCAAGTGATTTGATGAGCTGATTTAGCCACTTTTGCAATGTACCCCCTAAACTTCAACTCCTTATCCGCCAACACTCCCAAGTTACTGGCCTCATCAATCTCCTGGTGTACAGTTCCACCAATGTGATATACCGCTGCTAATCTTTTCACCCCAAAATGCATAACCTTACATTTTGTCACATTAAATTGACATCCGTTCTCCTTAGCCCAGACCTCCAAGCTATGCAAATCATTCTGCAAAATTTTGACAACTTCAGCATTCACTATTGCCATACCCAACTTTGCATCATCAGCAAACAAATGAACCGTTCCTCTCAGTACCTTCCCTATATCGTTCATGAACAGATTAAACAGCAGTGGTCCAAGAACAGAACTCTGCAGCACACCACTACTAGTCACAGGCCGTCTTTTGGACTCTACTCCTGAGTAAACTACTCTCTGGTATCTCCCATCAACCACTCTCCTATCCATCTCACCAACCCTATATCCATTCCCATATGTTGCAGTTTATGGATTAGAATTCCATGTGGTATCCTGTCAAAGGCCTTAGCGACGTCCAGCAGTATCACTATAAACCCTTTACCCTTATCCAGTTTAACACAGTTACGGCTGTAAAACCTGAACAAGTTACTGAGGCATTATCTACCCTTCACAAAACCATGCTTTCCCCCATATAGTATCTCATTTTCATCAATTCATTCCTGCATTTTCCCCTTGACTACTTTCTCCAAGACCTTGACAACGACTCCTGATGTGCTGATTGGTCGGTAATTTGCAACAGTAGTCTTGGATCCTCCTTTATGCAGTGGAATTATTTTCACCAATTTCTACCCCTTCGGGACTAAACCAGGCCTGAGACTCTTATTAATCAATATGGTCAAGGCCACTGACCATTCTTTAGCTGCTTTACGTAAGACCCGTACATGGTACAAAGAATTGTTGTAATAAGTTTTACTTTTGTTTAAAGCTGTCATAAAACATTTAGAAGTTTGCATTTTTTTTCTGTTTAAATCCCCGCAGGATGTTAGAAGTTAAAAACATTTTTTTTTAGAAAAGAAATCATTAATGCCAGATACAAGCACTTCGTGGGCCACCAGTTTGCGACCCCTGCACTAGGTCAATGGGCCAGGAAACTAGTGAGAACATGATTATTAGAAGTCAGTGCCTTTTTATATTTTTCTTTAATTGTATTCATCGTACAAGATTTTGTGCTGGGTGCGAGATTAAGATTATAGATATGTATGCAGATCAGTGTATGTGTTTCAATAGATGCAGGTTTACATTGTTTTTCAAGATGATTTGCTATTGCTTCAGCTTTATCAGCATCAGTGTGGATGAGACCAGAATTAGTTGGAGGTGGGGGGAAGAGGTTTATTTCTGTTTTTAATCTTTCGGATGAGATTCCTTCCGAAAGATTCACAATTTTTCTTCCCAGAGTTGAGTTCTATGGGCTGCTGGGGCATCTCTCACTGCAGAGTTGAACCTGTTCAAGAACCTTTTGTCTTGCAGCACTTTTGTAGTATCTTTTTCTTGCCTTTTGCCAAGAACTCATTTTCAAATATTGTAATAATACTGCAAATTTTCTTCACAATTGCTGTAAGTGTTGCTAGTTCTGAGAGGAGTTTTTCTAAATAAAATTGATTTAATAAAAATTACCTACCTTACTATGAAATAGACTTCGTGAATGTGATCGACGATTTTGCTAACAGAAAAGCAAGAAAAATAACATTTTCGATTTTTGAAATTAGAGTTTTACTTCCAAAATAAACATTGTTTTAATTTATTTCCCAATGTGCCATTTTGACTTTTTGTTGTATTTTTGGTGTGTATTGAGAGGGGTGGCAAACCTCAGGGATCTCCCCAGGCAGCAACAGCTCTAGCTACGCCAGTAGTAGTAGTAGGGTCACTTCTGACCAGAACAAGATAAGATAAGGAATCGTGACGTGATTGGTTGTTCGTCATTGTGTGTGACGTCATGGGTTTGGAATGCTTGGAATTTCCCTGGGGGCATATGTGTCAGTGACATGAGTTCTTGTGTTTTGGTTCACATATGGAATTATGGGTGATGGTAGAGATAAGGATTCGTGTTGTGATTGGTGGGACACTCTGAACCAGATCAAGATAAAATAAGGAATCGTGACGTGAATGTTTGTTGTTATCAGATGAAGATAAGTGACGTTATTGTTTTGAATGGAAAGGAAGATGTATAAGGAATCGTGTCGTGATTGGTGGGTCACTTCTGACTAGATCAAGATAAGTAATCGTGACGTGAATGTCTGTTGTTATAGAGTTTGGAACGTTTGAAATTTCGCTGGGGACCCTCGTCTGTCAGTGACGTCAGTTCTTGTGTTTTGGTTCGCGTATGGAATTATGGATGATGGTAGAGATAAGAATCGTGACGTTCTGTGTTTGGAAATTTCTGGGGAACATGTGTGTCTCTGTGATATCACATAGTGTTTTGGTTTGGCTATGGAATTGTGGGCGATGTTTTTGAGATAAGATATCTTGGAATTTTCCCAGGGTGATACACATCCGTCATTGTCATCATGTTTGGTTGTCTATAGATGGGTGTACTAATTTTCCAATACATTTTGGGGTATATTGTGTTGCACATTCCAGGTATTTGCTTATGCTTGGACTCGCCGAACTTTATACAGTTTCTATATTCGGCATGCAACTCTTTGAGTTTCCTTTTTGGCTGTGAAACAATATGGGATGTAATATCCCTTAATTTAAATAATTTTATATCACCAAATTGAAGCCTTTGGCTCTTCATATATTTAGTAATAAACATAGTGTTTTAATTTCTTTCCCTACGTCGTTTTGACTTTTTGTAATATTTTTGGTGTGTATTGAGAGGGGCGGCAAACTCAGGGACTGCCCCGGATGGCAAAAGCTCTAGCTGCGCCACTGTTTTCCCATAGTTCTTTTTGATCTTGATACACTTCGAAATCATGTTGCTATGTCAGCATCTTAAAAACCCTAGGTACTTAAGCACTTTATAGATGTTATTGCATGATAACTCCATTGGAGTCCAAGGACTAATCGCAAGCAGCTACTTTAAATCACAAAACTTACCATGTGTTCCCCAATAATATTTATCCATTAATTGCCTATCTTCTCTAGCAGATTTGCTTGTAAGCAAGATGAAAAATCCACTTCTTCGGAAGCAAGAAATGCTGCAACCTACCTACTAGATATTCCAACTTGCCTTGAGTTGAAAAAGTCAATATGTGGATTCCTTTCGCCATGACTAGAATCGAATCTGAGTCTTCCAGTTGAAGCGTGCATTGCTCTTTCGTTCTTATAATGGAGTTGCAAGACATGTTTCCAGGTTGTAACACCTTTTTTGCTATAACCGTTACACTGCTGATGCGATTTCATTTGTGGATTCAGCCATCGTTTTGATAAAATTTTACGTTAATATTACAACTTTTTTTTTTAAATCTCAAGGTCGTCATTAGCAGAGAACTCCAGCTGCTTCAACATTACATCATGGTAAACAATAAGGAGCCTGAATTAATTGCTTTGGTTGTGTTGATACAGAATATTCTAATTAGCCGTCTTAATTAGTTTGATCTCTCATGAAAAATTAAGAAGTTGATCTTACAAGCTTATTTTAAAGTGTTAAATAAAATCTCTTGTTATAAGACTAATCCTGTTAGTGAATGTTTCTACATATTATGCTATCTTCTGAATAACAAAGTAACTGGTATATTTAAACCTTATAAATAATTAGATTGAGACTGGCTAAAATTCTAGTATTCAACATTGGTGGTACTTATCTACATTAGTTATGCGAATGCTAAATAACATTAGTGTTATGGTATGAGTGCATAAGCATTGACCTACAATATGGATTTTTCAACGCTTGATCCACAACTGATCACTAGGTGATCAGTTGTGGATCTTCTGTCCCCTTCTGGACAGAAGCTATGGAAAGGTTTGAAGAAACTGATGCGGTCACTCTTGAGATTTGATCAGTTTGGGAAGTCTATTCTCCAACCTTCTACCTTTTGCAATTGAGGCCTGCCTTCTACCTTTCGCTTTAACTTTTTTCTACATGTTACGATAGATGGATTCCTTTCTCAATTTTGCAACCAATTGCTGGAATACCCAAGACTTGGGATTTTCATCCACTCTTACTCTTGTGCATAAATGACCTCACGAACTATCCATCATTTGCTAATGATAGCACACACTCTATTCCACTTTATTCGACAGACTTAGCACACAAACATTAGAAGCTTTAAGATATCTTCCATAATCATTTTAAACACTGATCACCTTGCAATTCTTGAAGAATTTCATGAACTGCAAGGTATGCATAAGGTAAGGATTCTTCAGTTGGGTAAGGATAACCTTTTGACCTTCAGTGCTACCAAAACAGTCCTGTCTTCTTTCCTAAAAGAAAGATTCACCTTTATTGTCTTTACTACCATCATTGCCAAACAGGATTCGATTTTTTTATTCTTGGGTGTATCCATTCCCCTTGTCTAGTTCAATGGTAACATTGTTATAGAATGTGGGCAAGTTGCTAAAACATGATCTTCCCTTAGTAAACCCACGTTATTCATTGCAAAGTAGAGATTCACTGTTCACTCTCAACCCATTTCTGAAATGCAAGCCAAACCAGTTTTTCCAAAATCTTCACCACCCCTCCTGAGATACTAATTGGCTGATAGTTGAATACATCGGTCTTTGTACCACCCTTGTGCAATGGAATTACCATACATTCCTTCCATTCCTATGGAATCTTCCCTGTTCTGAGACTCATTAAACATCCTGACAAAAGTAATGGCCAGTTCAGATGAACGCTCTTTTAGCACGTGCTGATATTCCATCAGTCCTCCCTATTGCTGAATTCTTATTCAGTTTGTGCAACAGCTTTAATACTTCGGCCTCACACACCTGCGTTTCTTCATCTAGTGAAGCGGTAACAGTGAGCTCAATGTTGCGTTCACCAGGTTGATAGCTTTTAACAAAATGGGCACTCATTAACTGAACAACCTTTTCTGCATCTATAACCCTCACGCCATCTGGATTTAGAAGAGTTATTCTTTCATATTCATTCTTTCTTTTACTTGCAGCATATCGATAGAATTCTTCTGGGTTGTCTTTAGCATGCAGATCCAGTTTCTTTTCATAATCAGACTTTGCTTTCCGTACAACAGTTGTGACTATTCTAGTCCGCTGCTTATAATGTTCATAATGGACGTCATCCTAATGCAAACAGTATTCCTTACACATCGTCCTTTTCTTACAAATCTCTTGCTTAATAAGATTGCGCATCCATTTGACTCCTACTCTATTTATTCTTCGAACTCTCGGGACACATTCTGATATCGCATCATTTAAGTATTTTTTAAATGCTTCCCATGCGCCCTTGATATTCTTTCCATCCAGCGACCATCCCATTCCACTGAACTCAGTATACTCCTCAGTTGGTCATAATTTCCTGCTTTGTAGTTCAGCATGTAACCTTTTCTGATTGGAACATTCATAAACTTAGTCACTTCCCAAATTAGTACCGAATGATCACTGTCACCAACTAGAGGCAAAATAGTTACATCTTTAACTGAAATGCCCTCTGACATTATAATCAAATCTAACACTCTTTGAACTTGAGCTCTTTCTGTCACATGCTGCTTGAGGAAGTTGTCCCTCAACAGCTCAATAAATGCATTTTTTCATTCTTCTCATAAGATTCTACTGCTACCCAATCAATATTTGGATAATTTGTTTACCTGTAAAATAAATAAAGTTTACCTGTTAAAAGTTGCTCAATTTTAATCCTTTTTAAAACTTTCTGACATGTTCTTTTTAATTTGTTATTCATTTTTATCCTACTTAAAACTAAGTGACTGATGTATTAACCAGGGTTTACTTTTCTGAGTTTAACCTCATAGTTGTGTGGATATATATATTTTATTTATTTTTTCTTCTTTGTGCAAAATTTCTACTAGTGACATTTGTGAAGGTAACAGGTGTGTTATTTTCTGTAACAAATTTTAGTAGTTATATTTATAAAAGATTCCCCAAATATGCAGGATATATTTGGTATTGTTTGTAAATCAATTACAGACAAATGGATCTGTACTATGGAGTAATATAGATACATACAGAATACCATTTTATACAGCTATCTGAAGCAAAAGTGTTGTCTGTATCCCTTGAAATGGATAAAATTCAGTATCGTGTGGTTATAAAATTCTTTGTAAAAGAAGGTGTAACACCAAAAGAAATTCATTCGAAGTTTATGGGCTTGCTTCTCCTTTGTTTTCGACAATTGAGAAATGGGCTGCCGAGTTTAAACGTGGCCATACCAGCCTTGAAGATGATCCACGTGAAGGACGTCAAAAAAGTGTAACAACACCAGAAATCATTGATCAAGTGCACAATATGGTATTGGATGACCGACAAGTCAAAGTGCATGAAATTGCTGAGACTATGGGCATTTCAAAAGAACGTGTAGGATATATTTTGCATGAAGAATTGCATATGAAAAAGCTTTGCACAAGATGGGTGCCACACTTGCTCACAGCAGATCAAAAATCACTCGCATGAAAATCTCTGAACAGTGCTTGAAGCATTTTAACAAGAATAAAACTGATTTTGTGTGTCAATTTATTACTATGGATGAGACTTAGATTCACCATTACACACCAGAATCCAAACAGTAGTCAAAACAGTGGACAGAAGCCGGTTGTTCAGTGCCAAAGAAGACAAAGTTGGTTCCATCAGCAGGAAAGATTATGGCACCGGTGTTTTGGGATGCTAAAGGCATCTTGTTTATTAATTATCTTGAAAAGGGTAAAACAATAACTGGGTAATATTATTTCGATCTTTTAACCAGACTAGACAAAAAAATTCGTGAGAAAAGACCCGGTTTGCAGAATAAAAAAATCATCTTTCATCAGGACAATGCACCTGCCCACAAAGGTGTTTTGGCAATGGGAAAATTAAGGGATCTGCACTATAAATTGTTGAAACTTCCACCCTATTCCCCAGATTTGGGTCCTTCTGACTTCTGTCTCTTCCCAAAACTATAACTCTTCCTCGCTGGTCATCGTTTTTCTTTGAATCAAGAGGTGATTGCAGCTGTAGAGGAATATTTTGGAGAACTTATTGAGAACTACTACAGGTACAGGATAATGGTGCCGGAGCATTGCTGCAATAAATGTATTAGTTTTAAGGGAGATTATGTTGAAAAATAAAAATAATTTTGAAATTATAAATTCGTTTTTTTATTAGGCCGAGAACTTTTCAGACCACCCTTGTAATGGTCAGTTTTGTTGTCTCCTCTTTTTTCGCTAATGTTCCACTCAAAGATACCTCAGACCTTATCCAAGCTTTATTTATTCCCGATATCTCGGCACTATTTCAGTTCAACATGAACTCTGGCTTTTTTGTTCTGCAAGAAAAATTCTACAAACAGATAGTGGGCACCCATGGGTTCTCCAGTTTCTTAACCCTTGGCCAACTTCCTCATGGAGACATTTGAAGAAAATGCCTTAAATTCTGTGCCATGTCACATAAACTCACTGTGTGGGCTACTCTACATTGATGATGATCTCCATTTTGTCCACATGGTTTGGATATGCTCAGAATTTTCTTAACTCATTTAAACAATCAACATCCTAGGATCCAGTTTACCTTAGAAAAGGAAAACAATAACAGTCTCATAATCCTAGACACTTTGATTATATGCCAGCCTGATGGATCCTTGATATTCTCCGTTTACAGAAAACTCACACATGTTGGTGGATACATTCACCAGCAGTTATACCAATCTCCTACCCAACAATATGGGATTATAAAAACCCCAATATAACAGGACAAAATTAATCAGCTCTGATAGCAGTGCCTTAACTACTGAACTGGACCATATTTTTAACACTTTTTTGGCAGTGGCTGCAACCCTTAAAAATCAACAAAATATTAAATCCTGTAACCACAATCCCCCCCCCCTGCTCCCCCATCTTTCAGAGCAGAGATTACACAATTCTATTGCCATTCCATATATCCTGAGCACATCTGAAAAATTAACAAAAATCTTGAAGAAATACAACCACTTACAGACCACATAAAACATTGGCATCCCTTATCTGCTCCACCAGCATTCCCTAGACTTACCAGGTGTCTATCAGGTCCCTTGCAGTTGCAAACTAGCCTACTATGGCGAAACAGGCAGGACAGGAACGCTTGCACACACATGGACTACATCTGATTCTACCATTACAGCCACTGTGGACTTGCTGACCATGCTTTGAACATTTCCCACAAGATATGCTGGAAGAAGTCCACTCTGTTGCACTGCAGCAAATTCAACAATGAAAGACTATTCCTCAAATCTGCCTCAACCCTGAGAAACTTTCCAAACCGCAACAAATTTGGGTGCGTGAAATTGCCCAAAATTTGGGAAGCACTCGTCCTCGGATCTTCATTCCAACTGCCAAAACAACCCAATTTAGCCCAATAGGGGACACCATTTAGGGTTCTTGGCATAACTTTGTAGCTTTTCTTCAATCTCATTTGCCCAGTGTGCGCATACCACTGTTCTGTGATTCTCGATTGTGGCAATGTAACATTGCTGAAATATTGGAAATATTAAAGTTATTATAATTAATATTTAATATATGTAGAATGAGGAGGAAGAAGAAGGATATGAGGCCATCACTGGAAGTTGTAAAAGTAGTGAGTGAGGATAGTTTTTTTTCATGGAGAGTGATAGGAGCATGGAATGCAATGCAATGCTTCATAGGGTAGTGAAAGTGCAAATGGCAGATGAGATTAAGAAGTCATACAATAGACTGTGTTGACTATCCATGGCCCCTCTCAGTAAGTCTTGTGACTACATGGAGGTTAGGAAAATAATAATTCAACACATCTATTTTTCTTCAAGTCACTTTTAATGTTTCACATTCCTGCATTTCAAGAATGTATAAATTCTTGTGTTAAATGTATAAAATGGAAAACGTATATGCCACAGAATCTCTCAGTATACATATTAAAATGTTTTAAAACAAAGGATGGAGAGAACATTAAACAAGATATTGACCATTTTAACAATAGCACCATAGCTCTGCAGCTAGTGCAAATTTTATATCACTTCCAAAATTTCTAAACAACACTACATTTCACTTAGACATAGCATAGTTTCTTACAAACACCTCTTAGTTTAGAAAATGAAACTTATGGACTGCTGAAAACTGCATCAAATGAAAAGTGTATTGTAGTAATATCCATTGTCTGTTAAAAAGAAAAAAAATATTTTGCTAATTAGTAACCTGAATGTATGTGTAACATAATTTACAGTTTGTTTACTATAACAATTACTTTTTAAATTTACAGAATTTGGTGTTACAAGAAGGAAAAGAGATTTTTGATAAATGGAAGGATGCCCCTGTACCAATTTATTTAAACATATATGTGTACAATATTACTAATCCAACAGATGTCAAGAGTGGAAGTAAACCTGTACTTCAAGAATTAGGTCCTTATGTTTACAGGTAGCTTTTTTTTTCTTTTTTTTTTACTGACTTTTATTATTATTATTATTATTATTATTACGGGTATCTCCATGGAGTCAGTAGACTCATCGCGGGAGACCCAAACTAGCAAAACAATATCTGTCATATCTCTTCTTGAATTCATTTACAGATGAAGAGCTCACAACAAAGTCAGGCAATGAATTCCACTCATTCACCACCCTCCAGGCAAAAAACCTTGTTCTGACACCCTTTGTTAACCACACTCTATTTTAATTTCCAGAGATGACTTCTTGTTCTTCCATCACTATCACACAGCTGAAACATTTCCCCTGCATCAATCCTATAAAAACCTTTTAGTAATTTGAATGTTTCTATCATATCCCCTCTTCTTCGCCTATCAACCAACCTCTGCAATCCACAAGCTCTCAATCTATCAATGTAGGGAGCATTTTTTATATCACTCACCAACTTGGTCACTCTTCTCTGAACCCCTCTCCACAGCCTCCTCATCTCCAAGGAATCCAGGTGACCAGACCTGAGCACAGTAATCCAAATGTGGAAGTATCAATGCTTTATAAAGGGGAATAATAATCTCCTTATCTCTGGATGTCAGTGTGTTCCTCAACAACCAAGTAATCCTATGTGCAATCTTGGGCACCTTAGCAATGTGTCCTCTGAACTTCATCTCCCTATCTACCAATACCCCTAAGTCCCTAGCCTCATCAATCTCTTGGAGTACCTTTCCATCGATGTAGTACACAGCTGGTAATCTTTTAATCCCAAAATGCATGACTTTACACTTTTCCACATTGAACTGACATCCATTTTCTTTTGCCCATTTTACCAGCTTATTTAAATCCTCCTGCAAACTTTCAACATCAGCTTGATTTTTTATTGCACTACACAACTTTGCATCATCAGCAAACAACTGAATATCTCCCTTTAAGCCGTTTCCTATATCATTTATATACAAATTAAACAACATTGGCCCAAGCACAGAGCCCTGAGGCACACCACTGGTCACCTGCCTCATTCTGGACTCGGCTCCTCCATACACCACCTTATGGTATCTCTCCCTGAGCCATTCTCCTATCCATATCACCAATTTAATATCCATTCCCATCTGCTCCAATTTGCGTAACAGTGTTCTATGGGGTATCCTGTCAAAAGCCTTAGCAAAATCCAGAAGTACCACTGTGTAGCCAGTTCCTTTGTCCAACTCTGATGTTATTCTATTATGAATAGTTAATAGATTGCTAAGGCAGGATCTACCTTTAACAAAACCATGTTGGCCTCTATAGAGTATCATGTCCTGATCCACCCATTCTTGAATTTTGTCTTTAACCAACTTTTCCAATACTTTTACCACTACTCCTGAGATGGTGATTGGTCTGTAATTCAATACCGCAGTTTTAGAGCCACCCTTATGCAAAGGAACCACTTTGCCTAACTTCCACTCCCTAGGGACCATACCAGAGTTCAAACTTAAATTAAATATCCAGGTAAGAGGGGTTGACAATTCATTTGCACATTCACGCAACACCCGAGCTGATATTCCATCTAAGCCTACCGCAGTGTTTGCATTTAAGTTTTGCAATATATTTAATACTTCTGATTCTTTAGCTTCAATTCTCACATTAGGTATTGCTATAGGTATAGAGATATCCTCACTTGGGTGATAGACTTTTGAGAAGTGATCACTCAGTAACTCGACTATTACATCTGATTTTGTCACCTCAATACCATCAGCACCCACTAAGGTTATCCTTCCGAAGTCATTCTTCCTCTTACTTGCCACATAGCGGAAGAACTCTTTGGGATTACCCTTGATCGCTTTGGCTAAGGTCTTCTCATAATCTGATTTAGCTTTTCTTACTATGCTGGTAACCTTCCTAGCTTGAGCCTTGTACTGCTCATGGGTGTTCTGATCGCCCTTCTCCTTGTAAATTTTCCATAACATTTTCTTTTTTTGTAGTTCAAGCTTGATACTACTGCTCATCCATCTAATGCCTGCCTTGTTTGACCTCCTGACCATGGGGACACAATCTGATATTGCTTTCCTCAGATACCTGCTGATTTTATCCCAAGCACTGCTAACATCTTTCCCTTGCAATATGTTCTGCCATGGGATGGCTGCAAGCCCACTCCGAAGCTTGTTATAATTGCCTAACCTGTAGTTCCGTACATACCCCTTCTTAATAGAAAAATCCACAGATTTTGCAACCTCCCAAGTCAATACCACATGATCGCTTTCACCAACTGGAGGTAACAAGGACACCTTACTTATGCATATAACCTCTGAACCAATAACCAGGTCCAACACTCTCACACCACGTGTCCCTTCAGTTACGTGCTGTTTCAAAATGATTGTAACATTGTCAGTTTTTATTGGCTAATACCTGAATTATCTTATATTCAGATTTGTTGCTTTCCCATGAGGGAGTTAAAAGCTTTTGAGCCTTAACTTCCTAGTGATGTAGAAGAAAACAGTGGAACCACTTAGTAGACATGATAATTTTTGGAAACATTCTTTAAAGGCACAGATCATGATGTTAACAGACATGGTAATCCTTCAGTTATCAAACCACGGCAGGAAGAGAGCAATTTGCCAGTTGAAAGAACTTAAGTTAAAATTATATGGTCAGATGACACACTAACCCATTCAATGGTCAGTCAATTGAAGGTTTGTTCATTTTAAGGTTAGATAATTGATAGGTCACTGTACTAAAACATGGACTTTAAATAAACATTTTTGTCATTCTATAAACTCATTTAGTAAGCTGAGCATGAAATAACTATTTTTCCACTATCACAATATTTCTTCATAACATACCAGTTGACTTTCATATATTTCAGTATAAGTAGTGAAATACCATGAAGTGATTACCTGGGTGGTTGCCAGCAGTGTGAGGATCTCTGTGAGGAAAGGATGTATGTGGAACTGCAAGCCTGGTGATTTATGAGAAGCTCAGGAGGCCCCTTTCAGGTGTAGCATGGAATGAGGAGTTGGCTGAAAAGGAGATCAATGTAGCTTGGCTGATATTCAAGAACTACCTAGTAGAAGCCATATCTAAATGTATTGCATTTAGATATTGACTTCCAAGTCAATATCTAAATGTATCCAAGTCAATATCATATATAAATGGAAGTCATTTCTAAAAGTAGAAATTACTTCCATTTATAAGTGAGCAAGAGATATATGGAGAATAGAGTAAACTTGATGTTAATAAGGATGTGAGAATTGATAATATTCCACCACATATTCTTGTTATAATTGCCTAACCTGTAGTTCCGTACATACCCCTTCTTAATAGAAAAATCCACAGATTTTGCAACCTCCCAAGTCAATACCACATGATCGCTTTCACCAACTGGAGGTAACAAGGACACCTTACTTATGCATATAACCTCTGAACCAATAACCAGGTCCAACACTCTCACACCACGTGTCCCTTCAGTTACGTGCTGTTTCAAAATGATTGTAACATTGTCAGTTTTTATTGGCTAATACCTGATTTATCTTATATTCAGATTTGTTGCTTTCCCATGAGGGAGTTAAAAGCTTTTGAGCCTTAACTTCCTAGTGATGTAGAAGAAAACAGTGGAACCACTTAGTAGACATGATAATTTTTGGAAGCATTCTTTAAAGGCACAGATCATGATGTTAACAGACATGGTAATCCTTCAGTTATCAAACCACGGCAGGAAGAGAGCAATTTGCCAGTTGAAAGAACTTAAGTTAAAATTATATGGTCAGATGACACACTAACCCATTCAATGGTCAGTCAATTGAAGGTTTGTTCATTTTAAGGTTAGATAATTGATAGGTCACTGTACTAAAACATGGACTTTAAATAAACATTTTTGTCATTCTATAAACTCATTTAGTAAGCTGAGCATGAAATAACTATTTTTCCACTATCACAATATTTCTTCATAACATACCAGTTGACTTTCATATATTTCAGTATAAGTAGTGAAATACCATGAAGTGATTACCTGGGTGGTTGCCAGCAGTGTGAGGATCTCTGTGAGGAAAGGATGTATGTGGAACTGCAAGCCTGGTGATTTATGAGAAGCTCAGGAGGCCCCTTTCAGGTGTAGCATGGAATGAGGAGTTGGCTGAAAAGGAGATCAATGTAGCTTGGCTGATATTCAAGAACTACCTAGTAGAAGCCATATCTAAATGTATTGCATTTAGATATTGACTTCCAAGTCAATATCTAAATGTATCCAAGTCAATATCATATATAAATGGAAGTCATTTCTAAAAGTAGAAATGACTTCCATTTATAAGTGAGCAAGAGATATATGGAGAATAGAGTAAACTTGATGTTAATAAGGATGTGAGAATTGATAATATTCCACCACATATTTTGAAGGAATGTGCCTTCAAAATATGTGACATCTACCTTGACATATTTGTTTAATATGAGTTTTGCACTGGGTCAAGTTCTAAGGGAGTGGAAGGAAGGAAGGCAAGATTGTGCTGCTGCTTCATAGGGGAGGTAACAGAACTCAAGCATCAAATTACAGACCTATTTGTGTGTCACTTGTTGTGGTTAAAGTTTGGTATACACCTTGATAAGGGGTTGTTATAGGATCAATGTTGAAGAGCTTTTTCATAAAATGGTAAGAGATCAGGGGAGAACAAAGATGATTCCTGGCAACTGTATAAGGAGGGTGTGAGCCGGGGGGGAGTGAGAAGCAGGTTTTTTGTATGCAGAGTTGTGAATGATTGGAATGCCTTGCCTGTGAGTGTGATGTCTGCAGAGAATTTGAATGTGTTTAATGTGTGGTATGATGAGCTGCATGTATGACAAAGGGAACTCCTAGACCAGTCTTAGACTTCATGGAGTCTTAGGATAATTCCAGACTTAAGAAGCGATTGATGGTGTTGAGTACATAGATGATTGAAACATGGATGGGATGAGTCAGGCTGAGTATCTTTTCTTTTGGAGACATCCCCCCCCACCAATATGTATTTAATTTTCAGTTGTGTATTTATCAGACGCTTGTGCAAATAGTATGGGCATGTTTTCTGTATTAAGTTTTATAGTGAAACAGAAATGCAGAACTAAAGTATTTGTCAAAAAAAAATGTACTGTTATGCATCTTTTTGAATGAAACTTGGTGATCAAAAAAACCATTACTCCAAGAAGTTGCAATTCAGTTTTCTTCGAAATCTGTGATTGTAGTTTACTTTATGGTTATATCATGTTAGTGTTATGACTTGTATTGTGATAACTCATTGTGAAAGATCACACACACACACACACACCTCATCAAACTAGACACTAAACTCATTCATCGTTTCAATATTCACCATGCTCTTGGACAGTGTATTCCACTCACTGACCCCCCCACACACACACACAAAAAACTCTTCTTTCTTGAGCTCATGTTCCCCATTCTGATATATTGCTTCCAGGCTGGCCTCTTGTTCTATCTCTCCTCATCACCCACCCCCTCTCCCATTCTGTAAAATATCTTTTTCACATATGATCGCCTGAGCTGTAGCTAGCCATATGTAGGCTTCTGTAAGGAAAGGATGTATATGGAATTATAAGCTGGTCATAATGAGAAGCTTATGATACAGTTTGGAGCTATAGCATTGAATGAGGAGTTAAGCGGAAAAGAGATAAATGCTGCTTTGAAACTAACAAAGGGATACTTAAAAGCATCAGTGTGTGAATGTATTCCAAAGGTCAAATGGATCAGTGATGGGGATGGGTTAAGCATGAAATCTGGAAGAAGGTACTTTGAAGGCAGCATGAGATGAATAATGGTAATAATCACTTAATTGATGACTCATAATTGATAACTGCTGCAGAAGATATAGTTGAGGTATTTAGTGATCAGCTCACCAGAGTGTTTCATCCTTAGTATGAAATCAGAAGGTGAAGTGTAGAGGATGAAATGAGAGAAGACATTGGTGAGTGTGCAAGACATATATAAGGAGTAAAGTAGGCTAGATATGAAGAAGGCAATAGAACTTGATGACATATGACCAAGTGTCTTAATGTTCCAGAGAGTAAGCATCAGTCTTAGCCTAAGTTTTTTTAAAAAGAGATTTGCAAAGGATTGGAAGGAACGTGAAATTGTTTCACTTCACAAAGGTACTGATAAGGCTAACACTACAAATTATAGGCCTGTCTGTATATCTGGAGTTAAGGTATTGGAAAGGTTAGTGAGAATTAGGATACGAAAGTAGGTTGATAACAGCAGCAATCTCTCTTTTAGTGAGCATAGGTTTATTAAAGGGCGGTCATTCTCTACCAACTGGCTTATGTATTATAACATGGTGCTGAATACATTGGAAAAGGGGAGATGCATATACAGTAGTTTACTTAAATTTTGGAAAGGTTTTGATAGATTGCCATGCCACAAGTTGGTAACTAAACTAGAGCAGATGGGATTAGATGATAGATTAGTGAGTTAAATATGCAACTAGCTCTCAAATAGGTATGGACAAGTTGTATGTGGGGTGCAGTATCCCAGAAGGGAAAAGTCAATAGTAATGTGCCACAGGAATATGTGTTTAAGATCATTGTTATTTAATTTGTATATTATTGATATTGGGTTGGTTTAACTAGTGATCTACAACTGTTTGCAGATGATGCAAAACTGAGGAGAGTGATGAGGAATTAAGCAGATATTGTGGCCTTACATGGAGGACTTTAATAGAGTGTATGAGTGGGTAACAGTATGGAGCTGTCAGTTCAATGTTGCAAGGTTAAGACGGTGCTGCATCTCATGGTAGGCAACAATGAGATGCAGCATATATACACGGTGGGGAAATTTTAGAGTAATTTGAGAAGATGAGAGACCTTAGTCGTGGACAAGGATTTGAAGTTCAGAGGTCATATTGCACAATTAGTGAAGTTGTCACATCACATTATGGCAGTAATGCATAGTAACTTAACATACAGAAATAAATAAGTTCTGGTTCCTTTGTATGAGGTGCACAAATTTGGTCCTCTGGTTTTCATGATGATGAGGATATATTGAAAAGGATCCAGAGAAGAGTAAGGTAGTAACTGGTTTTTGAGATGCAGAATATAAGAACAGATTGAGAGAATGCAGTTTGCAAAGCTTTGTGAATGAGAGGAAGACAGGATATTATTGAGACATTTAAGTTAGTAATTGGTTGTTGCCAGGTTCATGTGGAAGAAATATTTCATAGAATGAGAGAAAGGGTAGAAGAAAGGAACATCGCTTCAAACTGTATAAGGAGGATTTGAGCAGTGGCATAAGGTGCAGGTTTTTTATTCCCCCCCCCCCCCATGGAGAATGATGAGTGAAATGCATCACTTGACATTGTGGTGAATGCAGAATACATTGAATTATTGAATTCAATGTTGTGCATACTTGTGTATATAGGTTTCCTTCCATCATCGCCATAATTTGTTGCAATGTCTTTGCAATTTTAGTAGTGTGAACCCCCCATCCCCAAGCTTTTGGTTCTGGTCTTACCATCACTCATGTCCCTTATCTCTACCAGTTGTGTATTCTGCATTCTTCTTGCTTCCAAAATTTTAAAAGCTTACGCATTGTAACATTAAAATGGAAATTCTGCTCCTTTGTTCACTCATATCCCATTCCTCCTAGTTCTTTCCAGCTTCGCAACCAACTGCATATCTCCATTTAAACCTCTTCTGATACCCTTAACATGCAGGTTCATCAGTGGTCCCCAAAACAAATCCCTGAGGCACATTTCTTTGTTTCTCCATATAAAATTAACTGATACCTATCTCTAGTGCACCTGCAGCCATAGTGCACATAATATTATGCACTTTCAATTGAATTGTTCTATTTTTTGTGTTTTCCTATAATTGTATTGACAATAGCTATTAAACTTAGCCAAAAATTTTACAAATAAAGAGATTTAAATTAAACATAAGTGATTCCAGTAATGTTAGTTTATTAAAAAAAAAAAAATGACTTATCTTGAGCAACAGATGTATGACAGCTACTACTAAGGATGATGCTAACACCTTCATATAACATCCCAGTATATGTAGGTAACAACCTGTATGAGTGGGCTTGTGGTGAAGCTTCCCTCAGCTTTTTTTAACATGAAAACATTTAGGAAAGGTAGTTTTCCATCATTTTCAAGTTCCAAAGGGAAAATTTTATTTTATGGTGGAAGGAATTTAAAGATGAAAGAGTGGCTTTCAAATCCATTTTGACTATATGAAATTTATTGCATTCACCTAAAGACTACAACCCTTTCAACAAACATCCTGGGATTTATAACATTCTATGTTCTAAGACATCAAAGTGGAAATAAGACAAAAAGAGCATATTGGAGATTTCAGTAACAACAGAGAAGACAGCTCAAACCTAGCTCCTAATTTCTCCCACACATATGACATTGAATAGTATAAGAGCTCCCCCCTTACATAGAGGACAACTTCACTGCCTGCAATGTAGAAAAAAAATCATAATAGAAAAAAAAATCTACTATGATCATCTGTTCACAAGGCACACTTAATAGAAACCAAGGAATGATCCTATGTGATATTTGAAAATCGCTCATTAGATTTTTTTTTCCCACGTCAGACTAACTTACAAGTGGCATAAGCAGGACTGGTTACAGAACTAAAAGTAAATTGCTGTGTTTATTTACAAATGCCTGGAGCATCAGAAATAAGGGAGATGAAAGGATTTTATTGATTGAGTTCATTTGCCCAAAAATTCTTGGAGTAAGTGAAACAGTTGGATAAGGATGATATGCTGACAGGAATAGAAATGGAAAGATATGACTTTTTTGTGAGGATAGAAAGAACAAGAAGAGATGGAGTGCTATTGATGATAGCAAGCAAATTATATCTGCACAAAGTGGAGATGCGAAATGAATATTGGATCGTTTTGAGTCATTCGGTAGTGGATATGGTTTTCAGTGGCAATGAAGATATGTATAAGAAACTTTGGTTAGTGAACAAGGGAAGAGTGATTATTATGGATGATTTTAATTATGACAGTATAGATTGGAATGAAGCGATAGCATTTGGGAATAAGGAAAATGAATTTGAGAGAGAACCTATTTTAGGAAATATGTAAAGGAAGGCACACAGGTATCGAGAGTTTTAAATCTGATCATTTCATCAGAAGATATGACTGTGAGTGGGATTTTGCATTTTCCTCCAGTTGGTGAGAGTGATCACCTGGGTTGTGGCTAGCTATATGAGGACTACTTCTGCGAGGAAAAGAATATATATGGAATTACAAGCTGGTAATTATGAAAAGGTTAGGAGACAGCTTAGAGCTATAGCACAGAATAAGGTGTTAATCAGGAGGGAGATAAATGCTGTGTGAACTGACTAAAAGATATTTAACATTGATGTGTGAATGTATTCCACACATCAATATGACAGTAAGGTCAAAAACCTGAATAAAGTAAGAGTTGAATGAATAGAGATTAAGCATGAAATTTGGAAGAAGAGGATATCTGGAGGCAGCAGAAGATGAATAAAGGTAGCAATCAATTGCATGAGGAGTATAAAGAGCAGGCCAGGGATGTAACTCAGTTGGTAAGAAGAGCAAAACTACGGTATGAGTAGACGTTAGCAAAATCAGGCCAAGAAAAACTCGAGAGTTTTTTAGGTATGTGGTGATAGAAGAAAGAATGATTATGGTATGATGATGTTAATGGTTGAAAATGGTAGAATGGTTTTCAAACATCTCTGAAAGCTTTCCTCGATATATGTGTAGTAAGGCTTGATACTTGGCCCATACATACAGTGACCATATTTTTTTGGAGAAAATAAAGTACAAATCAGAAATTGTTTCATAATAAAAAAAAAAGCTTTAAAAAAGCATTTTGAAAACATAAATCAGGTTTGTGTTTTAAAAAATTCATAAAACTGTATATAATCCATGTCAAAGTTGCATTTGATAAATGCATGCTTCCAATGTTTTGATTTTTAGTTGAGTTTTTTCACTGGTCCACATACTGTTCACTAATGAAAATACTCGTTCAGTAGGGTCATTAGATCCAGACAGACATAAGCAAAATTCAGTGATTTTTAAAATGTTTTTAAAAGATACAAGTTTATCTGTGAAATATATAAAAATTTCATCCTGTCTGTGTTGGCAGGACTTGTTTTGTTGCCATTCTTCGATCTTTTCACTGCTGACATAACTTTTAATACATGAAACGTCATCAAATAGTTATCAGTCATTTATATTCAAGTTCCATTGACTTGAAATGAACAAAACGCTTTCCTCGATCTTCACCCACAGAGGAATTTCTCATAGTAGGACCCATTCAAATACTTCCATTTCCACAAAAGAGCTGTCCCAGTTATTAAATAATCAATGCAGGTTTGTTAAAAATTTGTGTTTTTTCTAATTCTAAAATTATTTTTTTAGTATTTATAGGTAAAAACCCTGGATTTTTTTTTATTCAGTTAACTTTAGCTTCAATTCTTTTAAATGCATGGAAGTTTCACACATGGAGATTTCTTGTGATTCAATTTTCAGAATATATTGTTGAAATGTTGAAGCTCGGCTGTGAATAAAAATGCCTCAGCTAACACATCATTAAAAAAGTTTTTCAGAATCATGGGACACATTTTTCCAGTTGCAAAAAGTACGATTTTAGCAGCTTAAATAGTTTTAATATTCTCTCTAAAGCTGGTAGAAGAGTTAGCCATCGCATTTTGCTGTAACCTAGTATTTTTTTTTTTTATATTGAACATCTACAGCATCACAAAATTCTTTCAGTTTTTCCACTCTGATTGTGTAGATGTAAAAATGTGAATAAATTTTTACTATTTGGAAGTAGTTCAGGACTGAGGCAACTCGTAGTAAAGGTGAACCAAGCTCTCATCACTCCTTGTCTCAGTATCTCCCATAATACAAAGCACATCTCCTTGCGGACATGTATAAAACTATGCATTAAGGGAAGTGCCACTACCCTAAACTACCACTAAACTAAATTTATTATAGTCTAACCAAGTGGAAAATAAACTTCCAACATCTTTCTCTAAATCCAGAGTAAATTAATAATAAGGTGGTACACCTTTTGGCAACTCGTATAAGTAAATATGACCTCTCCATTGCTTCTGCCTTAGTATCACCACTTCTGAATCTGCCATCCACTAACGAGACCTCAATAAAGGTCGAAACCGGTCTGGGTAGTGGCCCTTCCCTTAATGCATAGCTTTATGTGTCTGCAAATAGATGTGCTTTGCATTATGGGAGATACTGAGACAAGGAGTGATGAGAGCTTGGTCCACCTTTACTACGAGTTGCCTCAGTCCTGAACTACTTCAGGCGCAAACTTTGTTTGCCTACACTTGGGTAAAGAATTAAACTAAATTTATTATAAATTTTTACTAATATCACTTCAATATCTACCAGAAGACAATCAACACACACCAGTGCTTATGCAGTTATTGGATATGTGGGCAGCACAATTAACACCCATCAGTGGCAATAATGCCACATAAATTTTGCATTTTAAGGAAAACATTATTTTTTCCTTTTCTCTGGGAATCACCAAAGTTGCAGTTGATGTTGTCAGCACACAAAGCAAGTAATTTATTAGTAATTTCATATCTATTTAGCGATTACTTGATGTAAGCTGTTAAAATATCAGAATTTTCTCCAGGTAGATTCTTTAAATCTAAAACTTTTATTTTGATACTTTGATTAAGTAAAAAATACTTGACCGAAATCAGGCACAATTTAATGTTTCCATGATTAGAACAGTCCGAATAAATAGTAATGTAATTTGTTTTACATAAATCAGTTTTAACTGAGGCAACGGCATATGGACCAAAAACATTACAAATGATCGTTTCTGTTTTTGTTCTGGCCCAAGAATACTTTTCGTCAAAACATGTCTTGAATAAGTTTGAAGTGCAGTTGTTTGACTGAAATAAGTGATTATGTTGTACAAAATGATAATACCAAGATGCTTCTTTTAGTTCTAACTGTTTTACTTTGTCATCGAAAATGTTGCTAACAAGGAAAGAGTTCAACGATTTACTCGATGAAGCCATGACTTCAGCTTCTTTGTGTTTTGATATCTGTAAATGCTGTTTAATTGCTGATCTGCCATTATTCACGATATTAAAATTTGCCAAGCATTTATTACATTTGATGTCACTATCTGTTATTCCTCTTTTAATGAAAGGAAATTGTTCCTGGAATGTTTTGTTGAAAATACATTTTCTTTTGTGTGCCATGACAGTGGTTCTATAAAATAATAATTAATATGTAATAAGGAAAACAATATTAAGCTTTACCTGCTCGAATGCTTCTACACTACACGCAGTCAATTACAACATGTACACATGCACATCAACGAAGCAGCCATATATGCCGCGCTCCTAGCGAGTGCTGGTGAAATGAGAGTTTCACGTTTCTGTGGGCCGTGTGCTATGCTCCAATATTCAGTTTACTATTTCAATTCACAAAAAGGACAAAATGGTCATTTTAGAAAAGAAAAAAAAATCCAAATGACAGAGCAGTGAAATAAAGGACATATGGTCACCTTACCCATACAACTACGTTGGGCCCAAAAGTCTCCTTGCTCAGTAGGGATAACTTCGGATATTTTTGGCCCAGTTCTGTTAAGGAATCTTTCGAGGAGCTTATAACTGCAACTGAGAATTGCAATTGGGCAATAGCTCTCTGCTTGATCTTGAAGCTTGTAAAGTTTTAATATGGCTATTGTTTTGATTCTCTTAAAGGCTCTTTGAAGGTTTCCAGTCCTTAAAATATCAGAAAAGAATCTTGTTAGTCGTTGATGAGCATTTTTTCACAGTTAACCAATACCATCAAAGTCTGGTCCTTGCCAATTTTAACCTCCTTTAAGGTCATAGTTTTTTGTCTGTGGTAAATTTTCTTGATTGTTTTTGTTTGTTGACCTTATTGCCGTGTATGATACTGTATGGAAAGATTGGTTACTGTACAAGCTAGTATAAATTGTACCATACCAATTCATCGTACAACTTATTGGTAACATATTCTCTGACAGGTTCTTTCATGTGATACTGGGAAACAAATGTTATACTGAGATACTTCTTTGGAACTCTGGTTAATCTAAGATTCATGTTAAAAAGGTAAATTAAAGCTGTTAATTGCCTGGAACATTTTCTCAAGAGACACACAGTGATATACCATCCAGTCCCATTGCCTTGTTGACATCAAGTTTACTCAATCCTCATATACCTGTTGTTCACTTGCCATCATTGGTTTCCTTCTCCATTCCCACTGCTCAAGTTCTACATTATGTTCCAATCACATGGATGGAACACTTTAATGAAGTGCTCATTAAACAGCTCTACTATATCCTCCTCAGTGTTTTCACATCTTCTTTATAATTCTTTCATTATCTCTGATCAACATCATCCTCCCATAATCATTCTTTCTTCTACTAGCCACATATTGAAAAAAACTCCCTAGGATTTATTTTGGCATCATTTGCTCACTGCTGCTCATACTGGACTTTTGCTACCCTTACTAATTGAGCCACCTTCGTTACATGCTTTTTGTACTCCTCATGTAACTGATTATCTTCGCTCATCTTGTGCTTCCTCCACAATGCCTTTTTCTTCCAGATTGCATGCTTCACATCTTCAGTTATCCATTTTACACATACCATATTTAATCTCCTGACCTTTGAAATACACTCTGTATTAGAATAATCCTAACCCATTATTGTACCAGATTTGGTTGCTGAGTTTTCATGGTGACGAGGATATATTAGGAAGGGTGGAGAAGATTCTCAAAGGTTGTCAGTGGTCTCGAATATGGACCACGAAGACAGATTGAAAAAATTGAAAATTACGAAGCCTCATGAATAGGAGGAGGAGATATGATTGAGACATATAAGTTAGTCAGGGATTGTTATCAAGTTGACATTGAAAAAATTTTTCATAGAATGGGAGAGGAAGGGCAGGGATGGATAGAATGAGAGGCCATCCCTGGAAACTGTATAAGGAATGTGTGTGTGTGTGTGTGTGTGTGTTATCAGAGGAGTGAAGAGAAGGTTCTTTACTTGAAGAGTGGTTGGTGAGTGGAATGCATTGCCTGGGTGTATTGTAAATGTGGACATATTGAATCTGTTTAATAATGAAGGTCAGATGTTAATAATTATAATAATAACCTTTCAGCCAACTGTTGTGCAAACATCACTGAGTAATAGGTGACCTGTATCAGCTTCTAAATGTTTCTAACTTGTATTGTAATAGTTCCTGCATGTTTCAGTATTTTAGTAATGTTATGGTTCATGTTAGGTTTTTATTGTAAGTTTTGTTCATCCTAATCATAACCCAGAAGAAGCCACAATTATATGCAGTGAAACTAGTCAGTTTCATTTATTTGTATTAATATGGCCAAGAGTAAGTTATGTATAAAGATATTAGATTACTGCCATTGAGGTGGCTGAATTGATTTTGGTACATAAGGAGTTACAATAGCTTTCATCTTACCCCACTGGCAGTATCTTCCTTTTATGGAAGATACATCCTTGATGTACTGTGCCATTGATGATGAAAATGCCATAAATATCAGAGGGTGGTCTGAAAAGTTCTTGGCCTCAACCATAGATGGCAACACTATCAGCAAGATTTTTTTTTTTCCTATGTTGGTACATCTGTCATAAGCATACATGTGAAATTGCAAGTCATTTATCGAGTAATTTGTTTTATACAATTGTCTGAAGCAAAAGTGTTGTCTGTATCCCTTGAAATGGATGAAATTGAGTATCGTGTCGTTATAAAATTCTTTGTAAAAGAAGGTTTAATGACAAAAGAAATTCATTCGAAGTTCATAAAAGTTTATGGGCACTCTTCTTCTTCATTTTTGACAATTAAGAAATGGGCTGCCGAGTTTAAACATTGGATCATCTTCAAGGCCATACTAGCCTTGAAGATGATCCACGTGAAGGACGTCCAAAAAGTGTAACAACACAAGAAATCATTGATCAAGTGCATGATATGGTATTGGATGACCGGCGAGTCAGAGTGCGTGAAATTGCTGAGGCTATAGGCATTTCAAAAGAACGTGTAGGATATATTTTGCATGAAAAATTGCATATGAAAAAGCTTTGCACAAAATGGGTGTCGCGCCTGCTCACAGCAGATCAAAAATGCACTCGCATGAAAATCTCTGAACAGTGCTTGGAGTTTTAACAAGAATAAAACTGATTTTGGCATTGATTTATTACTATGGATGAGACTTGGATTCACCATTACACACCAGAATCCAAACAGTAGTCAAAACAGTGGACAGAAGCTGGTTGTTCAGTGCCAAAGAAGACAAAGTCAGTTCCATCAGCAGGAAAGATCGTGGCATCAGTGTTTTGGGATGCTAAAAGCATCTTGTTTATTAATTATCTCAAAAAGGGTAAAACAATAAACAATCTTTCTTTCTTTCTTTCATTATGCATTATTCCCACTTCCTATGCAGGGTTTGTGTGTTACTTAGATGCGACTACTTGTTGGTATCCCTCCCAACCGACCTGTCGCCTAGTTTGCTGCTGGGGGGGGAGTTATATATTTTTGGCTGTAGAGGCGTATGTTCACGAGGCCGGTTTTCTTGCTTGCAGGATGAAAAATGCCAGATAAACTGGTGGAAAAAACCCTATTGCCCGCGCCCAAGACCGGCTAACTTAGCTATGCCTGAGGAAGATCCTCAAGTTCCTCACGTCTTCGACCGGAATCGAACCTGGGACACTCCTTCCCCAGGCATATGGTTGCGAAACGCAAAGCCACTATACCAACCGTGCAGACTGTAAAACAATAAACAATAATGAATATTATTCCCATCTTTTAACCAGACTAGATGAAAAAATTCGTGAGAAAAGACCCGATTTGCAGAATAAAAAAATCATCTTTCATGAGGACAATGCACGTGCCCACAAAGATGTTTTGGCAATGGGAAAATTAAGGGATCTGCACTATGAATTGTTGGAACTTCCACCCTATTCCCCACATTTGGCACTCTCTAACTTCTGCCTCTTCCCAAAACTAAAACTCTTCTTCGCTGGTCAGCGTTTTTCTTCGAATCAAGAGGTGATTGCAGCTGTAGAGGGGTATTTTTCAGATCTTGCTGAGAACCACTACAGGGACAGGATAATGGCTCTGGCACATCGCTGGAATAAATGTATTAGTCTTAAAGGAGATTATGTTGAAAAATAAAAATAATTTTGAAATTATAAATTCCTTTTTTTTCATTGTTAGGCTGAGAACTCTTCGGACCACCCTCATACTATTAAATAGGTTCAGTGATTATAGCCATAATTATGCAAAAAAAATCACTCTAGTTTCAGTAAGCATTGTCATTTTTTTTTTTTTCATTCTTTATTTAATTTTTTATGACTCTTGATATTTATTTTAGATAAGTTTAGATGTTTTTCGAGATTTCATGATAAGTTTTGTTAAACTTAGTTTTCTTGTATACGATTTTTATTCCAATCTCTTGCATTCTGTATTTTATATTTCCAAGATTCGGGAAATCTTCACTATGTATCTAAAGTATCTATTTAGCCTCTAAAGATAGGTTAACCTATAGCCAGTTCTAATAGAGGAATGTTCCTTATGAGGATTGGTTGAAGAAATTGGTTGATAGGTTGACAGAAATTGGTTAATTGATAAGCAGAATGATTGAAATGACTCAAACATAGCTAGTAATGTTATACTATGTAGAGAAAGGATGGTGTGTAGCATGGTTTTGAGAATAATAGATCTTGTCCTAGAAATTTACTCGCGTCCATAATAAAGTGACATTTAAATTTAAACCAGCTACACCACATGATTCTTTCTGGACTTTGCAAATGTATTTGAGCACAAAAATCTAATGCATATGGGAATGGATAAGCAGGTAACTGACTAGTATCAGACAGTAATATATGGTGGTGAAGAATGCAGATGTCCAGCAGTGTATTGCAGGACTTTGTATTAGGGCTATTATTATTTAATTTATACACAGAATGATTTCATGAAGAATATTCATCTCTTTGCTGGTTGATACCAAACTTAATACAGATATAGTATACAGGATGATTTTGATAGACTAACATTGTGGGCAAAAAATGATAATGGTTAGCAGTTTCGTGTTGGAAGAGCAAGGAGATGAAAAGCTAAACTGAGTATTGCATTGATGGAATGGACTGCAGGAAAGTAATAAGGCTAGAGATGTTGGAGTTGATGGACAGGAAGTTTAAGTTTAGAAGATAACATTTTGACAAAATAGCTCAAAGGATCACTTGGATGTTGACAAGTAGAGAAGAGTAGGTTATTATCACTTTTCATAAAGATTTGATATTGACCCTTGTGGACTATGCAACAGATTTGGTTGCCTGGATTTTCTGGGGAATGAAGTGGTGTATATGATCCAGAGGAGAGTGACAAAGATGGCGACTGATCTGTGGAATGCTCACTGTAAGGATACATAAATTTATCTGATAAGTAGAAAAGAGGAAATTTGACAACATATAAATTACTCAAGAGATTTTATAGGAGTGATGCAGAAACGGATTTCTTTTATAATGTGCTCTCCGAACTTCAACTCTTTTCACCATCACCCCTAAATCCCTAGCTTTCTATCTTCTGAAATTATCAGTGTGGGTATGGATTATAGTACCATCAATATAATCTTCTTGTCCAAGTACACCTTACACTTGGATCCATTAAATTGACAACCTTTGCCTTATCCTTTGCCCACACTGATAATTTATTTAAATCAATTATTTAAATATCCTGCAGAATATTTTCACCTTAATTGTTGGTCCACGTTTTGCATCATTGGTCAGAAAGCAACTGAATATCATCAGTTACATCATTCTCTATGTTATTAATATACAAATTAAACAGTAATCACCCTAATACAGAGCCTTGAGGCACTCAACTAATCATTCTCCTTCTAGATTCCATTCCACCATATGTATACCACTCTGGTGTCATTCTGCTCCCTCCTCCCCCCATACCACAAGCTTCGCATTCATTCCCAGTTTGCTCCACCTTATGTAATAGTTTTCCATGTGATATTCTGTCAGTTGATATTCCTATCCATTATTTCTTGAGGTCTTATCTTTAACCAACTTTTCCAGTATCTTAACCACCTTTCTGGCCTAGTTGGCCACTCTTTAGCCAAAAGGCTGTGGGTTTGATTCCAGCTGTGGGCATGGATGTTTGTGATTGTCTGTGAAAATACTAGTGGTGGTGGTTGGCGGTAGATGGCATTGACAAAGGTAGTTGTGGTTTGTTGTAGTTGGTGAATTGAGTAGTGGAAGTGCCCTCCCTTGATGAGTCTTTGGACTCCCTTGAGGTGTCACGTAATAATAATTAACCAATTTCCCCCTGAGATACAAATTTGTTTGAGGCACTGCCAGTTCTTTTGCACTTTCTCATAACACATGGGCTGACATACCATCCAATCCACTGCTGTATTCATGATGATATTTTTAAATATGCTGCACATGTCCAGTTTGTTTACCTCAATTCCCATGACAGTCTCTGATATCGGCAACTACAAAATCTCCTCGTGGATAATACACTCTTGCAAAGTGATCATTTAGTAATTGAACTATTTTGTTTCCCTTTGTCACTTTCCTACCATCAGCATTGATTAAAATTATTTTTCGTCTTACTCTGTATGTAGTGAAAAAAAAAAAACCTTACTTCTTCATTTCCTTTGGCCAGCTTAGCATATTTTCTCTCAATCTGATTTAGCCTTTCTTATCATACTAGCTATCCTTTTACCTGTGTGCTTTGTATTGCTCATCTGTATGCTGATTGCATTTTTCTGTGTATTCCCAACACAACATTTTCTTCTTTTGCAGCTCCTGCTTTATATTGCTGTTTGGCTGATACACAAGAAATTGGTCAGTCAACCTATAGTACATTAATACAGTGTGTGGCAAGAGATTTAAGAAACGAACTTGTTCACAATCTGAAGGCCTGTGCATTGTATTCCTAGGGAAACAAATATGAGAAAAGGGGAGGAAAAGCTATTCCAGAGTGCAGTAGCAGGGGAATGAAAAAAGGAGGAAGAGAAACTTGCTGTGCAAGTTTGAAGCTATCCTATGAAGGTGTGTTGGATAGCAACTGCATGTATTTCAGTGGATTTGAGGGTTGGGGGGGGATGAGAGAGTGGGGAAATTAACAGCTCTGATGAGTATTTATCAATGGAAATAATTATAGAAGATGTATGCAGTAGAAACTAAATTCCTGTGCAAAAGTATTTGGAGTGAGTTGGAAGAGATGGGTCCTTAATCAATCTGATTCCTTTCTTCTGTATGGCCAAATATTTTTAAGGAGTTCTGGGTATGCCACCTCAAATCTGAGCAGTACTCAATGGATGAGTGAATTTCTCATTTGTACAGGGTTAATAACTGTTCAGAGATAAATTAATACCTTAAGCAAAAGAGGAATCCTAACTTTTTTGGATACTGAGGAGCCTAGGGCTGTAATGTTTATGCCAAGAGAAGTCGGAGAAATTTGGGAGTTTTCAAAGGTTTCTTTTTTGTGAGGAATAAAACAGAACTGTACTTTGCAAGCATTAAAATGATATGGTTAACCATGCTCCATCAAAGAATGGCCTGGAGATCAGAATTTAGGGTTGAATAAGTGGTTACTCTGTAGGTTGTAATGATTTTGTATACTGCAAGGCTTGTCAGATGAGGAGGAATGTAGTGCACTGTCATTGGAAAAATTATGTATTGGATTGGTGGTCAGCTGGGTCATTGATGTATAGAAAGTCAATGAGAGGACAACAGAACCTTGTGGGACCTCAGCATTAGTTATATAGTTAGAAGATAAATATTGTTCACTATTGCATGCTATGTGTGCCCACTAAGAAAGCTAGCAGCCCAGCTTACTTATTATGCCCTTGTGCTAGACATCGAAAGCACTGGAGATATCAAACAAAACCACTTGGGAATTGCAAAATTTTTCCATGGTGCTTATACAGAGGGATGACTTAGGCAAGCAGATCCACTGTTGATTGGTATTCACAGAATCCGTACTAACAGTCATTTATTTGTCCGTTATTTTAGGGAGGTTTGCAGTGAGCAAGATTGGGGCAGTAGTTTGATATTAAGGATTTATCACTTTTATTAAGAATGGGTTGTATCTGGACTGATTTCCAGGGTGTAGGATAGATACCAGTGGAATAAGAGAACATAAAAAGGCAACATGGAACAGATGTCATTTCTGGAGTGCAAATCTTCAGGATAATTGGAGGAATGCTATTAGTACCAGGTGACTTTCTGGCATCCATTTTGGACAGAATTTGTCTAATCACTTTCTGATGAAAGATAAGAGGGTTATAGAGTGTTGGATGTTTTGGTAATCATCTGTGCATGCATTATCCTCCTGACCATTGGTATACAGTCAGATACTGCTTCTTTCAAACAATCCTGACCACTTCTGCTGCACTATTTGATATTCTTTTTCTTGTAGCTTCTTGTGCCATGGCACTACTCCTACCTGCCTTGGAGGTAGGTCATAATCACAAACTTTGTGATTACTAATAAACCATTTCTTGACTGAGAATTGCACATAGCTAGCATCCTCCCAGAACAAGACTGCATGGTTGCTTTTCCTAATTGGAGGTAGAGTGATTGTTGTGGTTATGGATATACCTTATCATTATTATACAGTCGCATCCATAGAGTCCAGGAGACCCCACACTATCCACACAATCTATCATACCTCTCCTTGAATCCATTAACAGACAAAGAACTTACAACTGATTCTTGCAACGTATTCCACTCGTTCACAAATCTCCAACAAAAAATCTAGTACCACACACCCATTGTTCTGGTCCCTTTAGCCAAGTGCTGAAATATATTCCCCTGCATCATTCCTGTAAACCTTTTAAGCAACTTAAATTTTTCTATCCCATTCCCTCTTATTCTCCTATCAACCAACGTCTGCAATCCACACACCCTCATATCCTCGTAGGAAACGTTTCGCAGACCACTCACTGTCTTAATCGCTTGACTCTGAAATCTCTCCACCTCTTCATCACCAAGAAACCCAGGTGACCAGAGCTGAGCACAGTAATTCAGATGTGGATATATCGAGGCCTTATAAAGAGGAATAGCAACTTCCTTATCTCTACTTGTTGATGTGTTCTTTCAGTAGCCAAGTAACCTTATGGGTTACTTAACAACCTTAGCAATATGTCCTCTAAACTTAAACTCTCTATCTACCACCATCCTTAAATTTCTAGCTTCTTCTATTTAGTCTTCTTCTTTTAATGGTTATAAGTAGATAAACAGCAGATAAACAAAAACTATATCAATAAGAAATATAAATAAACAAACTATATCAGTTGAGCCTGAATTCATATTGACAGTTCAATCTGTGCAGGAATTGTAAAGTTCTTGTTTCAATCTGTATGGGTTGGTCACAGTGGCATATTTATGTATTTCCCGCCCCTAGGCCCGCAGAAAGTTCCACCCCTCATATTTAATGAACATGTTGGTTTACATGCATAACCTATTTATATCGTAAATTTGTAATATGTATATATTATGACTTGCCCAAAATGTTCCTAGAATATTCTACGTCTTGCCGCTCGCTTGGCGAAGGTATTTATCACATCCTCTTAGTCCAATGCCCTTGTAATATCGCTCTCAATTTGTAGAACTGCCAAGTTGCTGAGCCTTTCTTCTGTCATAGTTGTTCTGTGGTTATTATTATTATTATTAAACAAGACCTCATGGAGTCAAAGACTCATCTAGGAGGTCCTTTTATCTCACACACATCTCATCATACCATGTCTTAAACACATTCAAACTCCATGCAGACACCACACTCTCAGGCAAGGCATTCCAATCACTCGCAACTCTGCACGAAAAAAATCTGCCTCTCAACACCCTCTTTATACAGTTTCCAGGGATGACCTCTGGTTCTCCCCTGATCTCCCACTATTCTCTGTAGAACTTCTCCACCATTGATCCTAAAACAACCCCTTACCAACTTGTAGGTCTCTATCATATCTCCCCTCTTCCTTCTCTCCACTAGACTCTGCAAATTACATCTTTTCAATCTTTCCTCATACTCGACATTCCAGAGGTCAGAAACTACCTTAGTCAGTCGCCTTTGGACCCTTTCCAACATCTCTTCATCCTTCTGAAAACCAGGTGACCAAATCTGGGCACAATAGTCCATGTGTGGCCTAATCAAAGCCTTATACAATGGAACAAGAATCTCCCTACTTCTACACGTCAGTGTCCTCCTCATCATTCCCAGAAGTCTTTGTGTTGTCTTCACAATTTTGGCAATGTGTTCCCTAAATTTTAGATCCTTATCCACTATCACCCCCAGATCTCTTATTTCCTCTACTTCCAACAATAAATTCTGTATCCCATCTTTGTTTTCCAAATTTTAAAACCTTATTCTTCAACCAGAGGCGTGGTGAGGGGCGATCCACCCTGGGCAGCACTTTGAACCTTTTTTGAACTTTTGCAGTTAATTCTAAAATACAGTCTCCTGAACTCATTTCCAGATATTGTAATACTACTGCGAATTTTACTCACAATTGTTGTAAGTGTTGCTAGTTGTGAGAGAAGTTTTTCTAAATTAAAATTGATTACGAGTTACCTATTACTATGAAATAGACATCGAAAATGTCATCGACAATTTCGCTAACAGAAAAGCAAGAAAAATAACATTTTAGAATCTGGAAATTAAAGTTTTACTTCAAAAATAAACATTCTGTTTTAATTTATTTCCCAATACGCCATTTTGACTTTTTGTTGTATTTTTGGTGTGTATTGAGAGGGATGGCAAACTCAGGGACTGCCCCAGGCGGCAAGAGCTCTGGCTACACCACTGCCTTCAACCTTTTGAGGGTGGAAAACGATCATTCAGCAGAGCAATTTGTTGCCATCTTACACAGAAAAATTGTAACAAAAGTGTCCAGATTGGGATATATACACTGTAGGGCTTCCTGTCAAATTTTCTGTGAAAGTTGTAGGAATGTATTTATTTCTAGGCCACTTGATTTCGGGTGTGCTTTGAAGTGCAGATATTTGTTTACAAATTGAGGTTCAATATCAGTCAAAAAGTGTTCTTGAAGGTTTTTTTGTATCTTTTATGACCTCTTTTTTTCACATATCACATGCATTGTTGTGAGAAACTGGAATTCCTTCGAGAGATTTTCATACAACAGTTTGTTTCAATTCATTTCAAATGAGAGACTGTGCAAAATTGTATCATAAGTATCAATTTTGAAACTGGCTTTCAAGTTTCAGTAGAAACTTGATTTGATAGAATGGTAGAATTTCAAGATTTGGTAGAATTGTACTTGTCTTCATTTTCATTACTTTCATCTGTGCTGTCATCAAAAAACCTGGTGGGCTTTTTCTTCCTCTTTTTCTCTTCCTCATACAAGTCAACTCCACTAAGTTTATTCCCCTGTTCTTCATAGGATTCATAGAGTAACTCTAGTTCTTTTTGAAATATTCTTTGAGGGACCCGTAAAGTTCACACACAGTTCCTATATCAATGTTTACACTTTGTAATTTCTTGCTTGTGGCATTCATTCTTGCGAAAATATCACTCCATAGGCAGGTCATGATCCCAACCTCCAGTGACTGAAGTTGCCGTAGAATCCCACTTGCGTCACATCGTGTAACTTTCTTCTGGGTGGCTTCATTTTCAATTTCAGACAAAGTGGAAATTATTTCTTTCCATCCCTCACAAAGACTCCTACAGGCATCATCACGAGCTGACCAACGAGTAGGCGAAGGATGTTTGAGTACTTTTGCAGAAGTTTCCAGGTGTTTTCTTAGAACACTCCACCGATGTGTTGAAGATGTGAAAAATATGTACAGTTTCTGAAGGACATCAAAAAATGCAGAAGAGTACCGACAGGATTTGGTAGCACAAGTACCATTTAGAGACGGAGAATGTTCAGCGCAATGTGTGAATTCTGCCAATGGATTTATTTCAAGAATTCTTGCTTACAGTCCCATGTACTGGCCTGACACGTTACTAGCATTATCATATGCCTGCCCTCTGCAATTTGCTACATCAATTCCAAGCTCGTTTAGTGAAGTCAAAACTGCCTCTTGTAACTCTTCAGATTTGTGACTTAAGTTAGGAATGAAATAAAGAAATGCTCCACACGAGTTCCATGTTCTTTTACATATCGTACAATGATACAGCTGATCAACATGAGACAAGTCTGGTGTTGAGTCAACACTTATGGAATAGTACTTAGCTATATTTATTTTAAGTTCTTCCACAATAAATTTGATTACTTTCTCACTTATCATTTTAATAAATTCCTCATGCGTGGCAAAGGAAAGATAGGAAACGAAACCTTTTCCTTTTTTTCCGCTTTTGGCAATGTGCTCAGCAAGAAAGGGATCAAATTCACTAATTAACTCTAGACACATCATTACATTTCCATTATGCATAGAACCGAAAATGTCATCCTTTCCTCTCAAAGCAAGTCCTCTACTAGCCAATGTTTTTACAACTGCAACTACTCATTTTAACACTGCCTTCCGGTACTTAATTTCTTCTTCCAGTTGCTGAGTTATTTGTAAGTCAATTCTCCCTGCAAGATTTGCTCTTTGTTTCATAGCTATCAGACAGTTCATATGACTAGTAGATTTCTCGTGATGACTCACTCATGCTTCTGCATTTTTCCCCGTCATTAAATCCACTGACAAAGTGATTATCGTCAGCTCCACCAAAAAATAGGCGACAAGGCGCACAGAAGATCTTTCAGTACTAGGAGAGTAAACAAGAAAATCTCTTATTTTTTTGCCATTAATCAGATTCCTCTCAATGAGTTTCTTAGAACCATGCCTTACTTTGTCAGGATAAGCTCTTTGTGATTTTGAAAGATCACTGTCTAAATTTTGGGGAACCCATTAACTGCGATATACTCGTGTGTTACATCATTTAGAATCCTCTTAGCTGGGTCATTACTCACTATCACCTGTGCTGCCAAATTGTTGGGATTTGTTGTAGGCACGTCATTTGAAAGATTCAATTTCTGTCTCCTCAACCACTTCTTGTTCTTTTTCCAAATCACAATTACTATTAGCAGATACCAACACAAAAAAAATGTCCAGTTTTCTTGTCTTTGATATTACTTCGTTAATTTTCGCTTCCTTTTCTCCTCTTCTTATATTCACTACCACTAAGTCACTTTCTACCGTCACTCATGTTTTAAAATTTATATAGTAATTTAAAACATGCAGGAAGTATCTGAATGATTTACACAATTTATAACTTTTTAAAAGTAAAACAGTATTACCTCCACTCTGATGACAACATATAACAAGGGCACTGAAAACTCTAAAAATAATTTCAGATTTAGCATGTCTTAACTGCCACAGAGATATCAGGATACTGAACTAAAGAGTTGAAGGAAGGGTAACAATTAACAATCTTAATTTGAATTTGAAATAATAAAGAAGGATAAGTTGTTACAGTTAGTGAGAATAATATCGACACAAAATTAATTAGCATCGATCTCTCCCGGCCGCGATCCCTTTTGCCTTTGTGTCAAGTTACCGACAACAATACAGTAGCTTTCCGTGCACGTGCTTCAGTCTGTATAGTTATGCAGAATCTGATTACATGCCAATATGTTTGCAGACTAAACTTACAATGAGGAAAAGAAAAATATTTCTCTACTTGTGAGTAGATGTGGCATATAAGGAACATGTTATAATTACAAAAATGAGAGCCTGGAAATTTCCGCTGCCCCTCAAAATTTACTGCTCTAGGTCCAGGACTATACCTAAATACACCACTGGTTGGTCATCCGACTCAGTTCATCCTGTTGAGGGACAATGACATACACCAGTTTGAAGTACTGTGTTAGTTTTAACCATCCACTATATTGCAATAATGCTCTCATTTATCAAATTTGTATTTAAGAAATAAGTATTTTGCTTCTTTTAGCAATCTGCTAAGATTTATAAACAAAGACAGATTATATCTGATTCTTCAGATAGAAACTTATATTTTAAAATTTTTACAAAGAATTAATCTTTATAGTCATTTTATGTTTTTAAGCCACAACTGTTAAGTGCCTGCGTGCGTGCGTGCGCGTGTGTGTGTGTGTGTGTGTGTTGTGTTATACACCATTATATATATATATATATATATATATATATATACAGGGTGTTCGGGATAAATTTGACATATTTATAATTAATTATATTTTTCCGTAAGTTACATGTATTAACACACACTTCTCTTCATTTAAAAGTTTGGACCCTTCTTCATTCATATACAAGATGTCAGAAAGGATGGATAGCTGGAACCCACCTGAATCATGGAAGAGAATAACTTGTATCATGATGATTCGTGCCCGCCATCAAAATAAGGATATTACGACTGCTGCCCAATGCTCCCTGAATACAGTAAAAACAATCAGGCATGAACTAGAGACTTGCAATGGTGACTACGAGGATGTAGCAAGAAGAAAGATCCCTAGCAGACGATCTGATTGCGTTCGTACAGCAGAATTCCTCGCAAATCTGCAGGAACAGGTGTTGAAGAACCCTGGCATTGGAATTCGGGCTTTGTTCGTGGAGTTGCTAACTGTAGTCAAGCCCTGGATAACAAGGGTAGCCAATGGTTGGCCGTATGTATGGCAGCAGGATTCGGCCCCTTGCCACACCTCTGGGAAAAGTCAAAAATGGTTGTCTGAAAATTTCTACGACTTCACCAGTCCAAATGTTTGGCCTCCAAACTCCCCAGACCTTAACCCCATGGATTATTTTGTATGGGGCGCAGTTGAAAAAGACACCAATCGCACTTCCAGTAATACAAAAGCCCAGTTAATGGATAAAATTAAAACAGTTTTTGCGGCCCTTCCCAGGGAGACTGTAGCATCAGCTTGTTCGAGGTTCCGAAGCAGAATTGAAGCTGTGATCGATGCTAATGGTGGTTATTTTGAGTAAATCTTGTTGATAGTATTGTAATTAACTCTGCCTGTAATGTTTTTTTGTCAATTCATTAAATTTAATAGATACAAAGAAGATTTTCTTTTTCCTTACGAAACTGTCAAATTTATCCCGAACACCCTGTATATATATATATATTCATATATATGAATATATATATATATATATATATATATATATGAATGAATGATTGATCATTAACTCGGTTAACATACATATTTTTTAAAAGAATTGAATCACTAGAACCGAGATTTAAGTAAAAAGGTTTTAATATTATTAAATATAATAATATTTAATAATATTAAACTATGATGTTCATAGTTTATTTAAGCTTCAGTGTTTTAAGTGTTTTTTCTTTCTTTTATAATGTCACCTGTAGTGTTTTAACTATTAAAACCCTTTTTACTTAAGAAATTCAGTTTAATCCTTTATCCAAGTGTGAGCAAACAAAGCTTGCGCCTAAACATATCTTCAGGACTGTGGTAAGGTGGTGCAACACCAGGAAGACTCCTTGCAAAGGTGGGGCAAGCTACTAACACTCCTATCTCAGTATCTCCCATAATGCAAAACACATCTCCTTGCGGATATGTCTAATGTTATGCATTAAGGGAAGGGCCACAACCCAGACTAGTTTAGACCTTTATTGAGGTCTCTTCAGTGGGAGCCAGGCCCAAGTGGAGATACCAGGCAGAAGCATTAGCAGGTCATCTCTACCTATAGGAGGTGCCAAATGGTGTGCCACCCTTTTTTAATAAATTACTCTGGATTTAGAGAAAGATGTTGAAAGTTTATTTTTCACTTGGTTAGAGTATAATAAATTTAGTTTAATCCTTTATCCAAGTGTGAGCAAACAAAGTTTGTGCCTGAAAGTATCTTCAGGACTGGGGTAAGGCGGTACAACACCAGGGCACTCCTTCCCTTAATGCATAACATTAGACATACCCGCAAGGAGATGTGTTTTGCATTATGGGAGATACTAAGATAGGAGTGTTGGTAGCTTGCTCCACCTTTGCAAGGAGTGCCCTGGTGTTGTACCACCTTACCCCAGTCCTGAAGATACTTTCAGGTGCAAACTTTGTTTGCTCACACTTGGATAAAGGATTAAACTAAATTTATTATACTCTAACCAAGTGAAAAATAAACTTTCAACCTTTTTACTTAAATCTCGGTTCTAGTAATTCAATTCTTTAAAAAAAAATATATATATATATAAATATATATATGTATGTTAAAGCTACCAAGCTATTTTAAACTTGGTTTTTACTTCATTTCCCAAGTAAGCAAATAAACATATAAGTCAAGTTTGTGCCTGCATGTAATGCATGCAAGTCTAAGTGACCCGTAAAATAGTACAAGTCGAGGCAACTCGTGGTAAAGTCAGAATAAGCTCTGATCACAATTCTTAATATTTACCCTTAATGCAAAGCCCATCTCCTTGAGGAGATGTATGATGCTATGCATTAAAGGCAAGGGGCCACTACCCAGACCGGTTTTGACCTTTATTTGCATTAAGGGTAAATATTAAGAATAATGATCAGAGCTTATTCTGACTTTACCACGAATTGCCTCGACTTGTACTACTTTACGGATCACTTAGACTTGCATTACGTGCAGGCGCAAACTTGACTTGTTTATCTGTTTGCTTACTTGGGAAATGGAGTAAAAACCAGGTTTAAAATAGCTTGGTATCTTTAACATATATTATGTGTGTGTTATGTGTTAAGATCCATCGAGTCGTTTCCGACTCCATGAACATATACTCTCCATTCCGATCTGTCCCTGACCATATCTTTCAGAACCTCCCAGCGCACTCCAGTTCCTTCTTTAACTCCATCCATCCATCTAATTCTTGGTCTTCCTCTTCTCCTGCTTCCATCAACTTTAGCATGCATCATCATCATCTTCTCCAGACTGTCATTTGCTCGCATAATATGTCCGAAGTTTGACAGTTTTTGCTTGATGATCATAGCTTCAAGGGAGCAATCTAGCTTTATTCTAGATTCTCACTGATCTAGATCTGTCACTGATTTATTGGTTTGCTTTGCAGTCCATGGTATTCTTAGTAAGTGTCTCCAAACCCATAATTCAAATGCATCTATCCTTCTTCTTTCACTTTTTCTCAGGGTCCAACTTTCACATCCTTTCACAAGCAATGGTATTCCCTGTCCAACTTTCACATCCATACAGCACCACAGGTGCAATTATGGATGTGAAAGTTGGACAGGGAATACCATTGCTTTCACGATTCTGATTTTTGTTGTGAGGCTAATATCTTTTATATTTAAAGATCTTGCTTAAATTTGTCATTGCTTTTTTTCCAAGTAATAATCTTCTAACTTCTGTGTTACAATAACCATCTTTATCAATTCGAGATCCTAGGAACACAAAATTGTTAACTGCTTCCATTTTCTCCCTATCTACTTCAAAATCATTAAGTTCACATGTTGCCATAACTTTTGTCTTTTTGAGGTTAAGTTTAAGACCATATTTAGCACTGTCTTCTTTAACTTTCATAATAAGTTCCTTCAAATCTTCTTTGCATTCTGCTAGTAAGGTGGTATCATCTGCACACCTCAAATTATTAATATTTTTTCCACCGATATTAATTCCAACTGAAGACTCCTCCAGCCCTGCCATTCTTAAAATGTATTCGCTGTACAAGTTAAACAGGTATGGAGATAAAATATATCCTTGTGACACCTTTTACCTATTGTGAAATACTCTGTTTCTCCAAGATCTGTTCGGACAGTAGCTTCTTGTTCATAATAAAGATTCCTCAGAAGGATAATGAAATGTTCTGGGACTCCCATTGTTCTTAACACATTCCACAGTTTCACATGATCTACAGAGTCAAAAGCCTTGCTATAGTCAAGGAAACAAATGTAGACATTCTTGTGATATTCCTGTGCTCTTTCTATTATCCATCTCACATTGGCAATTTGATCTCTTGTTCCTCTGCCTTTCCAAAATCCTGCCTGTTCATCTTGCATTTCTCTCTTCATGAATGGTTCCAGTCTTTTCTGAATGATCTTAAGTAAGACTTTACTTGCACGAGAAATCAATGCTATAGTTCTGTAATTTTTTGCACTCTCTTGCATCGCCTTTCTTCAATAAAGGTATATAAACTGATTTTTTCCATTCTCTAGGCCATGTAGTTGTGATCTAAATTTGCTGACATAGAGCTGTTAAAATTTTAACTGCCTCTTCTCCCAGGGCTTTGAGCAGCTCAATGGGTATTCCATCTCCTCCTGGTGCTTTCTTAATGGATATCTGTTGCAGTGCCCACCTCACTTCACTTTCCACTGGTACTGGTTCCTGTGTATAATTCTGCTCTTCAAATTACTCAGTACCAGTGGAGAGTGAAGTAAGGTGGGCACTGCAACTATGGAGTCTTTTCTGTAAAGGTCTTCTGTATACTCTTTCCATCTTTCTTTGATGTCTGTAGCTTCTGTAATATATCCTTTGTGTTTACATTTTCAATAATGTCACCTTGGCACTAAACTTTCCTGTTAGTTCTCTGATCTTTTTGAAAAGATCTCTTGTTTTTCCTTTCTTGTTTTGGTCTTCTATTTGTTGGCATCCCTGGTTAAAGTATTTTTCCTTGTCTCTTCTGGCTTGTCATTGAAACTCTGCATTCAAATGCCGTACTTCCTGCAAATTTCCTGTGGCCTTCATTTTCCTCCTTTCCTGAGCAGTTTTGAAGGCATCTTCTGACAGCTATTTGGACTTCTTCTTACAAACTGTTGGGATATTCTGTTTTAATTATATATTTAATCTCTTCCCATAGTTCATCTGGTTCTCTTTCACACGAATTGAGCATGTTGAATCTGTTCTGTATGCTAATATTGTATTCAGCTGGTACGTTTCCAAGATCATATATGATAGACATTTGTGATGTTTTCAGTTTCCATAGTTTCACTTGTATCGTAGCCACTAATAACTCATGGTCTGTTCCACAGTCTGCACCTGGAAAAGTCTTGACAGACTGAATTGCACTTCTCCATCTTCTTTGTCCAAGTATATAGTCAATTTGATTTCTGTGTTGTCCATCAGGTGATACCCATGTGTACAATCTTCTTTTGTGCTGTTTAAAGCAGGTGTTAGCAACAAAGAAAGAATTCTTTGCACAAAACTCAACTAGTCTCTTCCCTGCAGTGTTTCGAATACCTAAACCAAAACGGCCTGTTATTCCTTGTTCCTCAGTCTCTCCCACTTTTGCATTCCAATCTCCAATAAGTAGCCATAAATCTTGCTTTGGTGCTGCATCT